>NC_052064.1:30329746-30662246 GCF_903992535.2 Arvicola amphibius
GACCCTTCCTAGACAATGTCAACCATTATTCTGGCTAGTAAACAAGTCTGTGAGACATTTTTTTGGTTCATAATTGATGCAGAAAGACCCAGCTCATTGTGAACAGCATCCCCCTAAAGTGGTGGCCCTTGGTGCTATAAGAAGTCTTGCTGAACAAGCTAAAAGCAGCAAGCCAGTAAGCAAGAGTCCTCCTCCAAGGACTCTGCTTCAGTTCCTGCCTCTAGGCTCCTGCCTTGAGTTCCTGCCCTAACTTGCTTCGTGATGGACTGTAAGCTATAAGATGAAATAAACCCTTTCCTTCCCAAGTTGCCTTTGATCATGGCATCTAGCATAGCAGTGGAAAGCAAATTAGGACACTTGGAAATGGATAAGTTTTCGAGCAGCTTAGCTCCTGGCCTCTGTTTTATTTCTTCGCACAGAGCCCTCTCCCTAGACAGGGGAGGCAGCGGGTCAGTACCCAAGCCCAGCTTCGGCAATCGACTGGAATTTGCCTGCATTGTGATCGTCAGCTCCCTGAGTGGGCCAAACTCATGAATGCATTGCATATATTACCAAAACGGAATAGCAAAATGCAGAGCCATCTGCCACCGTGGGCTGACTTTAGTTGCAGGGTTATTCATTAGGTGGTCTTGGATCTTTCTTGACTGATTATGAAATAATGTAATTATAAGATGACATAGAAACAGTAGAGAGAAAACACGGGGAAAGTGTTCAAAGACACAAATTCACGCCGGTCTATGCCACGTCCATTTCACTCCCCTCACGAGTTAATCGCTTCTTTTTCTACTCCAGCTATCTCTGCCCTGGACCAAGTGCTTGGAATCCACAGTCGTGACTCTCACGGCAATGGTTACAGTCTCTGTTGGATAGCCACTATCCCCTGCATCCAATCTCTCGTATACTTGATTTGAGCTTTAGAATTATCTATTGATTTTTTTTGTGTGTGGAGAAATTAAATCTGAAGGTGTATCTTGCCAAAATAGCAGATCATGAACCCCAGGTTCTGACACCAAAGCCTCACACTTTTGAACGCTGTGCCCCCTGGTTCCTCCTGGGTGTCATTCGGGCAAGGGTGTCATACTAGCAAGATAGGTGGATGCTCTCTGTTTTGATTGATAGCTCTTGCTCTCACCCAGTCACCCTTGAGTTGTGTGATTACCCTACATATACCGAGATGATCAGCAATAATTTCAACAATTAGGAGATAGAGAGATGGCCCAGGGGTTCAAAGAACTGACTGCTTTTGCAGAAGACCAGGGTTCAATTCCCAGCACCCACAACTGTCTGTAAATCAAATGCCAGGGGTCACAACACCCTCTTCTGATCTCTATAGGCACTGAAGGCTTTTGGTGTACAGACATACAGACAGACAAAACACTAAAAGCATAAAATAAAAATAAATAAATTTCAAAAAAATGAAGAATTATTGAAAATGATTGCAAAATTTGTTTGAGATGTTCATTTTCCCCATTGATTTGAAGTACTTCACTTTTAAACTTCTGGTGAGCCAGTCAGGAGTGATTTTTCAAAGTAAAGCAATAATTTATATATACTTAATAGTACTCAGAGAGTTGAATTTGGCTTAAGGCCAGCTACTGATATTAAACTACTATTTTCCCATGTGATCAAAAGGCTCAAATGACATTCACCACAAATGTACAGCTGTATAACAAAAAGAAATTACATTTCTCTTCTGATCCAACAAACGGGGCCAAATTTAGGTCTACTAAGCTCTGCCCCACAGAAAAGTCATGCCAGTCGCTACTCAGACCTCATGAGACACTCTTCAAGTAAGAACAACTTGCCAAAACAACAGGGGCTCAGTGGGGCCATGGTTGGACACACCCCTTTAATCCCAGCACTCAGGAGGCAGAGGCAGGCGGATCTCTGTGAGTTCGAGGCCAGTCTGGCCTACAAAAGCTGGTTCCAGGATAGGCTCCAAAGCTACAGAGAAATCCTGTCTCAAAAAAACAACAAAAATAAGTAAATAAATAAATAAATAAATAAAATCATGCCATTGGACGAGCGCCCGCTCAGAGCACATGGCAGTTGCTCAGTGCTCTGTACCACACCTGACGACAAACTCCTGACTTCACGGATGAAGAGGTCAACGTTCAGAGGATGTCAGAACTCTAAGGATTATGGGGCATTGCCAGGATTCTCAGAAGGACAATCTGAGCCTCAGCTGAGTCACCTCCCAGATGCTCTGTCCGTTCTGTCCTAGCGCTGACCTGGGGACAGTTGAAAGCCTCTAGTGACTCAGGCACCGTGTGGAGCCTGTCATCAGCGCCACTTACTCTGCCTGGGGCTTGTTTTCTCAGGTGAGAAAAATGAGGAGAATGTCACCGTTAATTACAGCTCTAATTCCGATTAAATCTTCCTGCCTCTCGAGAATTTGATTTTTGTTTTTAGCAGATTATCTATGATGGTCAAAAACCACTACTTGGGTCTCCAAATTCCTTATTTCCACTCACAGAACGGAAATGTCCCTTTGAAGCAGACAGTCGTGTTCATCTGTATTCGTGTAAGCGTGCCGCTCGGGAGGCTCTGGTCTCATTTTAAAGGGGTTTGTCAAAAAGAACACGTTTGTTTGTTAAGAAGACATGTACTTCAGTATGGTCTGCAGAACAGGTCTTCCGTTTTCCCTGCCTTTTAAGAAAGATCAACTTTGAAACGTGGTTGAAACAAACACACACACACAAACAAACAAACAAAAAAAGACTTTCCGAAGTTGCTTGATAAAATGGCCTACATGCCAATCTCAGCAATAAAAACATGGCCGAGTATTACATCTTACTGAAATGCTGCTTCCAAACGGCCGGTCAAAGAATGAAAACATCAGGTAAACAAAAATGCTGGTTAGTAACAGCATACATCAGGGTGGCCATTTTGATCCTGAATTATTCGCCTTAATTTGGAACTTCTTTCATCTGTTCCTTACAGCCATTCAGTGTTCCGAACAACGCGAAATATATCTTCTTCACATACAGTTGGATTCAGTGACAACTCAAGCACGTAATTCTTCTCTGCTTGGAGGAAGATGCTGGACATCTGCTCACGATGGTGCACGGAACAGAGCAGCACATGACCGCGGGGTAGCTGTCGGGGGAGGGGACCCGCTGCAACGCACAGTGCGGCTTTATTAGAAGGAAACTACCAAATACGCTCCCTAAAGCTCTCCTTGTGTGTTTGCCTGACTCCTTGAGAATGAAGATGGAAAAAGACCAGTACATTTTTTTTTCACGCTGAATCCCCTAACCCCACACTAAGGCTGGCATATCATAGTCGATACTCAATAAACTATTAAATAAACCTGCAATTCTCAACCTGTGGGTCACAACCCCTTTGGAGAGTTAAGTGAGCCTTTCATAGGGGTCAAATATCAAATATCGTGCATATCAGATATTTACAATATGATTCATAATAGTAGAAAAGTTACAGTTGTGGAGTAGCAATGTAAATAATTTTATGGCGGGGGGGGGGGTGTCACCACAACATGAGGAGTGTGTCAAAGGATCAGAGCTTTAGGAAGGTTGTGAGACCCTGAAATAAATGAAAGATTTCTATTTTTAAATATTCAATCACAAAGTGCATAACCTATTGCCTTTCCAGTCACACTGCAAAGGAAAAGATTAAAATGAGCCTTCCTCTCCTAAACTTCATTAACACTATTTTGTTTTAGGAAGGTTCTCTGAATTGATACATTTCATCCTGAAAGAATCTGTTATATCCTTAAAGACTTCCGGTGGGTCTTGAAAACACAGGAAGTAAACAACACAGAGGCTTCAGGAAGTCTCTGAAACCTACAGGCTACAGTAGACTTCTCCCTCCCAAAGCTGATATAAGCAGTAAAGACTGGAGGAGACACTCTGAGCCATGGGAAACTTCCTGGAAGAGCCAGACTAGGGGAACTCTCTTCAAGACACACCATCTGAGTAACTTGGGAGACTTAGCCCTCTTTCTGGACTTGGCACTTTGCCATTTCTGCTTCTGTCTGTATGCAACCCCAGTGAAACTCCCTGGTTCAGCAGGTGGGATTTTAGTGGTATCTTGACTTTGATTCTCACTGTCTTATCTGAAGTGAGGTGTCTGTTCACACCTCCCCAGCCACATCATCGTACAAAACCCAATTTCCCACCCAAATAAGCTACCACTGCTCTATGAAAGACATCTGTCTAGCTTCTTGAATCCCCAAGAATATACCTAGGCTAGGAAAACTAGTTCTACTTTCGAGCTTTGGTCCTGCATGATGTTCCTCAAAGGCCTCCAATTTCTCTCACAAACGCTCCACAGAGATTTTCACCAGCATGCTTATCTGTTGGAGCTCCAAACCTCCTTTATTGCTTATGAGGTAGACACCTTTCTTTGGAAAACATCAATAAGCTCTGGTTTTTTTTTTAGAATACTTTTCTATTTACTGGGAAAATGGACAAATAACATGATGTGTCTGTGTAGTAGTTTCCTGTGCCTTGGTTCCCCCTTGAGTAACATCTTGTAGCTGTATAGTGCATTTCTTTAAGTTAATGAACCAACATGATATAGAATATGAACTAAAATCTGGTGTTTACATTAGATGTCAATCTTTATATCACACAGTTCTTGAAATTATAGATGCATAATGTCACATTTCCATCACTTCAATGTTTTTTTATCGTATACAGAGCAGCATTACCAAGCTTAAAATCTCCTGTCTTTGCCTATTTCCCCCCCCCCCCAGTCTTTCTTCCTCTGAACCTCTGGAAAATAGGGATCTTTTCATTCGCTTTATAGTTTTGCCTTTTCCACAGCATCCTTAGTTGGGCTCACACAGGATACAGGCTTTTAGTTGAGTTCTTTCATTTAGTAATGTAATTTGAAGCTCTTCATGGAACTGGGGATATTGCCTAATGGTAGCACGCCTGCCTGGCCTGTGCAGGGCCCTGACTTTACCCCCAGCACCACAGGCATAATGTTTCTCCATGTCTCTTTGTACTTCAATTCCTCATTTCTTTTTCTCCCTGAACACGTTACTGCTGCGTGCCTGTACCACAGTTTATTTTTTTCTTTGGCCAGTGGACATCTTCGTTGATTACAAGTTTGGGCAGTTATGAATAAAGCTGTTTGTTGGCTACTTGTCTTATTGTTGGAACAAAATATAAGACCAAAGCAACTTAAAGAAGGAAAAATTCGTTTTGAGGATATAGTCCATCATGGTGGTGAAGTTATGAAGGTTTGGGGCAGCTGGCCAATGTATCGGGAGTCCAAAAAAAAGCATACAGTACTAAGTACCGCTTAGCTCCTGTCTTCATTTGGGGTTTCTATTGCTGTGAAGAGTCACCATGACCACAGCAGCTCTTAAAAAGAAAGCCATTTAATTGGGGCTGGCTTACAGTGTCAGAGGTTTAGTCTTGACATCGTGGGAAACATGGTAGCATGAAGATAATCATGGTGCTGGGGAGGCAGCAGAGAGGTCTACATCTGGACGAACAGGCACCAGGAAGGGAAAGAGAGGAAGAGACACTGGGCCTGGATGGAGCATTGGAAATCTTAAAGTCCACCCCCAGCAACACACTTCCTCCAACAAGGCCACACCTACTCCAAGGCCACACCCACACCAATAAGGCCACACCCACTCCAACAAGACCACACCCACTCCAACAAGGCCACACCTACTCCAACAAGGCCACACCAACTCCAACAAGGCTACACCCACTCCAACAAGGCCACACCTACTCCAACAAGACCACAGCCACTCCAACAAGGCCACACCTACTCTAACAAGGCCACACCTACTCCAACAAGGCCACACCCACTCCAACAAGGCTACACCCTCTCCAACAAGGCCACACCTCCTAAAGGTAATTCCTTTCAAACAGTGATAAATGACTCACTGGATCTCAAGAGTTCCAGGATAACCAGAACTGTTACACAGAGAAGCCCTATCTCTGACTTTTTAAGTTTCTTTTCAATATTTTTTAGTTACCTATGCATGAGCATGAATGTGAGCACAGGTAACTACAGAGGCCAGAAGGGGGAGTCGGAGCCCTCGGAGCTGAAAGAACAACACACTCAACCGCTGAGTGGTCTCTTCAGCCCACAATGGATTTCTCAGTAATAAATTTGAATCCTACAACTTTGCTAGAGCGGTTGAGTCGTCCCAGGAGATCCAGAGGTACATATTGTTGTGCTTGGGGCCGTGGGGCCTTATACAGCATCATAGTGAACAAAGGAGACTTAATTCTTTTCCCCAAACTTGTATAGCTTGTCCTGGGACTCCAGTATGAGTTTCAACAGGATCAGCCTGACAACATTCTTGTGTTGTTGAATTTAGAGGAAACTTTAATTTCTCCCCTTTAAGTAAGCCAGTAATAAAAAGTTGATGGATGTTCTTCATTTGAGGAAAGTAATCTCTGTTATTTATGTGTTAGTGTCTTACAGTAAATAGATACTAGATTGGATCTGTTGAACATCTTTTCTGCCACTGACACAGCATGATCTTTTTATTAGCCTGTTTGTAAGGTAGACCGCAATAATGTATTCAAGTGTTGAGCCATCCTTGCACGCTTAGAATAAATCTCAATTAACGTTCCATCGCTGGGCTTGATTCGGGTATTTTGTGAGTAGTGTTGCATGTATGGTTCATCTGAGACATTGGTCTACTGTTTTCCTCCCCTAGAATGTCTGTCTCTGATTTTAACCCCAGGATGACACTGTCCTCACAGGATGAGATAGGATGTGTTTTCTCTGCTTTTATTTTCTTTCATAAATAAAGGTCAGCTCAGACCATCTATCCTTCTGTGAGTTTGGGGAGTTTGTGAGTTTCAAGGAACTGGTCCATCAGGCAGGAGTGGCTCACACCTTTGATCCCAGCACTTGGGAGGCAGAGGCAGGTGGATCCCAGTGAGAAGTGATGATGGTTGGAGACTCCATCTGCGGCCATCCCCAACCTAACTTGTCTTTTCTTGATGTCTTCTACTTTGCTGCGAGAGGGAGAGCAGGAGAGGTGAGGGAAGGAGGAGGAGGAAGGAAAGGGAAGGAGGAAGGGAGGGCAAGAAAGAGGAGGAGAGAAAGAAAATATAGGAAGAGTTTTTCATCCGTGTCTCCCCTGCTCATCCACACAACCCTTCCTACAGAATCAATTGACACCAGGAGATCAGCATTCTGGGGTGGCTGCTCGTTAGAACTCATTAGGGGCTGAAATCAATTACCCATCCTTTGTATTTCGCTGCCCTGAAATCACCCACCCAGCGTAGCTCTCTGACAATATTGGTTCAATTTAATACCTAATACCTCACTTTTGTACTAGCAGACAAGGATCAATGTCTAAGCCAGTGGGGTAATGGGGGCTCCACAACTGCCTCTTCCCCCAAATAAGGCAGAGGGGCAGGGGCTGCTTTGCAGAATTTCCCGATATTGGTGGTATAATGCTTCCATCACACCCAGCTCTAGGACACAGATAGAATATCACAAAACTCAGGGCCGGGAATGTGTAATACATAGAGCTGCTCCCTCTAATTTCTCATGAGGTTGTCTGTAGCATTTGGACCACAGCGTCACTAAATACTGGGCGGGCTACAAGATGCCCTGAGAGGACTCTCATGGTGTGGCCCAAGGCACGGGGTGAGCACGGAGGCCAAGGCACGGGGTGAGCACTGCTTTAAGAAAGGCCCCAGCATTTAATTTCTCTCTTCTGGTCTCATTAGCCAGAGTATATAATCTATTCTAATCCCTGACGCATTCCGTTCACCTTGTGGGGATTCTGAGACTTCACTGTCTATGACTCCACCAACTTCAGGAAACTCTTTCTGCCCGATGCATGTGCTTTAAGCTTGCAGATTCCTTTCCATTCGGATCCAACTAGGGTGAGCCGATGGTAATCTTTAATAGCAATCATAGCGGACAGTTATTCATGGAGTACCATGTAAGATGACTAGAATACCCCCCCCAATCTTCACACCATCCATGTCGCGGTTATAACCGTTTCGATGAATAAACGGAATGCACAGGAGAGGAGCAACTGGCTGTGGAGCTTGTACCCCGGCCTCAGTACTTGGGGCCCAGTCATCAGATTCTAAATAAATCAGCTGGACATTTGTGCAACCG
The DNA here is from genome assembly GCF_903992535.2 of Arvicola amphibius. Classification (NCBI taxonomy): domain Eukaryota; kingdom Metazoa; phylum Chordata; class Mammalia; order Rodentia; family Cricetidae; genus Arvicola; species Arvicola amphibius. The sequence goes on from NC_052064.1 coordinate 30,337,829, forward strand.
AGGGGACATGTTTGGGATTATTCGGGACAATGATTCCCAAAGGGAAACCTGGCAAAGGAAGAGCAGAACAGATGAAGCTGGAGGAACTGCCCTGTTTCCAGTGTAAATTTCTTGAACTAGCTCAGGTTTTTTTTTGTTTGTTTGTTTGTTTTGTTTTGTTTTGGAGACAGGGTTTCTCTGTAGCTTTGGAGCCTGTCCTGGAACTCGTTCTTGTAGACCAGGCTGGTCTCGAACTCACAGAGATCCGCCTGCCTCTGCCTCCCGAGTGCTGGGATTAAAGGCGTGCGCCTCCACCGCCCGGCTTAGCTCAGGTTTTTAAAAGGTTGACGAGCAGGACTCATGGCCCTTTCCTTGTTCCCCCAGTATCTAAAGCAGTCCCCGACAGGGGAAAAGCCATATTAATTTTTAGAAATACCTCTTTACAACTGGCCGAGAAAGATGGCAGTATAGAGTAACACCAACCGTCATAAACAAATTAGATATTCCCTTATCCCCCAATAAGATCGTATAAGAAACCACCAATTACTGTGAGGATTATCTTCATTTCAACCATCTGGTTCCTCTGACTAGAGACAGCGTGTGCGCATGAGCCCGAGACATCAGACAGAGGACTGTTGTTATCTTGATATGTGGCAACATGTGAAAATAATTGCTTTCCGTGTGGTTAATGCTCATATCACACACACACACTACAACTTTAGGGCAAAATTCTTGTCTGTGTTCCATATAAATAATTTGACTCCAATATTCAGCTTTCCTTATATGTACATAACTGAGCAGACCTTGTAAGACTGACTTAATTTTGCATAAAATTTTTCCAGACTGACCCCACATTGAGAACTCATACACCAGGAGAATAAGGAGCTAGTTTGTGATTTCCAAAATGTACACGGACGTGTGATTCGAGTTGTTGAATGACGATGCTGTAGACAGCCCTGAGCACTGCTCAGGCCTGAGTTCTGTCTGCCACTCAGATGTCTTCCTTACCCTCGGTGGGCCCGCTCCGTACCTGGAGAGACGATCTGACTAGTTTCCCTCACTTCGTCCTGTGCTTTCAGGGCACGGGGTAGGGCAGAACGGGCAAATCAGAACACGAGGGATAGAGAGAGGCAGAGCGCAGACTGATAGTCTTGTCTGGATTCTGAGACCACATGGCATACGCCTTCTCCTCTCTTCCCCGTGTGGTCCTTTTCCAGATTATATGGGGACAGCAGCCTATTTTGCTGGTTTTCTGAGGGGCAGATGCCCCTGGCTGATTGTCTTAATGCTAACTAGAGCTCTATGAAGAGACCGTCCCTCCGATTCACTTTGGTTAAATGATGTGTATACCATCACTCTCTGCCAAGATAATCACCACAATACTATACTTTAAAGAAATTAAACAGAGATACCAAAATGTTTTAAGTACCATAAACTTGTTATATATGACAACTTGTCATTAATTTGTGCATATGTCGGGGTCTGGGGGTGCAGGTCGGTGGCTGGAACTGTCATACTCAAAGCGCTGGCTCTGAGTCCCATCGCCACATAAACTGTGTGTGTGTGGTAGCGCATGCCTGTAACCCCAGCACTTGGGTGGCAGAGGCAGGAGGCTAAGGATGTCAATATTATTCTCAGCTATGTGTCCATGCCTGTGTGTGTGCATCTGTATGTATGCTCATGCTCGAATAATTTCCTCTTATAATTCCTTTTAACAAGAGTGTATCCTAAATTATCTAGTCCTAATGAAACCGAATTCAGGCAAGACTTCAGAAACACACTGTGATTAGTTACTTTCTCTCCGCGGAACTAAAATAATTGAGGGTACATCTTAAAAGACAGGCCTTGGCTTTGCTCACGGTTTCAAAGGGCTCACTCTGGGCTGGAACAGAGCATCACAACAGCTGAGTGTGTGATGGGGAAGATCCCTCGCCTCACCAGAGCCAGGGCCCAAGGAGAAAGAAGTGGGGTAGAGGCAAAATAACTTCCTAAGGCACAACTCCAGTGACCTACTTCACCCAAATAGGCACCACCCACCAATGTTTCCAGAACCTTCATAAATGACACCATCATTGGAGGACCAAGTGTTTGGTGTTTGAGCCTATGGCGATTTAATATTCAACTTTTAGCCCTCGGCTCCTGGCCCCCAGAGGCTCACGACCAAATGCGTTTGTTTAGGTCATCTCTGAGAGTTCCAAGGTCCAGTGGTTCTCATGTTGCTAAGAATTCTCATTCCTTCTCGGAAACACAAGTTAAACCGTTAGTCTGTATCAAGGACAGTTAGATACTCCCAAGATATAAGATTCAGTGGCACAGAGTAACCAACCCTATCCCTGTAGGGAGGAGTGTGTGTACAGAGAAGAAGGATTTAACCAAAACAAGACAGAAATGCGGCAGGACAAAGAGTAACACCTTCCATGCCTGGCATCTGGGACATGTGGTAGCATCATACGGGCTTGAGCAAAGGCACCCTGATGGCTCTGCCTCCTGCGGGCTGTCAGGGTGTGCGGGTCAGTCAGACTGGCTCAGGGTGAGCCGGGTCAGTCAGACTGGTTCAGGGTGTGCCAGGTCAGTCAGACTCGCTCGGGGTGTGCCCTGTCATTTGGACTCGCTCAGGGTGAGCCGGGTCAGTCAGACTGGCTCAGGGTGAGCTGGGTCAGTCAGACTTGCTCACTCCCTGCAGCGTTCCTCAGCAGATGACAGGTTCCTTAACTTCTCCAACATCCCAAGGTCTCCAGCTGCAGCTCTGCTTTTGCTGTATGCCCTGTTGCAAGCTCTTCCCTCAAAGGGGCTGTTCTCCTGGAGACTGGCTGATTCTCCGAGATCCTTGTATGATTACTGCAGGTGGCCTACCTGACAGAAACAGCTCTTGCTGCACCAACTCTGTCTGATGCTGAGGAAGAGAAGAGCCAAAGGCGTGGTCTCTAACTGTGGCTTTGGCAACGAAATAGTGGGAGCTGACGGAGTTAGAAGAAAACGCTACCCATCCTATTCGATGTCGTAAGACTCTGGTTTTCACAGTCTCCATTAGCAGTGCAAAGGCCTCTGCTCTGCCGCCCCTTCCCACTTGACAACCGGAGTCCCTTCCATGCCCAAAAGAAAGGAATTGAGATCATTTCCTAGGAGAGCAACAATAATAGCGTTTACTGAGTTGTAAGGGGGTATATGCGCATGAAAAAAATTGCTTGCTTGCCAAAACTTCAAACTTAACCAGGTCATCTTAAAATTGTTCCTTGTTCTAGTTTTTGCTTGCTCTAGTGTCTCTGCACATGAGTGGCTGCCATGTTGGACAGCATGGATATAAAATATTTTCATCATGTCAGAAAGATTCTAATGCACAGCTCTGCCCTGTATTATTATGAGTTCACTTTTATATGAATTCAAAATGTACTAAATGGCTCATTTTTAAAAAAAAAAAAAAAAGCCAGCATCAAGGCACTGGGGAGATGGCTTGCCATGCAAGCAAGGGGAGATCTGAGTTCAGATCTCCAGAACCCATATTTTCGAAATGCAGGTCACAGTGTGCACCTGTCATCCCAGTTGGGGTGGTAGGAACAAGGCTATTCCTAGGGCTCACGGTCAGCCTCACTGGTAAATTCCAGGCCACAGACAGACCCCGTCTCTAAGAAGGTAGGAAGGCATTTCAGAGAGTGACATCTAAGACTGGCCTCTGGTCTCTGCTCACACACGCCACATGGACCTGCTCCTTTCCCACATGCATTAAATAAAGCAATAATATCAACAATAAAATGGTAAAAAAAATCATATCTCTGTACCTAAAGGGCTACACATTTTGACAAAGCATGCATTTTGTAGTGTGCCCCATTCGCTTTGCCCAGATCTAACCTGAGGCTTAGCATCCTCTGTGGTCTGACAAAGGCTGGTGGTACTCATGGAGCCTCTGTGGATTTCATCCTGCACTATTGCCTTGATCTAACCAGAAATGTGTTTTCTTCTGCCTAAACTCCCCTTCAAACAGCCCCTGGCAAACATAGAGCTGGAGTCCTCATGACCTTGCTCAGAAAAGAAAGCAATGGATTGTGTTTAGAGAAGGTATTAAGACAATTGACCTCTGCTTCTCGAATAAAAACGGGAGAGAGGGGGGCCAGCCCGGCCCGATCAATGGCATTAATTGGTTATTGGAGCAAACACACACTGCCCTATGCCTACCCACCTCCGCGGTTAGGAGCCGCTAATGGAGCCCATTAACTATAGCATCGTGGGTTTTGAGGCAATTTGGAAGGGGCCGCTCTTTTATTTCCCTGGGTTGGTCTTTTCTATGCACTTGAAGAGGAAACTCCATCCAAAACATCCCCATCATTCCAGAAGGAAAGAGCCCAGACTCCCCCCAGGACTTGGGAAGTGAGAATGACGGGCAGGCGGTGGGCCTTCGTCTCTAGAGGGAGACAGCTGGAGGAGGCTCTCTTTGAGGGGCTAGCGGCATCTTGTTCTTTATTCAGCTCCTCTGATGAGGCCTTTCGCTGCGCGTCAGTTTACCCATTGGTAAACGGAGTTGAATAATATAGACTTACCACTCCGCCGTAAATGAATATTGAAGATCTTTGGCTAAAGGGGGCCATGAATATGCAGGAGCCCTGTGAATACAAATCAAGAATTCATGACTTAGTAAAAGCTCAATATGTTGATAAATCTTGAAGTTTTTTTTTTTTGCAAATGCTGAGATGTTTCGCTTTTAATCAGAATATATAATAGTCAGGGATTGAGGTTTCGCCAGAGCGGCTTTATGCAAAGGACACATATGTAACCATGTACAGTAAAAGGCTGTACATCTGGCATGTTGGGGAAAATTAGAGGCACCAGTCAGTCAAAAGTTCTGACTAACAATTTCAGCGCTTTTCATATTTCTTGTTTTCTGCCTTGGCCTCTGCGCTAAAAGCCTAGGTGGGGGAGCAGAAGTGGATGGCTTTTTTTTTTTCCCCATTGTTGCCCAAAGTCTTCCACAGCAAAGGTAGAGAGAGTGTGCTTTGACAAAGCTTGGCTTGTCGCTTTATGTGGACACTTATTCCCGAAACAACCTGCAGCGCCTTATGAGATGGTCGGAATATGAACTTCAAGGGAGCCTTTGGATCTCCCTAAAAAGATTGATCCGTCTGTGGGAGGGACTTACTGGACTTGATTTTGTAATTATATGCTAATATTAAAATAATCCTGTCTTATCCAAAGTTAACTTTCTGGTTAACTTGAGTTTGCCACCTTTTTTTTTTTTCTATTTAGAAATACAGAATTAATCCAGTAGTAGCTACTGAGTATAAATCACGAGCCTCCTAGTTGCAAAGTGTGCCAACGCAAGATGTAGCATGCCCATTCCTATGGAGGAACAGTGACTTTCGGTTAGTTACGGGGCTGGGGAGATAACTCAGCTTATGGTCATTTGCTCAGATCCCCAGCGTTCACATAAGGAGCTGGTAGCACATGTGTCATCCCTGGGTTAGGGAAGTGGAGATGGGAGGATCCCCTTTGCTGGCCCCCTGGTCTCACACATCCGGGCGCTTCAGGTTCCGCGAGAGTCTCTGTTTCAGAACCTAAAGTGGAAAGAGACGGAGGAAGACAGCTGGCATGGACCTCTGACCCCTACCGCTTGTGTGAGTGTGTGCACACGCGTGTAGTGCACACACGTGTAATGCACACCTGCCTACCCCTCTCGCACGCATACCTCCTTGTGTAGAATTTCGCTTGGGAGCCACTGAAAGGCTCTGGCAACAGCTGTACCCACAGAAATTCAAAAGCAAATTCACTGGCGAGGAACACGTGGTGGGGCTTTCTCGCTGACAAGCCTAAATGAATCTGGGATTCGGTGCAGGTCCCCTGGTGGCTGCCTCAAAGGATGGGGTTTCTGGGACAGTGGATAGTCCAGCCTGGCCTCAGAATAGCCGTTCCAAAGTGTCATCTGTTGTCCCCTCTAGGGGTTTACCATTCTCACTGCTCCCCAACAGGAAGAGGACGATAAAAACAAGGCATGGACATTTCCAACCACTTGGTTCAATTTTTCCACATACACAGGCCATGCTTGGTTATAAGATTATACCCCCATTTACCAAGGGCATTTGGTCTTCTGCTTGTTGCGATGGTTTTGGATCAATGGTAGCACAATATTTTTGCATTGTCATTTGAATTGTTTATTTGCCAAAGTGAAATTGGACAGTCTCTGTTGGCGTTCAAGTCCAGCTCTTATGGGTCTGTGACATCCCAGTGTTTAGAAGTGACTGCCATAGACTGTCCTCATGGAGTAGATCTCCCCAGGAATCAGGTAGTTGAGAGACCTTGCTGTTCGGTGACTTGGTGTGCACACCCCTGTCCTGAGTTGACTGGAGACTGCGCGCTTCCCCATTTCCAGAAGAACAGATCTCTTCATTGCCACTGACCCGAGACTCGGGGCTCCTCCTGGGGAACAGCTTTGGAGATGTGTGAACCTGTACACATAACTGCCTAACAGCCTGTTAGCTGACTCACTGTGGAGGTTTTCAAAGCAGAGCCACCTGTGACTCGTCTCTAAGGCACAGAAAGTTCTTGTATGCTTTAGTGATCCTCCGCAGCCCAAACCAATGCTAGCCCACAGTAGAACTGGTTACAACCTGGGTTTTCCTAGATGAATAGTTCTCAACCTATGGGTCACAACCCCCTTGGGGGTCAAATGACCCTTTTACAGGGGTCACCTAAGACCATGGGAAAGCATAGATACTTGTTTTTTATTTGTATTTTAATAACTACAGCTTGCCTGAAGATCAGAAAAGTCAAACAGTCATGCCAGCCATCTTGGCACATCCTTAATCACAGACCTAGAGAGAATTATAAAACGGGAAGAGACAGCTCTCAGTCACAGCCTCATTCTGAGATTCCTGGAGGCAGGATCGCCATTTCTCACTGAGGTCGAGGTAAGAGCCAGTGGCTGGCTGCTTTGCTTTTCTGATCTTCAGGTTGAACCCCAATATCTGTTTCTGAGTTTTATTAATCAGGCTTCATATATTTACTTTATGATTCATAGCCGTAGCAAAATTACAGTTATGAAGTAACAACAAAAATAACTTTACGGTTGGGGGTCACCACAACCTGAGGAACGGTATTAAAGGGTCACAGCATTGGGAAGGTTTTGAGAATCACTATCTTAGATTATCTGCTTGGTTGCTCTGCCACTAAAAATGTCTAACAGTGGCCCAGCGAATCCAGAATAACGGATGGCCGTGGTGTACTCGTCCCCAGTCATGTTCCTCTGAGTCACCCCCATGGAAAACGGAAGTGGGGACTCGGGATTATCTGAAGCTATTCTAAGTCACACCTGACAGGGAGGCCTCCAAGCCTCTGAGGACACACGCCTCCCCGTCAACTGGGAATCTGCATTGCTTTGCCTTGTGTTTTTGTATTGTTTGATTCTTACGCTACCAAACGATGCATGTGCTATTCAAAGTCAAGTACCACAATTTTAAACAAATATTTCCACATTTTTAAAATGTGGTTGGCTGGAAAGATGGCTTAGCAGTTAAGAGTACTTGCTGCTCTTCCAGAGGGAGAGTTTGATTTCCAGCACCCACATGGGGCAGCTCAGAACCACCTCTAATTCCAGTTTCAGGGGGTTTGACACCTTCTTCTTATCTCCAAGGGACCTACATGTGCGTGCGCACACACATACATACATAGGTGTACACACATGTAGGTGTACATATATAGACCCATACACACAGACACATACAGGTATACACACAGAGACACACACAAACACAGGCACACATACAGACACATACACACATATAGTTGCACGCATACACACATACACACACACACACACAGAAATACACACACTTCAAGGTCAGAGAAAAGTGTTATCTCTTTCTTTTTTTTTTTTTTTTTTTTCTTTTTTTTTTTTTTTTTGGTTTTTCGAGACAGGGTTTCTCTGTGGCTTTAAAGCCTGTCCTGGAACTAGCTCTTGTAGACCAGGCTGGCCTCGAACTCATGGAGATCCGCCTGCCTCTGCCTCCCGAGTGCTGGGATTAAAGGCGTGCGCCACCACAGCCCGGCCTGTTATCTCTTTCTTAAATTTTATTTTTACAGATGTCTAAACGGAGATCCATACAGAATGAAAATTATAAAAAGCAAGACTATACATTGAGTCATTGGACTACCAGACAGCTTCTGGAACCTTCTGATTTCAAAGAAAGCAGTGCTGTTTGAATAAGACCCTTGCTCAAAAGTTCAAGGCCTAGGCCTGAAGCAAGGCTCACTGAGTTTTTGCCATCCCTGCTTGAAATATCTCTACATACAGGAACAATGTGGTCTCCTCACAACCAATTTTGCTAATTGTGCTTGAATCCTTGACTCTCAGCTGGCGATAGAATTTAACCAAACTCAGGAGCCGGGTAGGGGGCTCCTTCCCCTTTCATGTCTCCCTAATCTCTGCTGTTCGAAAGGGTCATTGGGACAGAGTGAGCGGCCATTAGGGAAAGGAGAATACTTCTGAGAACAGAGTACCGGGTCGAGAGGAGCACGGAGCATGTTCCAGACCACGAAAAGGTGTGGTGCATTGCTACCAGTAAGCCTGAAGCCAAAGACCAAAAAGAAGGTCCTTAAAGGGTCCCATCACAGAGGGCTATGCAGATCATTGTAGATACCCTGTTCAACCCTCAAAATTTGACAGCGGAAACGTGGCACGTGCACTGGGGACAACTCCTGCAGCCCAAGTATGAGGGAACGGTGCTCAATTTACCGCCCAGGTGAAGGAGGTTCAGGAGGGAGGCAAACAGACCTAACTGCTTCAGGCTAGAAAGGTCTGAGTGGCAGATAGAACCCTAATTTGGGCAGCATGTGTGTTCATGAATGTCACAGTGCCAAGTAGAAAGGAAGTATGGTTCAGGGTAAGGGAGGACCAAGGAGGGGACCCAGGGACACCCAGAGGATTTCAGGGTGGACAGAAGAGAGGATTCGCCCAAGACAACAAGAGCAGGGCAGGCGGCTGCAGGGCAGTTAACGTCTACATTCTGAAGATTTCAAAAGACTGCCAAGGCATGACACTCGTTTTGGTTTTAATTAAGAAGGGAAATCATATAGCTTCTGACAGGAACAAAGAGAAAGGGAGGGGGGTAAAAAAACGGGGGTGAAGGGAGAAGGAGGAGAAGGGACGGAGGAATATAGATGGGGTAATGTCACTGCGAATCAGTTTGGATTCTTCACCTTGGCAGAAATCGGGCACTGCTGCTGTTGTTTTCTTTTTAAATCTAAACATCAGATCTTACCCTAACTCAAAGCTCACCTGAATTCCTGAGTCCCTTAGAATATTTGCGCGCTCCCTGATCTCTTTCTCCTTGAAAAAGAAGGAAGAAAAGAAGGCAGGAAATAGTCTAGATATTTCTATAGTTATTTGATTATTAGAGCTTGAAACTTAAACAGCTAGTCTGGCTTTATGGATGAGGGAACTGGGATCTGAAAAGTTACTCTATCAAACTGCAAATTTGGTAAGAGATGGACAGACAGGAGGAACAGCCCGCTGCATTTTCCCGTGATCAACTTGAGAGAGACGGGATTTCAAAAAGTGTTTTCCTTGCTTTTTGTTTCAGGGTGGGGCCTCTTAGAACTGCTCAAAGTTGCTATCAAATCTCCCGCGATGCATTTCGTCTGTGCTGTAGAATTATCTTGGTTGATGGCTAGTGATAAAATCACAGCTACCTCTTCAGTTTATTACTGCTCTGTACATTAATTCCCTGCAATATTAATGGAATAATTTCGTAATGATTTCTCCATGTGGAATTTCCCAAGTTTTTGTTTTTCCTTTAAAAAAAAAAAAAAGTCACAAAGTCACTGTTCCAGATTCTTCTGGGATAGGTCGGAAATGCCAGTCAGACAAAACTAGGAGAAGTGGTGTGTGGTAAGAGAAGTGTAATGATCAGCTCGTGTAAGCACAATCACAAGTCACAGCGGCCGATGCCCTGATCCTCGATCCCACAGTCTGGGACAATCGCGGACACTGAACACAGAGGTAGGATGATACCGGAGAGAAGATGGAAGCTCTGGAGTCTTGGAGCCCTGGCTGTACTTCCTGGTGCTGATATGTACTCCCTTGGAAGGCTGACTTTCCACCTCTCCAACCCCATCTCTCACTGCATCTGAGCCAGTTTACCAGCCTTGAACGTCACTCCGAGGAAGCATTACAGGTTACGGTCCATCACTGAGGGAAGCCAAGACAGGAACTTCTGCCAGGAATTTAGAGGCAGGAACTGAAGCAGAAACCGTAGAGGAATGAATGCTGTTTCAATGGCCTGATTCTCGGCTTATGTTCAGCTACTCTTCTTAGACAGCCCTGGCCCATGTGCCTAGGGACGCTGCCGCCCACAGCGAGCTAGACCCTCCTACATCAACCAGCAATCAAGAAAACGCTCCGCAAACAAACCCACACAACAGTACAATCTGGTGGAGGCAGTCCCTCAACCGAGGGTCCCTCTTTCCAGATGTGCCAAGTTAACAACCAAGATTTGCTACCACACCGACCTTCCATGTATGCCTAGGCAGGCATGCTCTTAATTAAAATCAGATATGTTATGGGGAAGGACGTGTGCAATGAACAAAGAATTATGTCATCCAAGCTGGCCAGTCAAGCCAGAGAGCCCACCTGTGTTACACAGCTGGTCGGTCCAACTCCATAAAAAGAAAGCCCCAAATGACAATGGGGCCCTTGATTACTGTTACTTATGTGGTTTTATGTTGGTGGTGTATTTCTTTCTGAACTGTACTACTGCACGGCTTTATATAAAGTTTCCTTGCTACTTTACAATCCGTGTACACCTTTATTATTTCATTCTTGAATGGGACACCGAGAGACCTCTGGTTCAGACTCTGACCACCAGGGAACATGTTTCTCATATGCTCATTTCTGCTAAGCTCCATAGACACGGATGTCTACATCCAGCCGTTCTGAGTTCCCTGAACAGTAATCTTCGAATGTTATAGAGACGAAAATCTTTCACACTAATTTTGAGACAGGTTTCACTCCATGGCTTAGGCAAGCCTAACGCTTACTACCTTGTCCAGGCTGATTTCCAACCGACAGGAATCCTCCTGCCTGTTTTACTGAGTGGAGGGATTACAGGTGTGAGCCACCGTGTCTTGATTACAATAATGAACTTAAAGGAACTCAGAGATGTTTTGATTCTGCATTAAAAATTGAGGACACTACCTGTGCTATGTAGATCCTTCCAGACCCTTTGAATCGATCACAGCAGTCCTATCCTCAAGTCTTAAACGTGTGCCACAAATTCTACTAACGTCTACACATCACCTTGTTTTATTGGAGTTCCTACAAGATCCCAAATAAGATGAATTAAGGCGAGTGTTGGAGTAGTATCTGGCAAGTTCTGCTTGTACCACGTGGCATTTCTACAAGGCTTCCAGGTTTCAAACGTCTTTCCAACCATTGGAGGGTCCCTAACGCCACCGGTTGGGTCAGGTGCATCATCTCTGATTTGGGTTTGGCTCTGGAGGCTAAACCTAGGGCTCCACCCATGCTAAGTCTGTGCTCAGTGGCTGAGCTCCACTCTGTCCATCCCTTGGTTTTAGATGAGGATAGTAGGTCAAAGACATCACTTAGCCAATGTTCCCACCTTGGCAATGATGGTGCCACCATGGGCCGGGATCTTGGAAGGTGGATCATTTTAGGAGAAGCTTTGTTTCTTTTCTTGACAAGGTCTCACTACAGACAAGAACTGGCCTTGAACTGGCAATGTCCTCTTTTGTCTTTAAACCCTCCTGGGTGCTGGGTTTACAGACGTGTGCTGCCTTGCCTAGCTCTTGTCCTTTATTGTAGTGACGTAGGAGGTCCTTCTATATATGTGTTGCTTTTATTGATTAATAAATAAAGAAACTGCTTTGGCCTATAGCAAGGCAGGACAGAGCTAGGCGGGGGTGGGGGCAACTAAACTGAATTCTGGGAGAAAGAAGGCAGAGACAGACAGAAGCCATGTAGCCCCACCGGAGACAGACACTGGGGATGGAACTTTACCAGGTAAGCCACAGCCATGTGGCGATACACAGATTAATGGAGATGGGCTAGTTTAGGATGTAAGAGTTAGCCAATAAGAAGCCAGAGCTAAGCAGTGATTTAATTGATACAGTTTCTGTGTGGTTATTTCTGGAGTCTGGGGCAGGGAAATGAACAAGAAGCATCCCCCAACATTGTAGAAGTGTATTAAAAACCCCATGAAAATGCAGGGGGGAAAGTGGATGAATATTCTCAACTTGAACAAAACTTAGCGTCCTCACCCCAGTTTTCCAATTTTCACCTTTGGAAAGATCCAGAAAGAACGAAAAATTAGAAGAGTCCCAACATGTACATCTTGAATAATTCTCTAAGCGTCAGAGAGAAAACAAAACCCACTTTGAAATCTGGAATTTAGTTACCTCCTCGCATCCCACCCCAGGCTAGCTGAAAATACACCACTTGAGGAACCCAAAGGACAAAGGCCTGGGAAAGGCCCCAACAAGCCAGGCCCTTCTTGATATTCTGTGGTCATGATTTTTCCTTTTAATTACCTATTTTTGTCTGTGAGATTATACCATTGTCCCTCTTCCCTTTCCTCTCTTAAAATCCTTCATATACCTCTCCTGGCTCTTTCAAATTCACAGACTCTTTTTTCATTAATTGTTGTTGTTGTTTGTGTGTGTGTGTGTGTGTGTGTGTGTGTGTGTATGTGTGTGTGTTCCTCCTCACTGTTGGGCAGTATGCTGTCTCTAATTCTGAATACCTTGTTTTAAAGCATGTTTCTCTTTTTTTGTAGCTCAGGCTGGCCTCGAACTCATGATGTAGCCAGAGAGCTTCCAGTTCTCTTATCTCTATCCCCTGAGCACTAGAATTGTAGGCTTATTCCACCACACCATATCTAGTTTATGTGGTGCTAGGAACAAAACTAGGTCTTCATGCCTACTTTACATCCCTAGCCTTTATCAAATACCTAATAAGCCATCTATTCTTATTCTTATTATCTAAAAGCATCTTTCCTGTTGGCCACATACTGGCACTGTCCTAGGGGGTAGGTAACCCAATGACTCGAATGTAGCTGCAAGGCTTGGGGCTGAAGAGGGACACATTAAACACTGAAACCACAACACGCTGTGAGATCCATGGCAGTGGTGTGCACCATCATGCTATATGACCTACATGGCCGTCGGATTCGAAGCACATGGCAGAGGAGTACAGAAAGGATAATGATGAGGGAACTAGATAATCCCAAGACTGGGTATAATTAATAAATGCAGGGGGAGCAGAAGGAGAAAAAGATCTAGGGAAGATCTCCAGGGAGAAGTTGCCTCTTTCTCTTTTGCATATCTGTCACTTTCGAAGTCCTTTGTGGATGTCGACTGGGGCAGAAGATTCAACTGTCTCCTCCCCGCATCCGCTCTTCTTCCTGAACTAGGGACCCAGCTAGAAACACTTCCCTCCTGTGGATCCAGACACGGGGCTTGTGGAAGGTCTCCTGGAGGAGTATATTATTGTTGTCTGCTCTCTCTGCCCTGTCTGTGGACACTGGGCATGACGGCCACAGCTGTGAGAGTTATTTGGGAGCGTGAAGAGGAAACAGAGCAACAAGCGTGGGGGGAAACAGAGCTGTATGCTTGAGAGGTGAGGGTAATCCTGACAACTTTGCCGAGTCAACTTACCTTAGCTACTTCCTGCGTTTGTGAGGCGATAAAGTCTTAGTTTAAATCCCTGTTTCTCACCCCAGCCCTCCCTTGTATACGCAGCTAAGCCCGCCAAAACCATTCTAGATAGCAGTTCTTTCTCATGTAACTATAGTTCAGCCCAGGAAGGAGTGGCTCGGTCCGTAGTGTTTGCTTCAAAACAGGAGCAGACAGCACAAGATCTGTCCCCCAGGCAAAGCGGCTCAGCGGGCTGCTGGCAGTTTTCACTTTACAGTTTGTCTCTGGTGAACCCCAGAAAGAAAATGGGAATGGGGAAGAAACCTGTTGTTCAAAGTCAAATTATCCTTCCAATGCTTTCCCTCCTTCCTGGTCTCTGTTCCCCAAACCAGAGATCATTTGCATTTGCATTAGGAATATGGGTCACCCCTAGTTGGGCTCTAGTTATTCTTTCGTTGTCTGCATTTCTGTAGACACCCGGTCTCAACTGACTGTCCTTAAGACAGAGCTACCGGCATGTGGGCTGCAAAGCCTCATGGGAAAAGGGAAGAAAGTCTGTCCACCCACCGAAGCAGAGAGGTAGTAGAAGCAGAAAGGCAGGAAAAACCAACAGTATCTAAAAACCCAAATCACTTTTTAATTGACTTCCTCTGCAGCCAAACACTTGCTCCTTCCCTATTAACTTTAGTCTTTGGAGTAATTTTTTCCATCGTAAGCACTTTCTAAAAAATCATTTTTTGCACATTTCTCAGATACATCAATCCTCTGGCATTCCTCTGCGCACACATTATGGTACCGGAGCTCTAAATAGAAAAGACTTTTATTATGTCCATTAACCATGGACATATGTGCTCCAAAAGTTTCCTGACACGCAGTCATTTGTGGTTTTTTAATTATAAACAGAAAAATAGTCACTAGAAAAATAAAGGAGGGAGCCCATAAATACATCTTTATCCATTTGAATTGTGCTTATATACAAGACGATGGGAGAAATGACTCCCGGGGCTGCCCACGCCAGCGTGTGCGCATGCCTGTGTTTATACACGCAGAGGGACACACAGGATTCCCATGTGCAATCAAAGCCATGCACTCAACAGAACTCAGACATCTGCAATTGTGGGTACCGCAGTCTTCCTTCTGAAAGAAGGGTGCAGATTTTTCTTAGGTTCTCCAGGTTCTGTTCCAGGGAAGAATTAAAACGGGAAAGAAGGGCGACGCCCAGGAAACTATTTTGACCAACAAAGTCGGGTTTATTGAATGCGTTTTATTTTAACAACCAAAAAACTCTAACAGCCTAACAATGCACATAAGTTAAAAATTAATTATCACTTAGTGATAACAAAGATAGTTGATTTACATGGAAAAAAAGAACATTTACAATATCTTAATCCTTATTCACATTATTGATACTGCAATAAAACACAATTTGTTTTTTTTTCTTCATTTCACAAAAAAAGGCGGGAAATTGTGCTTTGTCAAGAGGCACTACAAGAGAAAGTTTCTTTTTCCAAATAGATATTATATGACAGATATTGAATAAATAGACATATATGCATTGTAATTCGCAAAGATCTGGCAAGACCACAGGCTAAAATGCCCACAGATTCACTTAGAACCACTGCACACTTGGCAGTGAAATTAAAAAATAAAAGGCAAGACTTAGCATTGAAAAATACCTAATAAATTTTTGGTTGAAGTGTAAAAGATACCAAATGCGGATGCCATCGATCGATGAACCACCTGTAAGAGCTTGGCAAAAAAAAAAAAATCGGTGCCTAGGACATGTACAGGGTGACTTCAGCAACGGTGTCAGAAGACAATTTGGAGGGAGTAACTCGGAGATCGGGAAGCAGCAACTGTGGACTTTTTTTGATTAAAGCTGCAGCATCTACAGAAACGGGAAGGGTGGGCCCAGGCCTCAACTGCAAACACAGCCGTCCTTTTGCAAAGACACATGACGCTCTTGTCAAGGTAACCGGTTTTTTTGAACATCATTATTTGAAAAAGTACAGGAAAATGTCCCTTTGAGAACTCCAGAGGTTACTAAGCGGCCAGAGTTAGCTTGTATTGCAACGTGTCTTCTCCCTGTAGAGTGTAAGTTCTGAGTTAATATCTACACATAGAGGTTTTTATTTTTTTTTAAACTCCTACCTCTTATACCTTTCAAATATATAAATAGTATTAACAGTTATATTACAATGTTTGTGTAGTAAACAGAAAATAAATTTCAAAGTGATATTGCATGAGGTCTTTAACAAGGTTGCATGAGGATACAACTCAAAAACAAAACAAAACAAGACAAAGATCCAACCACGTGGGACCGCTGGGCGGCCATCTCGAGCCTGAAGGAGGTTCCCCTCCTGCCGTCGCTGTCAGTGGAACTGGAAGGTAATGCTACTGTTTCTAATAGGAAACCGAAGGAGATCTGGCGAACTGGAGTAGATCACAGCTTTAACGCTCATTCCACAAGACAGCCCGGTCGGCGTTAGTTCCGCTTTACGTCAGGTAAGCGCTATGTGGGGCTCAGGGGCGGTATTTCCTTTTCCGAGGACTGGGTGACTCTGATGAGATCGCTTCACTGACTCTGTTACCTGGAGCTGCAGAGAGATTCTGGAAAGCAGGTTCCTGTTAGGGCTGCCGTGGCGGGGGAAGGCGTGGAGGCAGCGTGTGAGCTGGGGGAGGGGCTGCAGAGGCTTGGCTAAAGTGGATGGGATGTGTACGGAGAAGAGGAAGGTCCGAAATGGGAAGAAACACTTGAGGGGGGGAGGCCGGGTAGAGATTTATTTGAGTGGAAGCCCCTCTAACTGGGCAGAAACGTCTTTCTCTAACTTAACATTACATTGAACTATGTTCTATTTCTTTAAAAAAAAGAACCAAAAAAACAATAAAAAGGAAAAAAAAAAACAGTAACAACCAACAATTTAAAATGAGCAGGCTTAATAGTTTTAAAATTTGAAGCCACAAGCAAGTAAATAAACTTCACGGTAAAATGTGGCTCATAGCATGAACTCCATAAGTCCCATGTCAAAATGTCACCTTTCAGAGACTGCACTAATTAATGGTCAAGCTTCCTCTGCACTGGACTTGGCTCGGAAGGAATTCCACAGAACGCATCTGCTCGCTACAGCGCCGATGCGCTGGCTAACGGAAAGTGGCGGCTCACGTCCTCGAGTCTACGCAAGTGTGCATCGCGTCTCCCGGAGAAATGTGTATGTACTGCTTACGGGCCCTGATTCCCTCTGGCTCACTCTCTTCTTGCCTCTCTCTCTCTTCTTTACTTTTCTTTTTTTGTTTTGGCAGTGTTATTTTGTTAAATACATACCTCAAAAATTACCCATTAAGCTGCCAGATAGGAAGCCATAGAATTAAAAAAAAAATATATCAGGGACAAACACACAAAATAAATAGGAATTCAAAAATAGTCACCCCACCCTGAGAGCAGGCCGCAGTTTCTCAAAAAGCCAGAACAACTCACTGTGAAGTGGTATTTTTTTTTTATACATAAACAAGTCTTTAAGAACTCATTTCACAGTCTATTCTTTCGGATTGTAAAGTTCTCTGTCCCATGCAATTTTTAATATATATATATATGTAAATATAGAGATATATACATATACATATACACACACTCGTAGCTCCTTCATTTATCTCGTGGGTCTTTCCGTCCTGGAAGTTGCCTGGTGTCTCTTCCATTAAGAGCAAGGGGAATGAAGGCGGAGTCTCCCGTGACTGGCATCACGACGGTCCAGTCAATGGTCAGAGTTTGACACTTAGTGTCTTTGCCAAGGTGACACCCGACTCGGAACCACTGAGCTTACTCAGTCTATAGGCGATCCTGTGCGACAGAGGAATGCCATTACGGGTAGAAAAAATAAAACAGAGGACAAAAACAAAACCAAATTAAAAAAAAAAAAAAACAAAAACAAAGCCAAGAGGATTTTTTTTTTTTTTTAAAGAAACGAAAACAGAAAGTCCTTGGACCCATATATTGCTTCGCCTGGCGGAGTTCACATTATCTCTGGTCGGTCTCGGCGGGCGCTGCCTGGCTCTTCTCTGCGGTCTCCTCCTCCCCCTCCACCTTGTACATCTCCTCGGAGCCCTCCTCGCTGTCGTTCTCCTCCGACTCGGTCAGCAGCTCCTCGTCCTTGTACTCCGCCACGTCCACGGCGGAGCCCAGGTGCTCCTTCAGCTTCCCGTGATGCTTCACGTGGTACCTCTGGTTCTGGAAGAACTTGATGATGGTGTGCTTGGGGAGATCCAGCTGGGCCGAGAGGGTGTGGATGGCTTCCTGGTCGGGGTAGAGGCCCACGTCGTGGATGAAGCTCTGCAGGATGCCCAGGGCTTCTAGGGAGATCTTGGTGCGGGAGCGGGGTTTTTTGGCACAACTGTCTTCGGCGGGAGGGGGTGGTGGGGGCGCCTCTTCTCTGGGAGGAGAGCTCTCCTTGGTCGGCTGGGACTGCTGTCGATGGAGGACCTGATGATCAGAATGGGGAGAGCGTTAGTGTAACTGGGACCTTAGGTCTGCGAAGCCGCCAGACCTCTGCCGCAGGTGCTACCTCCCGCACACTGCGCTTCGCTTGGAGTCGCTTGCGAGGAAGTACACACCGTGTCATCTACAAAGTGTGTGGTTCATGACAGTCATTTGAGCTGGGTAAGGTGGGAGGCCTAGGCGGGGAGATTTCCATGAATCTGAGTTCAGTTTGGGCTATCCTTCGAGTTTGATGCCAGTCTAGACTACCAAGACCTTGTTTCAAAAACAACAAAAAAGAAAGGGAAAAAAAAATCAGATGAATTGCATACAGCAGCGTTTAGACCACGAGGCGCTAAGGCGTTAAGCCACCTGGCTAATGTCATCCAGAGCATGGGAGGGGACACTTGGCTCTGGGCCATCAGCACCTTTAACCATATCTGAGCAATACACTAACGGCAGAGGCTCCCCAGTTCCATGTTACACTCCTCTGCTTAGCAGGGCAAGCTAGGCATGTCTTTCAGTCCCCTACCCCCAGTCTCAACACGTGGCAGAGAGAGATCGAGAAAGTGGCCGCTTTAGATGTCAGATGTATGGCGTGCATACAGGACAGGGTTCTGAAGGGAGGGATGGACCTTGGCAGTGGAGGCCACAGTCACTGCTGGGGCGCCACTCAGTAGAACTGAATGAGCTCAGCTGTACCTGCCCGAGACTGGATTTGGCCCAGGAGCTCCTGGTCAGCCCATCCGTAGCTTGGGGCAAACTTTCAGCCTGTGGTAATCATGGCTACTGCCGCCCTCATGGCTTGTGGGTGCTTGGGAGAAATAGATGGCACATTGGAACAGAAAACACAACCTCTGTGGAATCAGGAATAAATTTACCTTCTCCTAGTTGTTGCTCTTTAAATATAATTGTTTTAAATAATATATATGAAAATCTTCAAAGTAATTTAAAGATATAACTTCTGTATGCTGTAAATTTTAATTGACTCTTTTAAACACATTTAGATGGGCACTTTTCTATTGCTATAAGCTAATTAACCCTCTATTTTGAGTTTACTTCCAAATTCCTATTTTTTTTATTTTTAATTGCAAGGTTTACTAGCTGGCTGTAAAATTTTAAATAATTCTTTTTCTTTTCTCAAAAATATCCCTCTTTTTTATCTCTACCTACACCACAAGTTCATTAAACTATGAAAGAAAACCTTAAGGGGGTAACTCTTCTCTGAACCTGCCTGTCATCATCATCATTGCATGAAATAACTTTCTATTCTAGCCCAAACTTATTAATACATCGGTATGGCTACAGAAAGACTGTGATGCAAGGAGACTGTCTGAAGAAACCTCCTCGGCACCCGTCACAGGCCTGGGGCAGGACTTTATGAAGACCCGAAGGGAGGATGTCACCCAACGAGGAGCCCCGGCCATCACAGGCAGCTGGTCTGCCACTGCAGCCATCACTGCTGAGATGGGTCGGGTCATATACAGAGCTGAGGACCACACTTCCCATCCCCAGAGAGTGCCCGACCTCCTGAACCCTCTCAAGATCCTCTACAGTAACAAGTTCAGTTAAACAACAACACACATTTCTTTATCATTTTCTATTGTTTTATAAAATGTTCTCCCAAATTAGGGTTCCAAATTATCTATTTTCCAGAGTCCATAGAGAATCAAGCCCAAGCAACATAGAAATATATATATATATAGTTACATTAAACATAGAAATATATGCTATATATATAATATATATATAGAGAGAGAGAGAAAGAGAGAGAGAGTTACATTAAAAAACAACATGGTATCTTCCAATCACCATTCCTCCTGCCACAGGGACTAGCCACATGGCCCACTATTTGGGACCAACATTCGCCTCCATCTGAACAGTTAGAGAGAAAAGAACCGTGCTCTTTGCTCCAGTCCCAGAGGCCTAGGAGGAAAAACATACTTTCTCACCAATATGAAAACGTCAGTTTTTTTTTTTTTATATATAGAGTTGATGAATAGAGTGGAAGAGATAAACTATGGGAGCAACAGAAAAAGTTTAAGTCTTTTTGAATAACTACCATCAACTGGTAGAAGCTGGTAAAGAGGCTACCCACGGGGGCCCACAGTTGTATAAGGCTCTTGGGAGGCTTTGAGAATAAAGGATCGCAAATGCAAGGCCGACCTGGGCTACATCATGAGACTAAGGACTGGAATACGCTGGAGGCTGGTTGCAGAGAGAAACCGAAAACAAAGGGGCTATAAAACAGTGGACCAGCATCCAAATAGCATTGACCAATTAAGGGCAATGTTCTTAGCGTTTTCTTTACCACTTTCAACTAAGAGCAAGCTCATGTGGTCTGATGTGGTAAGCTGGCATCAGCAAAAAAAAAGTGAGAGTTCTCTTACTCCAACGTCCTAATTATCCCCGCCAGGAAAAGCGAGGCCGCTTTGCGGGCTCCCACAGCTCTCGGTGGTGGCTTCGATGGCCGGAAGATATGTGCTCAGGGCCCACGGTGTGGGCAGCGTGAGGACGGCAGTAAGCAAGCCTCTGTGCCAACAGGTGAGGGGTGCAGCTTTTGGTGAGGACGACCAGAATGAGGGACAGAGCGTGCTTGAGCAGGCCATGCGCTCAAGCAGGAGTGGTCCCTATTAGGGCCGCTGTGCTAATTGGAAAACAAAAGAGAATTAAAATGCCCCATTTTCTAAATTACGCTTGCCTTCTGTAGTAAAAGTCAGCAGAACGGTTCCATTTAATTGAATAATTAGATTGGTTCTTAAGGGGCTTTCCATTGTGCGCTGAGTAGATTTAAAGAGATTTTTCCAAAACTGTACTTTGAAGTTACTATAATCTTTCTGCATGAGTGCATTTGTTCTCCTTAGGCCCTACCAGTAGGAGTCCCCTACTTCCCCTCATTTCTTAGAACACAGCGCAGTCACACACGTGTACAAAGAAGACAGACATGAAAAACTCAACAATGATGATAGCAGCAAGCACCCATTTGGTTCCAGGCAGCTCTTAAATGGATAGCGCAATCCTACAGTTCCTCGTCAAGGTGTGATCTGGACCAAGAACCAACCAGAAACAGGCTGCATCGTAGGATGTGCCTCTAAGCTGGAAGTCAGGAAAGCAGGGAGATGCCAGGTTGAAAAAAGTTGGCTTCCGAGGTACATCGCCGATCATAGACCAGAAAGATGCTTCTAAGAGGAAATATTAGCACTGAAAATTTCCCATAGAACGAAATGCAGTTTCTGATCAAGTCAAACAGAAGAGTGGGTTGTGGGTATGACGATGATACAGGCATGAAGTCAGCTACATACCAGTGCTAGCATCTTCTAACATACATGACGATACAGGCATGAAGTCAGCTACATACCAGTGCTAGCATCTTCTAACAGACATGGAAAGAACAGTCAAAAATACAGGTGAGAGATGTGTTTGTTCCCAGATACAAACAATCTGCTCAACCTATACACTACTACTTGTGTCCGTGTTTTGGGGGGCTGACCATTTAATACTGGTGTGCTCTTCTCCTAGGGAAGACTAGTTCTCTCTCACTCACTCTCATGTCTTAGTTGCCTTTAGTTCTTTATGTAGGAGTGAGGCCCCAGGAGCTTCCCCCCTTCCAAGTTGGCATGATAGTTGGTGTCATCCTTGTCCTGGCTAATTTATAACATCTACTATCAATTAAAACCTACAGTAACACACACACACACACACACACACACACACACACACACACACACACTGTTTAAAGCCAGAAAGAATACTGTACCCTCTAGAAGACATGCCATAGGGTTTTTTTCAGTCATAAAACCCCCCAAACTACAAAGAAGCAAGTGCCCCCAGTATAAGACTGCATAAACCAAACTCCCACAACAGAAATGCCGGGCTAACTCTCCCACCATGGGGAACCACCACAGACTTTCTGTTGGGTGAAAGGAGTCAGATAAGAAAGACTAAAGATTTCAAGATTCTACTGATGAGAGGGTCATGAAAAAAAAGCAAAGAACACACAGAATAAGAAAGCCTGCAGCAGCTTTGCACACTGGCAATCCCAGCAGACAGGATGCAGAGGCGGGCGGATCTCTGAGGCTGAGGCTAGCCTGGGCTACAGAGCGAGTTCGGGGACAGTCAGCAGTAACACCGGCATGCTGTCTTTGACAGTCACTGAATGAAAAGCTGGGAGACCACCTTCTGGGGAGGCTGACAATATTCCCTGCCTCACTGTGGGCATTGAATGGAGGGAGGAAAGCATTTCTGAAAGGTTATTCAGCTGTATGTTTAAGAGCTATGCTTTTACTATGTGCAAAGGGCACCACCTCCCGATTTATAAAAATGCTAATGGGTCCAGAACCAGTGTGGTGCTGTGTAGCTGAGAAATGGACCAAGCAAGAGGTTTGAAAACTCAAAGCTAGCTTGGGCTACGTGCTGAGACTCGCTCTTACAACTGCATGTAACCTTTAAGGCCCAGTAGCCGGACTTAATCTTTAAGGTGCAGTGCTGTCCTGTGTTTTTTTCCCAGCATAATAAAATGGGCCACTGTGTAAAGACAATACCTTTTTACTCTCGACCTTTGAGAATCTACCAGGTCTTGGGCTGGGGATGTTTCCGTCACCAATACAAGCTTGGCATGTATGTCATGAGACTCCTGGAACACATACCTTACAAACTCTTTTTTTCTGTAGCATTGGTTATTGATTCTCAACAGGACTATGAAGGGAGCCATCGTAACAAAATCGGCAAATTCCTGTGGCAGAGACACGGGGAAAGGATACCAGCACCCGTGAAACTTTCTAAGCCAGACTCTGACCTGAATGCCCCAAAGTCTACATTTTTACTCGACGTCATGGCAATCCCATGCTTTGCCCCCATTTGAGAAAGAAAACTGTTCCTAATACGTACAAGGACCGTGGCGTGTGAGTGACAGCTTCTGCACCTGTGTGTCTGGATGGGGAGGGCAGGAGCAGAGCATGCAGAGCGAGCTAGATCCCGAGCAGAACTTCGCAGGGGAGGGCTGGGAGTGAGGACGACGCCGTGGAAGTCCTGGACAGAGGAGGTGTTTACGTGGGTGTCCAGGAAAAGGCTCAGGGAGGACACAATGTAGCTGCAGGGTCTGAAGGCAGCAAGGGGCGGGTGTGAAAAGTGCTCCAGATGGAAAAGGTTGGAAGGAAAGGACAAGCAAGCAGCAACCAAACATCCAGGCCAGCCCATCGGGGCTGCGCGTGTTCTCCAATGCAGTTGCCATGGCCACATGTGGGTTTTTACAGTTAGTTATTTCACGAGTGTGCAAATAAATGTGTGAGCATGTGTGTGGAGGTCTCTCAGCCTTGAGAGTCTGTCCACAGGTACCATCTACTCCCCACCCGCCTTTTTTGGCACAGGTCTGGAAGCCACCAACGAGGCTAGACTGGCTAAAAAGCCTCAGGAACCCACCCGTCCCAGCCTCGCGTGGGCTGGGATTAGGAACACACCGCCATGGGTTCTGGATATGAACTCATGCCCTGGTACAGGGGTAGCAAACACCTTATCAAACGAGCTATCGCTCCAGATCTCCCCTTATATTTAAATTAATTAAATGTTAAACAAAGAAGACTTCAGTCCTTCAGTCACAATGGATCCTCCTCAGGGGCTTGGCTGGGCCCTGAGCACAATACCCTGATGTCAACACCCTGACGGACAGCATGGGCACCAGAAGACACTGGTGCCGACCAGCAATGACAAAGGAACGTGATGAAGCCAGGGCTGGAGCATGGTGTCATTCTATCACCGGGGTAATGCAACACCCTCAAGAGACCTGTGACCATACAACCTCTTCTAGCCAAAAGCAGAGCTCCAAGCCGTAAGGGCTACCATTGTAAGACAGAAGGGCAAATACCTGTACACCCATATGCCAAATCCAAAATACTCGGCTTATAATGTGTTACTGGAATCCTCATCAAAGGATCCCAGACAGGAACGTTAATATAAAACAGCCAGCAACGTCCTCAGAGGAACAGTATTTACACTGAACGGACGGCTGCCTTCTTTAGCTAGGACATTTGCCGCACCTAAAAGGAATTGTGTTTGAAACAACTGGCCTTGAGCTGACAGAGAAAAAAAGCCCATCCCTTCATCAAATACTTTTGGGGTTATCTGCTAAACGATTGGACCTATTAATTCAGGTGGGTTTTAAATAAGGAGGCCTAGATCCGGCTATGAAGGGTTGGTAAATAATAAGGTATGGGCAGTATACTAATGAACTGGAAATGCAAGACCTGATAAATTCTTTTCCACTGACTTTCCGAAGGCTCTCTGGGCTGAAACACAACTGGAGCATACACGGAAGGACATGAAGATAACAGTGTAGGAAGAAACGCCGTAGATACCTTTGAAAGGACGGCCCACTCCCCAGTAAAGCCGGAAAGTTCCTTGACCAGTTACAAAGCAGAGTCACAATACGGACAGATGCCTGTTGCCTCTCTGCCTCAAAGCTAAAAGCTTGGAAAACAGAAGGACCTCACGGTACCACGACAAAAGCCGGCCAAGAGAGATAAAGCGTTCCTCTTAAAGCTCTCTGCGTTCAAATAGAGTCTGAAGGCCTCAATGAAAACCAGCTGGGAGCCATGTGTAAAATACAATAGTCCCGGCCTGCAGGGCAGGAAGTAAGATCTTGAACGATTAAGTTTAGGAAAGTATATAATTCACTGTATCATTATGGGGGTGAACTGGATTACTTATAATAAGCCAAGCCTTTGTGGTCGTTTTTATATAGAGAAGATGAGAGATTATTAAGGAGGTAGCGGGAGGGGATGATGGGAGCATGGTAACGGGTTAAGCGGCTCCCGAGGTGGCCACGTGTGGCTCTCTAGGGCGAGATGCACCCAGAGCAGAAGGCACAACAGCAGGTGAAGACAACATGGAGAAGCTACTTTTGTCCACATCCATTCGGTATTAGAGTCGAGATACCTTTTACTCCCTTTACCCCATCTCTGCCAGGAGACATGAGCTACTCAGTCAGAAAAGGAAAGCATCCTTGCATCAAAAACTCCAAGAGATGTCCATTTACCAATAAGAACAATTGGTTGCATGGCCTCTGGCATCAGCCCACTGAAGCATACCCAACAGAAGAATGATTGTGTGCTATTATTTTTAACCGTTACTATATATAAAATGTCATGTAATTGAGGTTTCGACAAACTTGGTGGCAAGTTTCCCTCCACCCCCTCAAAGCCAGTAGTAGAGACTATTCATTTTAGCTCAAAAGTTCAGCAGGGAAAACACCTAACATTGATCATAAAAAGCAGGAGTCAACGATTATATTTGTAGCTCACCCATTGGGCCACAGCCTGTGGACTGAGCATTTCATGCCTAGATCCGAGTGGGTGCTCAGGACTTCTTGGCTGTGCTGCTCTGAGCCAATCCCACATCCTCTGGTCTCTACTTCTAACTTTGCCACTATCTCCGCTGTGCACCAGTGACTCTTCTGCTTGCTATTAATCCCTTTTAGCAAAGCTACATGGAGTTAATAAAGGCTCTGGCACCACGTGTCGGGATTTGCTTCTGGTACCCATCTGAGCCCAGAATGTTAACTACTTAACATACATTAATTAACTAATTCTGTGACTATTTCTCTTTTCTCAAAGAAGTTCCAGGACACCCAGTAACTCCTAAGATACAACTGTGCAGAAGCTTCAACCAGAAATTTTTGGGGTTAATGAAGTTCTGGTTTCAAGTCAGTGTCTACTCCGACAAGTACCACAGTTTAGCAGCCTTGAAATTCTGGAGCAAGCTATTCTCTGAGCATCCATGTTCGATGTCCCGGAAGATCTTTTCTCGCAGTATTAGGAAGAAAAGACTAAGTAAGACCATACATATGAAGTACCCGACAGCGATCTGATCATACATAAATAAAGCGTTTATGATGAGCAGTTTTCATTTTAAAAAGTTTATGATTTTTATTCTCTCTGCACAAATGCATAGTGAGCGTGCATGTGAACACAGGTGCCTGGAGAAGGCAGAGGTGACCCCTGGAGCTGGACTTACAGGCAGCTATGAGCTGGCCAGTGTGGGTGCTGGACATCAAATCTGGGTCACTTGGAAGAACAGGATATGCTCACAACTCTTGAGCCATCTCTTTAGCTCCAAGCAATTTCCTTTTAAAATGTGAAGAAGACTTTAAGATCAAAACGAAATGCCTCATGCATTTTTTCTAGCTATGTGTTTATTATTAAAGAAACATCGGTTTCAGGAGCTGGCCCTTTCACCTGAAGGCTACAGACGGACGGGAGGACGGGCCCGCTGGAAACTTCCCTTACCCCTTTCATCACAGAGTTCACGTTCTTACCATGGTACCTGGCCCACGGACATTCCCTCTGGAGCGTTAGCTGTGCAGAACTTAACCTTGGAACCCCATCTGAATTGGTATCTTCCTGTCTCCCACTTACACAAGTCACATGGACTGCTGGGGCAATAGTCCTCATTAATGGTTCTCAAAGCCGTATCCAGGGGCCTCTGTACTGTATTAAGACACCCACGGCATCAAAACTACCTTGTAGCAAAGAGTGGAGACCGTCATTCACGTGCTCCGATTGTGCTAAACTTTGCACAGAGGGGGCAATGTGGCCCGTGGTAGTCAGGGTGGTGGCATCAGACTGAACTCACAGCAGCGGCTTCCAGCTCACGTCTGCAAGCGCACGGCTCTGTGTGAGAATTGTCTTGACTGAGCAATGAAACTCTATTCATTATTAAATCTCAACACTTGAGCATATATATCTCTTTAGTGTTCTGTCAGGGAAATGAGAATGCTGGTGCGAAGCTCTTCGGCAACAACGACATCACAGGTCATCTTGAAGAAGACTGCCCACGCTTATTCTCAGAAGGGAATGCTTGTGTTGGGGCTCAGAAGCTCTCTGCCATGGAATACCAACTAACAGCAAACCTGTGATGACTCAGATTTGGGTACATAGCTCTTTAAAAATTTGAAGTTGGGGGGCTAGGGAAATGGCTTAGTGGGTATACTGTTTGCTGTAGAAGTTGAGGACCGAGTTCAGATCCCCAACGCCCATGTAAAAACCAGGTGTGGTGGCATCCAGCAGGAGACCCAGCAGCTTGCTAACTCTAGCAGAAACAGTGCTTTCAGTGAGAAACTCTTGTCTCACAAAACTGAAGTAGACCCAGCTTCACGCCTTTAAATCCCAGCACTTGGGAAGGAGAAGCAGGCAGGTCTCTGTGAGTTCAAGGCCAGCCAGACCTCGTACGGTGGAAAGACTGACTGGGGGTCAGGGAGCATCCAATGTTAACTAGCCTTTCCCCGTGCACACATAAACACAGAATGAAGCTAAACCTGTCACTTTTAAATAAAATCTCCGTCAGTCTTTACCTCTGATAATAAGATTGGACCTTTTAGGTAAAATTTAGAATTTTGAAAATCAAAAGTGATACAGTCAGCTTATCAACATCCTTATACATCAAAAGCTTCCTAATGATAATTGGTGGTGGTTTAAAAGATGCTTTTTTAAAAATATATAAAGAAGAGTCAACATTTATAAGATCTGCGTAAATGAACAAACTAATATTTTCAAACTAATACATCATGCTACAAAGTTATCAAATGGTAATATATCCATTCAAAGTTAAGTGGAGACCAATGAATTAAATTAAAAAATGAAATAGTCACCAATATGTTGAGTCAATTACATTTTGCAAATAACCTTCAAAATATCGTGACTTTCAAAGCCTTGCTAAAGCATCAAAGAATTTCACAATTATCTGTAATGGTTGTTGAAATATCTCTTGCTAATCCCACGTCTTCCTAAAGCACGATTTTCTTTACCAGACTTCAAACACATACTGCATTAATCGCAGAAGCAGTTATGACAACTTAATTGCCTTGCATTAAAATAGACACTAAAATATCTTTAAGTGTATATAAAAGCCTGGTATATTATGTTTTAGCAAGGTATTTTTCATAGAACATATCCTTTACATATCTACATATATCATGTATAATTATTTAAAACTCAGCAAACACTTATGTTTAAAAATTAATCACTAATAGGGTAACACTGATA
Organism: Arvicola amphibius; assembly: GCF_903992535.2. Taxonomy (NCBI): domain Eukaryota; kingdom Metazoa; phylum Chordata; class Mammalia; order Rodentia; family Cricetidae; genus Arvicola; species Arvicola amphibius. The sequence goes on from NC_052064.1 coordinate 30,365,942, forward strand.
TATAATACATAATTACTGAGATCATCAGTTACAAAAATGAAAAGAGATCGCAGGGACAAAAAGTTTGAAAACTTCCAAACTATTTGAATCATACTGGAAAGAGAGCCCTGCCCCTCCCTAATGATCACCAAGCTCTTTGCTAGAAAATTCAAAATAGATGCTACAGTTGGAAGCCTCCTTGCTTGAGTCAAATGACCTAAGGGCCCAGCGGGGATGTAGGGAAATCACACGCACAGCGTGATTTGCCTCTTGACTTTATCACTCGGAGACATTTTCACAGGCAAAGCATAGTCTTCACAGCTCAGCCCAATTTCTAACTTCACATGATGTTACTTGAGTTGGTTCTTACGGCTATAATTTCACAGCCTAACATTATAAAGCTTCTTAAAAACTATGGTTTAGTTCTGCCATTTTTTTTTGGGTGGGGGGAGGGTTTCTACAGTATCCTAAGGTCAAAACTCCGGAAATACGTTATTAAAAAAGCGCATCCGTGAGGCGGAGGACAAATTGCGGGCTACAGGTGCTGGGTTACATTTTGACTCCAGGCAGGTTTAATATAAGCTGGTTTCCTTTTTTACAATTGCGCTTAGCACACAAGGCTATAGGAAGGGGATTTAAAAAAAAAAAAAAAGGAAGAAGGGAAGAAAAAAATAGAGCGAAGCTCAATAAAAGAAGACCATGTCAAAAGAAATCAATACGAACAAGCAAAATGATAGGGCGTCTGACATGGAAATCCATGTTCAATATCCTCGAGTCTTAGCCAGGGATTCCTGTAATATTGTAACCAAGACACTATGGGAAGGCTGTGTATGTTTTTAATGCAGCTTAATAATTGTTTCTCAAAATAAACACTTGGGTCAAAGATAAAAGCATAACAGTGCCGTGACACAATAATCCGCTAAAATAAAGTCGGGTGCTGGAGGAAGCATGGGTCTTAAAAAAAAAAAAAGCCTTCGGCTTATAGCATTTCCTCTTCAGTAATAAATTGAGAACAACGATACCGACAACGTGGTATAGCTGGGGGTAAAACAAATATGTTACAGTTATTAATAATGATTTTAGGAATGGCCAGAATCTGTGACTCTCTAAGAGGGGTCCAGCGGCTACTTCCTTCATACAGTCGAAGAGCTAACACAGTAAAAATGGCAAGGTTGGGATGCATAACCACATCCCAGTTAAATGGCCACCAAGTGCTGAGATTAGGCCATGACTTCCTCTAGAATACTCCATGTTGCATAAAACAGTGGGTTTTGTTTTTCAGGTTCTTCCTTGTCCTTGAAGATTCCTGTTTGCAAATAGTTTTTTATTCCATTGAGTCACTGAAGCCTCTTTGATTTGTATTCATTTTGCGAATGCAAATAGGCCTATAGATACATTTCCTATGCTCCATGTGCCATAGAACAAGAGTTAATATGAGTAATTACAATTGGAATAACAATTTTAAAAAACCTGCATTCACCCCAGCCAGGATATTAGAGTAAACAGGACTCTATGACAAATTGCCATTGTTAAAATGGTTACACTTGATGTAGTTATTGTCATTCAACAAACTCTGACATTGTGGAAAGACAGAAATGTGTTTGTCTATGTCTCTGGCATAGTGATACCAAGAAAAAAAAAACCAGAACCAAAAGGAAAGAAGCAAAGGGGTCTAGAGAGATGAATGACTCAGCAACAAGCCTTGCTGCTCTCCTAGAGTAGATGGTTCAGCTCCTAGCACCAACGGGAAGAGTGGTGACTGTCTGTACCCAGCTCCAGGGCACCTGACGCCTCTTTTCCCGCCCTCTGCAGGTACCAGGTGTGCACATGATGTTCATATGTACATGTAGGGAAACATCCGTACATATAAAGTCAGATTTAAAAATCTAAAAAGTGTCAGACAGAACAGAGAGGATCCTTTTCCCAGTTAGATATAAAGAAGTGCAAAGCACTGGCCACACGTGGTATCTAATGGAAGCTCTTTCCCCCTAATCAGCATCATCTGAGAATCAAGTTTGTTCATCGTTTAGGGATAATGTAACCAAGAATTCTTCCACGAAAACGGCAAATAGAATCTAACAAGGATTAAGCAAAATGAGACTCTTTAGGATGTTCTAGACCATGACTGTGTATCCTTACACTTAAGAGGAAGACAGACCACTTAGCAGTCTCTGATGCTCACCAAGTGAACTCTTCTCTCCCTGTTCCCACATACCTCCATCATGTCTTCTTAGAGGACAGAGCTTGACCTACACAGTCATGGGAAAAGAGAAGCCTGTCTTTTGAAGACCAGATGCAAGGCACAGGCAGTGTTAGTGCACTACTCAGACCCCACATTCGTGTTAAAACAGGAAAGAGAATCACGGAAATGACGGACAGTTACTCTGTGAACATGGCTATTGAGTCAACATGTCTTGCTTCACTGGTGTAACTGGGCAAGGGTGGTTCTTGTCCCAGCCCACAGGAGAGACGCTCTTGGGTTAAAGATAACCAGAGTCACAGACAAGGAGGGTAAAAGGTTAGGATGACTTGAGTAGCAGGAATTCAAGCAGTATTCAAAGAAACAACCTGGAAATCATAATGGCCCTGGGATGGCCAAAGGCCAAGAGAGAAACCCGCGCTGAGGTTCCAGGTTAAAACGGTCACCGGAACCCTGAAGCAGTTAATCCAGCTGGCTCAATAATTCTCAAGAAGTCAAAGTGGTGATGGAAATGAGAACAGCCTCATCCACGCCTGGGGTCCGCCAACTCTGAAATCAGGTTTTACTAAATAACGAAACAGCCGTGGCACCGGCCAACATCAGTGACGTGGTTAAAGCAGAGGGCGTGAATTATTTGAGAAGTGTTCTGAATGCATTTGGTTCCTTGTTTGGGGGCAAGGGGCCGAGGTGGGTTATCTATGTGTCCGAGGCCTGGGCAGAACCTGGAATGTGCCACATTTTCTGTATAATTTTTTTTTTTTTTTTTTTTTTTACAGTCGGGACGCTCTGAAAGCAGAACCATCTGACAGTTATGGTTACTGAAAGTATTAGATGTTCACCAACAATATATGACCTCAGCATATTTCCGCTTTCTGGATGTAACCACTTAATAACAGGACTCGGGGGAACAGCGCTGTGTGAATCAAACACATGAAAGCAGGACCATGCCTTTTATAGAAAGCAAAGGGTTTGCAGCTCGCTGTAACCAGCGGCTCTGGGGAGGGACAAACCTCTAGCATTGCCACACCACCGAGATATCACAGCTTATTGGACTCTGAAGACCGGCCTGTGTAGAGAGTCAAATGTTCTGAGCAGGGCAGTTCCTCAGACCATGAGGAAGACGTCCCTGAGCCAAGATTCCTGGTGGCTTAGTGCTTTCAAAAGGCACTTATCAAACACGGGTTCTTTTCAGCGTGCATCTCGTTCCATCAAGGCACAGCTCCTTGCTAGTTTCTTTCAAGAGAAGACTATGGGGAGATGAAACGCTGTGGGGTAACGCTTCCCACAGGCTCACAGGCTGTCAGTTCTGGGGTATCCTTTCTCAATGCTATAGGGATATTAGCTTTGCCATCCTCCGTGTTAATGATTACACTAACTGAAGCAAGCTAAGAGGAGATTCTTGCATCACAACTTTGTGCCAGGACACCTAGTGAGAGGTGGAGAACTGGAAGGACAGGGCACTCCTACTTAGCCATGCAAAACGAGACAAGAAAACCAGTCTTCTTCTCCCAGAATGGTGACCTGCAAGAAAATCCTCAGTCTCTTAATTCCCTAGAGCAAAGCAACTGGATTAGAGGTTCTTTTTCCCACAAGAAAGATTCTAGTCTCTAAGCTGTGGAGGACTATGCTGTTCCCATGGGGCCAGTAAGTCAGCATCCTTATCTTCTTGAATCCACTTTCTCTACATGCCACAGGGCCTTGGCTCTCTGGAGCCTATTGGCTTACCCCACACCGGTCATCCCTGTAAGATGCAACTGTCGGGTGATTATACTTTCAAATGCGAATTTGCTTAAGGGTGGATTTAATTGAATAGCTGAGAACTCGGTACAAAACAAATACACAAGTGGCATTAGCAGGGACTTAATGATTAACACTCGGGATTGGTGTTCGAAGACCAACCCCCATGTTGGCTCCAGCCAAAAGCATAGCGTTCTCAGTAACGCTATATAGTTTCCCTCATCTAGAGTCAAAGTCTTGCTCATCCCATGTGCTGAAGGGGACCCCCTTTTTTTAGGGGGTTCTGGGAGGAAGGTCCCCTCTCTCTAGATACTCCAGTTGATGTCACTTAGAGCTTTATACCCTCTTGCCTGAATGAGCTCGTATAGGACATCCTGCCAAAGGCCTTCAGTGGCCTTCAGTTGGGTCAAAGTCTCTTGAGTGTCCAAGAAAACTGTCACCTGACTGCCATTTGTCCCTCTGCCCTATTGCTCCTCAGCCCCTGCCTTGCCGACTGTATCAGACTCCTGTGGGCAGAACCTTCTATTCTTCAGTCTTAGCTTTGTTGCAACTCTCCTGGGAAGCTCCTGAAAGAGACCCTGGGTGGTTCCCTTTCAGGATCCTCTGGGTCCTTTCCCCACAGTTTTAGGACACTGATTGACACTGTTTGCTGTGGTTTTCTCTGTATTTATCTGCTATGATACAGTCACCCGTTGTTGACTACCAATGACATCACAGGACAAGGCAGTGCCTTCGGTAAATAGTTGAAACATAAAATTTGTCATAAAATGCCCAGAATGCTTCTGTAGCAGGATCTGTCATATTCAATAAACTGAAATTCTTATCAAAATTTAAAAGACATCCAATAGCTTTAAGATAAAAATAATAGGAAGACCACGACCTTGGCGAAAGAGTATATGCTTTTTCAAGGGAGCTGAATCAGAATAGCTGGGAGTGACTTACTGCATGCATGCAATACTACATAGCTGTCTATGGTAGTGACTTACTGCATGCATGCAATACTGGATAGCTATCTATGGTAGTGACATACTGCATGCATGCAATACTACATAGCTGTCTGTAGTAATGACTCGCATGCATGCAATACTAGATAGCTGGCTACGTCCCACACATCATTTGATTGGAAGTGACTCACACCCATTAGACAACACTTAGGTTGTTACTTGTCATTGGGCACTAAAACTGACATGTTTACTTGCTTTTTTTTTGTCTCTCTGCCCCCTTCATACTGCAAAAACATTTGTATTTTCAGCAGATCTCAAAAGGCCTGCAGCAGACAGCTGCGATGACCAGAAAAGTTGCTGCAGACAAAACAGAAGACAGCAGATGAAACCTGGAGAATCCACAGAAGACAAAGAAAGGGAATCTTGGACACAAAGAGAACCTATGAAAGCTTACAAATGTTTCTAATGAAGCCTATGAGTCCTGGCAGCCTCCTGAGATGGCGCTGGCCCCTGACTTAGATTTAGGAGAATGCTCTCTGCCTATAAAATGCTTTGGAGAAACACCTAGTGTCTTCTTCAAAACAAATACAAAATGTCAGTGTGGTTTTCCTTAGAGCAGACATGAATGAAGTTCATCTGAATGAAGAATAAAGAGGAAAAGTAACAGAATCAATTCCAAGTATGTATTTTTTTTTGCCTCCCTTTCTCTCAGTCTCCCCAGCTTCAACAACTCAGGCTTCAGAGAAAGCAAATGGTTCAAAGCAAACTCCTCACTGCTTTACAGCTTATTGATATTTTAGCAATATTCAACTGGAACTAAATAAATCACGAAAGCTAAACATAGAAGGTCTAGAAACCAAATAAGAACCACCTCACATATCCATAGAGACCAAAAGGCATTGGGGAGGCATCAAAGAACGGCTTGGCCTTAAGGTGCCACACGAGTAAGGTGTTGTGCAGTTAGCTTCACCGAGAAAACAGTTCTTCGCCTCATTGGGGTCTCTACCAGAATTACAATTCCAAATGCCATCAAAATGCTACTATCATATTAAGACGCTTGATCACGTGCGACTTCAGTTACCCCCAACTTCCTAGTTCTGAGAACAGATTTAACGAAATATTTTAAAAGTGGAGCTGGCAGAGAGAATGTCGGCACTGAGCATGGCCAAGAGGCCATTCAGGTGGCAGCCGCAGAGGAAGCACAATTTACCATGTGTACTCAGCAATGGGCATTAAATAATCATCTCTGAATAAAACCGCACAAATCAATATGGCCCCTGTCCGTGCTAGGACTAAGAACGGCATTGCCTAAAGGAAATCTCTAAGGTCAACCAGCAATTAACTGAAAGGTTTTGATTGAAAATACTATTGACTGCTTTCATATCACACAGCTTCCTGCTTATTATACTTCATGGGCTAAGCAGGTGCCAAGACATTAAACTGTCAATAATCTATTAATACTGGACAGCTACGCCCGCTCTCCCCGAATCTGCGGGCAAATCTACCCAAGCCAAGTGCCTTGTTTAGAACCAGTGCAAATCCTTCAACCCCGGCGTGGACACTGTATCTTCCTTATCCCATCTCAAATGCCCGGAAGTGTCCCTCAGCGTGGGGGAAATACCTAGACGCTTACCCACACATGTTAAACTAACGTTCGTTTTCTGAGAGATTGCTGGAGGGACAGAGGATGTGTCCTGGAGCCGGCCTTCCTTTCTAAGTCATATTTAAGAGTTCCTAAAGAGAGCGTAATAAACACTTAACCAAGAGAAATGAGAAGTTCTTCAAAAGAAGCCTGACAGCCCTTGTGCCTCTCAGCATCTGGAAAGCACTCCTATATTGGGGTGGGGTGGGGGGGCTTTTAATGAACTTAACAGAGAAAAGCACTTTAATTAAATGCTGTCACAGTGGATTGTATTAATGACTGTACACAGAGGAATTTAAAGCCGGCCAAGTTTATTTAGCAAATAGGGGCCGGGCTTTCAGAGCCTGCGAGTATTTATGTCTCTGCGGCTGGCGCACGTCTGGAGGGTGATGTCAAATGGGAGCCCTGAGTTATTAGATATGATTTTATTTATTGGGTATTATTAAAGTTTCAATGGCCTCAGGGGAGTCCGTTTCATTTGCAAAGTGAAATACTGTGCCTGATCAGAAGGGGTTAAGGAGAGAGGATGGACAGCTCCCCGTCTTTTTCTGCCCCCTAGAACTTCACTGCAGGTAACTGGGGTCAGCGGAGCAGGAAGGAAGTCCGCTTGCCTGTGGGGCTGGCTGGTCCAAATTCTCTTCACCGGAGAGCAGTGGCAAAGCAATCAACAGCAGTATTTCTCCTCTGGCTCTTCCCCCTATTTTTATTATTATTGTTATTATTGTTACTTTTCAGTGACTTCCTCTAAACATAACTTATTCTATTACCTACAGCAATAAACTGAAAAAAAAATGACCAAAGCTTTTAGAAATCTGCATGAAAATTTGGTTGCCATAACTCACTTAATACAAACCATGAGGACTGCCACGTTCTGCAAAGGCATCAGATGTTTGACTTGGGGCAATGGGGAAGCGGGTCTTCTTTGGTGTCTTCTATTTGGAGACTGATCATAGAACAAACCTATTATTAATGGTAGTATTTTTAAAACAAAACAAAGCCAAAAAGACCTTAATGCATGAAAGCTGTAAAAGATTGAGAAGCTGGTCTGGCTGGAAAATACTACGTGTGTGTCAAAGTGATTTTCTCTACCGTTTGTAAAAATGTAATTATCCATGATAACCTGCTATCCACGATACTACAAGGGTGAGGGATTTCAAGGAAGCCCATTGGAAGCCGAGGGTTCGCCTTTGGTCTTCCGTCTCTGACACCACCATGTCTGAGATCGCAAACCGCGCCGTGATTTACCACATCCTTGCAGCTATATACACAGCCTTGCCGGCTGACTTTAGACTTTAATTCGAACCATGAGAAAGGGGCTGAGGGGGAAATGTGAGGATGAGAGAGAGAAAGAAGCAAAACCCTAAACCCAGCACCTACTTCCTTTCCAGAACAGAAGAATCATCACAAATGCAGACTTTCAACTTTCTAAATAAATAATCTGATTTCTAATCCTCCCCCCCCCCCAACACACCCAAGCTATTTATTAATATCAGATGTCTGGTCTGTGTTTCTGTAGCTCTGGAACTTCCAAGGGGACAGTGCATTTCCATCTGGGCCGAGATGCTTCGGACGAGGCTCTGAAAGGCTTCAAGGGCAGATGAACATGCCACAGAGTAAGGACTGATTACAGACATGTTCTGTATGTGGGCAACACAGAGTACTGAGGGCACTGCGTGTTCATGGGGTGAAGTGCATTTCTCTGCCCCGTGTGGGCATGCACACAGAGACAGCCCAGTTCTAGCTTTGCTCCAGGATGGCAGAATGCACAGACTACCTTCTTGCCAATCAAGGGACCCGAAAACTCCCGGCCTGGATCATCAGTCCATCTGATACCAAGACGCATCAAAGAATTGTCAGCTAATAGGACAGGATGGGACGAATGATTCGGATTATGTTTCACAAGCCAGAGAAGCAGTGGATCCCACGTCTCTTTTCATTCCAAAGGGAACGAGCGTGTTAACAGCACTCCGCTGTTCACTAAGGTAGCCTCCCCCTCATTGGAGGGTTTGGATCCCACATCAAGTACTCAGATGTAGATTTCTCTCACACACGTACCTTGAAATTATACCTATGCTAGAAGGCTCAGCATGGGCACACCCCATTCCTCCCACTCTCTTTAAGTGTGTGCTATACTTTAAGTATAAGAACTGCTCCACCACCCCACCAAAAAGAAAAACATAGTGCTCAGGAAAGTGTTGTATGGTAAAAAAAAAAAAAAAAAAAAAAATCATCACTGGGAGCCAGGCATGGCGGTGCACACCTGTAAGCCCAGCACCTGGGCGGGCGGCAGAGGCAGGAGACACAGAATACAAGGTAAGCCTCAGCTACACTGTGAGCTTGAGGTCAGCCTCAGCTCCACGCAGCCCATCTCACACAATGGGGGGAGGGGACCCACGCCCAGTTTGGGTTGTGGATGCTGTGTGTGTGTGTGGCCCACGCTTGCTTTCATGATTCATTCACTCCACTCACAATAGAAGCGGGAAGGCCTCTCCAGGGCCACAGGTGTCTGCGTGAGTTTGAGTGCTTCCAGTTTCCGGAGTGTGCGGGACTTTAAAACAAATAGCCTATGCCTCGTTTTGAAGTACACAGTCTGAGCTCAGTTTGTCATATCTAAAATAACAATTCTATGGGCGAATTGGATAATTTGCTCCCATTTTCTATTTTTCTGGACGCTTGGAAGTGGCAGACCGTGGGCTCCTCATGTGACGCGATTCTGCACAGCAAACGTAAGTAGAAATACAGGTGAAACTTGTACGCCGCATCAGACAGACACAGAGAAACCCTGAAAACAAGAAATAAGTAGAAACCACTGCTATTTACATCAGCGCCCTCTGACATCCTGGTTTCTGATGTCACTCAGTTTCAGAAACAGCTGACTTTAAAACAAAAATACATCTAACATGGTGTTTGACAAATTTAAATTTGCAGGCAAATGGATGGATCTAGAAAACAACACATTGAGGTAACCCAGACCCAGAAAGGCAAGTATAATGTACTCACTCAGAAGTGGCTTTTAGACATAAAGCAAAGAAAGCCAGCCCCAAAACCACAAACCCAGAGAACTTAGACAACAATGAGGACCCTAAGAGAGACATACATGGATCTAATCTTAATGGGAAGTAGAAAAAGACAAGATCTCCTGAGTAAACTGGGAGCATGGGGACCATGGGAGAGGGTAGAAGGGGAGGGGAGTGGAAGGTAGGGGAGCAGAGAAAAATGTAGAGCTCAATAAATAATAATAATAATTAATAATAATAATAATAAAGGCATGAATGACCAAAAGATTGTATTCTTTTTTAAAGTTGACTGGCATTTATTCAGTTTTGTACTAGTGAGTGTTTAAAGATTGGTTCTCTGGGATTCACAGTCCCAATTGGCTTGCTGGCAAATTCTCAAAGGAAGGCCACTGTGGTGGGATTTAGATTCTCAATGGTGTACCAACAAGCCTCTCGCATTTCTAAAAATGTAAGAGGCTGGCATTGACTTCCTCCAGGATACCTTGAGTCTGCTGTAGAAAGTGATACTACATCCCCCTTTGCCAGGCCACACACTGCTTCCCAACCTTTCTGGAATCCCTCTGCTTGACCTTGCTTACATGCCATTTTCCCAGTACCCACATGATTGGGATGACCCCACACAACAGACAATTCCACAAAAAGTTGCACATCGAAAGGTGAAGAGCAGGATGGTTTGCAATGAATTTGATCGAGGAACAACTTGTGGGGCAATTGAACTTGTGGCCCTGGGACTGTTCGCTAAGCCAGTTTGCTCAATCCCCCCATTTCTAGGGTCAAGCCAAGTAATAATAAAATAAATGAAAGTCAGAACCTTGGCAGTGTTCCTTTAATTGGAAGTGTGCTTTTCTATCATTACAAGAGGAACTTCCAGACTTCCACTTAATAAAAATCAGCAGTACTTTTCAGCCACGTTAGATCTCTGTACTAAGCGGAACCAGCTGAGAGGCCGCTGGATACCGGTAGGCTTGGCTCTAGAGCTGGCTTTCTCCTGCTGTAGGTCCAGTTACAGTCACAAGCAAACCAACTGGGTCAAAGTCTAACGTAAACTGTTCGTAGTCTGCTACGTTCTTGCTAATATTCTTTCCCCGATGTACTATACTCTCCCCAGAGATGTGGTATTTTGCTTTATTTTTGTTTTGTTTCTGATACTCACTGAAATTAAATAGATGAAACCAATCAAAGAGGCCATGTTTCCAGTAAAGAGTCTGGAAACCACCTAGCTTGTACTACAACAATTGACAGAAACGGAACTGGGCTCTTTAATTTCTTCTTCCATTGGGCCAATCGCTCATCAACACAGAGGATGATTTTCATTCTCTGCATAAGACACATAGGTTCCGAAAATCATGCATGAGAGTCCTAAGGTGTCAACAAACATGCAAAAAATAGCAAATGTTTGGGAAGTGCTATGACTTGGATGAGGGAACCCCAAAGACCCCTGTGGTAAAGGCTAGGTCCCCAGGGCAGCACTAATAGGAAGCAGTAGAACCTGACGGATATAGGGCCTCCTGAGGGGTCTCAGGTCACTGGAGGTGTCTGCTCCAGAGGAGCTGTGGGAAACCCCAGGTTCTCTTCTTTCTGCTTCCTGGCTTATTGGGTAAGCAACTCCCTCTACCTCCCTTTGCTCCTATGTGTTGCTCCAGAGATGACCTAAGTGATGGACTTAGCTGGGAACCAGTAGAACTATGAGACAAAATAATGCTTTTTAAATATACTTCTTTCCTCAAGACCAGTTAATATTTTCCCGTAAGGCCACAAAGAATATCACAGAGCTGTTACAGATGCTGGGCCAGAGATATCCAAGCGCAATCACTGCTCGGGCTCCCAGCACCACAGTCTCAAAACCAGCCAGGCTCTTAGCAGTTTTCAAGAAGTTGATGCATCTTCTTGCATTTTAAGAGTGGAAGCATAATGAAGGAGGAGGAGCAAGAGAAGAAGGAGGAGGAGGAGAAGAAGAAAGAGAAGAGGAGGAGGAAGCAGCTAGAGCTACAAACTATTTTCTCTCATCCACAATTCCATTTAATTCTTCCGCACAGTAGGTATTTACTCAGAGCGAGAAAGCTTACAAAGACTTCTAAAGACTGTGAAGTATAGAAAGGTCAGGAGAAAGCAGACTGCTGAGTCTTTCCAAGTGTCTCAAAACAACCGTGTGCCACACAGACCACGGAGCTCGGGTCCCAACCGTGTGCCAAGCAGACCACGGAGCTCGGGTCCCAAATGTGTAACAAGCAGACCACAGAGCTCGGGTCCCAACCATGTAACAAGCAGACCACAGAGCTCGGGTCCCAACCGTGTGCCACGCAGACCACAGAGCTCAGGTCCCAACTGTGTGCCATGCAGACCACAGAGCTCAGGTCCCAACCGTGTAACAAGCAGACCATGGAGCTCAGGTCACTCTCCGAGCATACTGAAAGAAAAGCTTGCATTGATACCACTCTCAACTCAGTTCTGAACTCTCTCAAGCAGAAAATATTTCTTTCATCTTAAAGTTAATAAGAATACTACTCAGAAGACTGGAGAGATGGCTTAGGGGCTAGAAGCACTTGTGGCTCTTGCAGAGGACCTGGGCTTGGTTCCCAGCATCCACATGGTATTTTACACCTGTGTAAATGCTAGTTCCATGGGATGACAAGTCTTCTAATCTCTGATGGCACTAGGCATGCACACCAGGCATAGACACACATGCAGACACACGTGCACAGACACACGTGCACAGACACATATGCACAGATACACATGCAGGCAAAATAGTCATACACATAAAATAATTTTTTCAGAGAATACTACTCAGAGTTTATGGACATTTCTCAAGTACCTCCAAGCAAACACCAAATCATTTAAGCTCCACTGAATCTCAAGATTAGGGTGATTACCCCTATCTCCAAAATGTTTTCAGCAGTCACTATAATTTTGGAATTCACAGGGGTGACCTTAGACTCCTGTGACCCTCCTCTTAGCCTATGTGTTCTCTGTGATGCAGCAGAGCCACGGCTTCATGGTCCATGTAGATAAAATCCCTTGGTGACTTACAGCTCTCTAAAAGTGTGGGCAGGACAAGCCCTTCATTTGGATGAATTTGGAAATATTTCAATATTTAAATTTATGGACCAGGTTTGCTGATTCCATTGGGTTCCCAGGATACACATCCTAAAGTCTCAGAAAGGCTACAGGCTTTATCTCCCAGCCTATTTCTACGTCACATCAGAGGCAATTGTCTCCAGGATTCGTGACCTTATTTGAGTAATGAGGCCTAACCCAAAATATGTGCAATCATCGTCACCCTGGAAAATCAGCAGACGCGATTGGCGGGGACCTTCCCCGAGGGAAAGCCCCTAATGGCAGACTGTCCTGTGTTTCTTCCGTGAAGAGGAAGACCCCTCTCACAACAATCGCCGAGGAGTGAAAAGCGCACTGGTAGGGATGAGAAGGGGAAAACGTGAAATGGCGTTCTAAAAAGTGCTTTTCTATGTAACAGCTCAGCACAAAGAGGGACTCGTCCACGCCATGAACCTCCTAAGGGCCACAGATTCAGCCAAGGCATGCCTGATGAGCCAGGTGGTTTGGCCGGTGCCCTGACAAGGAATGAGCCCTCGGAGAAGTCAGTCTGGGTAGTAAGAATGAATGCAGCCAGGCCAGAGACACGGAAAAGTGCCTGTGCGGTCAGGGGGTAAATTCAGGGTGGAGTGGACATACTTGCTTCTCATCTGTTTTCCATCAAAACTATTTTTAAAAAGACCATTTGATTACTAATCAGCAGATGTGATTCTTTTGTGGAGCTATGCAAATCACTCTGGACTCCAGAATCGACACGGACCGTCTGCTTGCTTCACACCTCTGAACAGCATGTGTGTGTGTGTGTGTGTGTGTGTGTCTCTATGTGTGTGTGTGTGTTAAGGTAATGTCATTCCTGAGAGGCTCAGTATATTTTAGAGTTGTTATTAGATCCTTTCTGAAAACAGAAAACCCAAACCAAAGAAAACAAAACCAACTGGCCAAACAATAACAATGACGAAACCTGGAAGTGAAGAGATGCCACTCTGTATCAGAACGAACCTCTAAACAGGGCCTGTGCTGCCATCACTAGCCTGAAAATGAAAGTCTGTAGGAAATGCGCCCTAGGCACAGGGAAATCCTTCTCTCGGTGGGAAATCCTGCCGCAATCGCTTTTATAAACGTGGAACCTAGAAGGATGCCTGCCACACTGAGGGGCTCAATACTTGTTGGATGAAGAAATCAAAATGCAAGAATAAAACAATTGGTCTCTGGAATTTCTCAACAACTTACACTTTGGAAACAAGTTTTCCTGATCAATTTTCATCAGCTTTCCCAAGAGTGACATGTTGCTTGCCATCTCGGGAAGCAGAAAGGAAGGCACTTTCCTCTTCTCAGGTGAACTCCTGTGAGCAGGTCTGGGATAGACCAATGAGCAGTCAGCACCTAAGCGTGCCCTCATCTCAGGTTGGGTTAATCGTTGCTGGTTTATAGGAGGGAGACAAGGAAGGACCGCGCACACCGCACGCGCGCGTGCACACGCGCACACACACACACACACACACACACACACACACACACTTCCACCTGGTCCCTACCGCAGGCCTCTCTTTCGCACTGCTGGGCCATTCACATCTGATCAGACTGGCTCACCTCCGTTTGCAATCATTGCCCTCTGTGCTCTAGGGTTGAGAAGGAAAAAAAAATTACAATCATTTCTCATTATAGAAAAGGAGGGAAGGGCAGAAAGTGGGCAACCCTGAACTGACTTAACAGATTCCAGAATAATTCTTAGAAAAAAAAGATAATAAGCTTTATGCTTAAGTGCCAACTTAGTCTTCTTTTTTAAATGTATTTTATTTTATGTATGTGGGTATTTTCATGTGCAGCACATGTTCCAATTATTAAAATAATGAGCCCAAGGGGTGTTGAGCCCACTCTAAAGAAAGCAAACAGCAGATCCAGAGAGAAATTAAGATTAACTTCTATCGGTATCTATAGCACACCGACTGAACATAAAGAAATAAACAGAAAATGCCAGGAAGACTGCAATAAAAAAGGCGTAAGAGCATGGATATACAAAACTTACAGTCTCCCTCGATCACTGGTTTCCCGGTACTTATTTGTAAACCTTTACATCTAAAAACAGGTAATATAGCTCTCGGTATGATTTTATTAAACTTGTGCATCTCAGTTGCAGACCATCTATTCTGATTCCAAAAACAAAAACAAACAAACAAACAAAAACCCTACCCCTCCCCACTCCCCCCAAAAGAGTCCTGCTGTCCTAAATGGGACTCTAGTTTCCTGGCTAAAGTGCGGCCTGTTTACAGGTTAATCATAAGTAGTCCACAGCCCATTGCTTTTCTACTTCCCATTACTCCTGAATTGTTCTGACACTTGCCCAACAAGGCTCTTCCGAATGCATTCTAATGCAGTATCCTTCTAACCAAGCTTTGGCGGGACTGGTTAGAAATCCATCCAAGAAAGTCTGCCTTCGGGGGGAACCAAGGGAAGAGTTCAGCGTCTCTTTGAGAGTCGTCTGCGGTAGCGAACATGGAGTGCACACAAAAAGCTGGCTTGAGAGAGACCATGAAGGGCAAATTGGGGGAGGGGGGTTTGGAAGAAACTTGTGAGTGAAAGAAGCTGGCACGGGGGAGGGGCTGTGCTAAAGATGAGAAGTGGGGGGGATCCCTGAGCTGTGCCCGCCTGACACCCCTCCTCCCTCCACACAGCGAACCACACTGTCTTCCACCTAGACTTCCACAAGGCCTCACCTTCTGTTTCTTCTACTGTGTTTCCAAAAGCAGCAAATACAGATGTATATATATATATATCATAGGAAGAAGAAAAGACTTCAACGGACATTAGATTTAACCAAAGCGAGCAGGCCCCCTTTCTAAAATGTCTACTGAGAATCAACCGCACCGCGAATGTCCAAGCCTCTGACTCCAGACCCCAAGGAACTGCTCTAGCTCTGGCATTTTCGGGGGAGAGCTTCTCAACACAGTTAGGGCTGTGAACACGGGGTGACACCCGCTTCCTAGAACCAAAAGAACTGGTGGCAAAAGAATGCCAAATTTCTCTATACTCCCGTGTAACATCTTTTACAAATTAGACATATTGAAATCCTCGCCGGTTAACACAGAAATCAGGACTCCTCCTGGGGGCCGACCTGTTTGCACTCACCTGCCCCAGGAAACAGGGCAAGAATCCACTGCCATCACTTTGGAATGGCAGTCAAACAGCAGGTTTTGCATGGGAGCTTGGAATGAATCCAATTTGGGGGGGAAATTGTAGTAACCTGGTTAGAGAATTTGCAAACATCCTTAATTAATTAATTGGCTTATCTTTTTATTTTCCTAGAAGCTGTTCTTTTGGAAGCAAATTCATAAATCAAGATAGTCTCTCCAATTAGAGTGGGAAGGCGGGATACTCTGCTCAGGGTTGACAGGACCTTAAACCCTGGTAACAGAAGTCACATTCCAAGGTGTCTCAGATGCAGCTGATGACCAGGGAAAAGAGCCCTGATCGCAGGTCTGGGACATCACACCAATCAGTGAGGTATAATTTTCGCGGTAAAAAATGAGAGCCCACGAATCTAAGTCTTTCAGCTGAATAATTAAGAATAAAGTACGTATAAGAAAGCTGTGAACAATACAAGACGACGGCAGCCAGTAGGTGTGCAGGAAATGCTGCCCTGAAACCAGCGAAAGTCAACAGAAGGTAGACGGATGTGAATTCACGTTCTCACCTGGAGCAAGTTACTCAACTTCTTTAAGCTCAATTTCTCATCTTCCCGACTAGATAAAAACCAACCACTCTCTTGGTTTGGTTTTTCACAATGAGTAAAGATGATAAAATTATAAAATCTCACATTTGGAAAGGCTGGCTTTCAAAAAGACTACTTGCTGCCAGAGAAGAAAGGAGAATGATGGGGTGAGGAGGAGGAAGAGAGGAAAGGGGAGGGGGGTGAGGAGAAGAGGCAGGAGAAAGAGGGGGATGGAGATGAGAAGGAGCGGAGGAGGGAAGGAGGAGAGGAAGGGGGAGGAGGAGGCAGAAGTATCACTGTTATTACTAATATTAGATTTTCATATAGGGAAAAACTCAGAATCAGCAGACAGATGCAATGTTCTGTTTCACAGGTGTGGCCCTGGTGGTGAGTCTCAGAGCAGGGATTACAACTAAGACACGAATAACAGGTCACCAAATCTTGTTTGGGGGATCGCCTAACATACTGGGTGTTTGGTAGCGCTCACTTAAGACTATAGTAGCATTCTCAAACTTTAATAATCAAAAATGTTTCCAGACACTATCAAATATCCCGGGGGGGAGGGGCACCTCATTGCCCTGGTGGCGAAGCCATTGGTGGCTACCAGCAGCAGGAAGGCTATGGCTCAGGAGATGCTAAGAACTCCCTGAACCTCAGGTCAGAGGAGCAAAGGCACAATGATGGTTCACAGCCACCAACACCAGATCTCATGTTCTTAATCAATGAACAGTATAGAATTTTAAAATGGGCACTGGTTTTAAAAGTACCAAGCTAGCTCCTAAGTCCTGAACTTAGGAAACAGCCCCACAGAAACACCAGTGGAAATACAATAAAATGGTAAATGCACAGACTCCGCCAACACAAACGATCTGATTGATGTCCCCAGTCAGCCCTGCTCAGGGACCAGTTATAGAAGGAGCAATGCCCTTTCTTCTTCAGAGCAAAAGGTGGTGACAGCCAAGCGTGAACGCCAAACCCACCCGTGCTTTCACCAAGCTGGTGATCCCGGCTTCAGCCGAGGCTCGGTGGCTACTCTGGTTTTCCCAACTGTAAAGTGTAATTGGTGCTAAGGCATACCTGAATATGACTAGCTTTGGATCCTAAGCTGAGGATATATCCATTTGCTCTAGGGCACAGTGGTTTGCAACCTGTGGGTCTCGACCCCTTTGGTGGCCAAATGACCCCATCACAGCTGTCACCTAAGGCCATTGGAAGCACAGGTATTTACATTATGATTCATAACAGCAAAATTACCATTATGAATCGGCGACAAAATTAATTTTATAGTTGGAGGGGGCCCACAGCATGAGGAGCTGTATTGAAAGGCTGCAGCATTAAGAAGGTTGAGGACCGCTGCTCTAGGGCCTTGGGTTGTAATAACCATGTGGGAGAAAGGACTATATTCACAAGAAGCAGCTTTGTCTCAACTTGTTGGAGTAAAAAAATGGATTTTTTTTTTCATTTTTTTGCCTTTGTTACAGAATGCTTTAGTTTGGCTTGGTTTGTCTTGTCATGTGCCCCACCCTCTGATTTAGTTACATATTTTGTGTGTATGAGTGCCTGCCTTCCATGCATGCGTGTGCACCATGTGTGCACCTGTGCCCATGGGACAGTTCTGGGATATCCTCCTGGAACTGGAGTCATGGCTGCTATAAACCCCCATGCGGATGCTGGGAATCGAACCAGGGTTCTCTCCAAGAACAAGAGCTCTTAACTGAAGAGCCATTTCTGCGGCCTCCTCCTCTCACCTCTCACGATCTTCTCTGTGGTATCTAGATTTGAACTAGAGGCGTTATGTCGATGTCTCAATGCTTCTCCCCATTATAAACTCATCAATGAGGCTCTTTATGTTGTTTTTGTTCCTAAAATATCTCCCCTCTTCATAAAATGTTAATGCCAGGGATGCTTGCTGCCTCTTTATATGCTGCATTGTGGCAGAGGACCACACACTACTGTGAAGCCAGGATTTTTAATCTTCCCAAGATGCAGTGTTCACTTCCCTTGGGACAATATTACACCTCTTCATGTGGATATGGGGTATATATAGCTTTAGAACGTGTGTTCAGAGCTGAAGCCAGTTTCTACTCAACAGGCTTAACCCGGGGTTTCTAAACAGACTTAGAATTCCCAAAACAAACCCAGGAAAGCCAGATTAACTCATCAAGACCTGAAAACTACACAAATGAGTTCCGAGGAGGGGGCACATCATTCTTCCACCTGACCAAGTCCTACATGGCCCTAAGGTCAGTGTCGTCTCAACTATAACGTTGACTCATCTCTGGTGGGAAATTCCATCAAAGATGCACTTGTAAGTCAAGATGACCAAACTATACTGGGTGATGTTCTCAAAGAACTAACAAATGTAGGCGGCATGTAGGAAAAAAAAAATCAGAGCTGTAATTAAAGGCACCATGGCTTTGGCGCAGTAGCCTCAGAAGTAAGTACAGATGAGGCCTCCAGGGTCAGGTGACCTGACTGTGGCAAAGGCCACCACAAATGCAGAGTTGACATGGAGAGGGGAATGAATGTCTGCATAAATGCACAGGGTGTGACGATGTGGACGAGTGACGTGGCGGGGGTGGGGCCCATGGAAACACTGTGGACTTCTTAACCCTGGCGGGTCAAATCTTCCAACTCTCTGGATTTTATATAGACTCTTCCTATTTTTCATCACAGGTTTAATGTTTTAAACCTTTATGATTCCCAAAAAGTATATTTTCAGTGCACATAGGACTGTGAGCTTTAAACTCTGTGTGCAAACAACGTGTGAGAACAGTAGGCTGTGGTGAGAAGGGTGTCCCAGCAAACTCCAGATGGAGAGGGACACAGAGAGCCCTTCTCTGACCCACAGTATCTCCAGAAGCAAGGCCGGCATACCAGTCTGGTAAGTGATTATATCCAGAGATCACTGTCTCTCATCTTCATCATTTAAGAAAAACTGGAGAATAGTATACCCAATTATCTAATGAAATTAAGTGGTACTCTTCCATGACCACGGAGAGGAGACCTCTCTGCATTTTATTATGCTGTATATATGAGAAGCCCCTATCCATCGCTAATTTCATTCATCCTTAATGATTTAGTGATGGCATATTTCCTACCCAATTAGACAAAATGCAGCATTGCTAAACCAATGGATAGCTTATGGAGGAGTTTCTAAATTCCTAAGGCATGCAAGCACACCTGCCTTCTTAACAGCTGTAGCAACAGAAGGACACAGGTTAAATCTCAACTCTTAAGCCCAGTGGCCTAGCACCATGGACGTTGTCTTAGAGGCTTGATATATCTCAGAACATCCTCTACCCGGCACGGGGGCTGTGTCAGCTGCATTCTCTAGCCTTTAGAGGATTGCCAACTGTTTCCAGTTGTTTTCCCTCATTTTTATATTACGATTGTAATAAATAATTAACCCCTGCCTCTGTCTTTCTCTGACGAACGTAAATTCAGAAAAGCAGTGCCGTTTGCAGGGAGGAACAGGTTTTCTGGCAGTGATAGGTTCAGTGTCACCAGGATGCAGGGCCAATTCGGTGTGGAGGGAGTCACCTCACATAAACCCCTTAGCTGAGATCTTTATGATATGAATGGACTTTCACAGGCTAAGTGAGTTTATCTTCGTAGTTCCAGAAGTCAACACAAATTGGCACAATGTGCTGAGAACTGCGAAGGCTGCTTTTGCTTACCCAGTAACTACCGTCAGCATGCTCTGGCTCCGACACATGAAACACAAGGCAATGCCGAATCAACCGAGTTCACATCAACTGGTCAACTCCATGGATGCTAAACTGCATTTTTCTCTCATCTGCCTAAGCACAGAGCCACACACACATGATCATTTCTGCACAGGAAGCTAGACAAGTAAGGTGTGGAAGCAATTATCAAAGTAAAGGGTTCATCCCCTATGACAGATGATGGGCCTTCACAGTGCTATATCAAATTTCTTTTCTTAGGCATGATGGCACCTAGCTATAATCCTACCACCTGGGAGGCTGAGGCAGGAGTATCTCAAATTTGAGGTTGACTTGGGCTACACAGGGAAACTCTTCCTCCAAAAGCCAACAAACAAACAAACAACAACAAAGCAAAAACAAAAACCTGTGAGTTTTTTCACTGTCAAAATGGCTCCACCTATCACTACAATCAAGAAGAAAACTGAAAAAATTTTTTTCTATTGTATAGAACTAAGATAGACCGTGGATAAAAATCCATGCAAAATGACTTCTGACATAATCTTTGGTGTTCTATTGGTTCAAAACAGAAGCCTGGACCAGTTTATAGCAAAATAAGAAAGGGGGAATGATAGTGAGTTTTTCATGGGGATGGATTTCTACGGTTGGAGTGACCTCTCATCTGACACGATTTCACGGCTACCCTTAGTATTCCACAGCACTGAGCATTATGAAACAACCCTGCGAATGACTAGGAGCTTCTCTGGAAGTATTCGAATCAATTTATTTTCTAAAATAAAGGGTTGGGAAACTATATTGGGCCCTCTTTAATTTGAAGAAATTAAAAGTCTCAAAGCCACCACTCTATGTGACTCAGTATACTGGTCTAATTATCTGTAGGGAGGTTCCTTGGATGAAGCTCTGGCCAGGAAAAGATCAGGACAAGGAGAAAGGAGATGTGCCTTGTGGCTCAGCCTCCCACAGTGAGTGACTCTGCCGTTTATTCCTGCCCACAGCTCTGGGTTCACCAAGAACTTTGCAAGACACTGCCTCCATGAACCCACAAGTCACAGCGTGACTCTAACCAGAGAAACTGAAAAATCAAAGCCTGCTCCCCAGACATAGAAGGGTGGAGTGACAGGAAAGGAGACACCCTTCACCATCTCTTCTGGGACATCTGTGACATAAACTGTACCTCATCACCTTTCCTTCATTATCATCATCTGATGTGGGAGTCCCCTCTGTCTGCTGTGATTACCATTAATGAATAAAGAAACTGCTTTGGACCTACAGCAGGGCAGAACTTAGGTAGGCAGGGAAAGCGAGGCTGAATGCTGGGAGGAGGTAGGCGGAGCTAGGAGACACCATGGAGCGGCTGTCAGAGTCAAACATGCCAAAATGTTGCCAGTAAGCCACTGCCACGTAGTGATACACAGATTAATGGAGATGGGTTAAATTAATATGTAAAAGTTAGCCAATAAAAAGCTGGAGCTAATGGGCCAAGCAGTGATTTAAATAATACAGTTTCTGTGTGATTATTTCTGGTCTAAGCTAGCCGGGCAGCCAGAAACTAACAAGTGACTCTCTCCAATAATTCTCTGTTCTATTTTCCACACACCTGTGCACACTCATACACACTCATGCACTCTGGCCTCAGCTCTTCCTGTCTGCATGAAAGCTAAGGCAGAGAGAGGGCTTGTGAGGTCTGTTTTGCAGCAGTCAAGATTCCTGCTATTGGGCCACAGGGCCAAACCAACTTCTGTGCAAAACTCTACCAACACACTGTTTAACAGTTCCTGAAGGTCACTGGCTTTAGATCCAGAAGGAAACAGTAAACTCAGCTACTTCAAAAAGAAACATTTGTCTCGACCTGATTGAAATACTAAGCCCCCAAAGCACTCTACCCAAACAAGGCAGACCTGTAGGAGGGGGGTGTCTTAAAATTCTGAGAATCTCTCATGATTTCTCCTAGGGCTCCAGTTGAAATTAAAGATAATTTTCAGGTCAAGAGGCTATTTCTTCGACTCGTCAAATACAACCTAAAGAACTTTGGATCAAAATTTACTTCAATTTTTCTTTAGAGCACAAACTGATGGGCCAGAGACTCAGAGGGTAAAGGCATTTGATGCCAAACCTAATGGCCCCAGTTGGATCCTCAGGACCCACATGGTGAAGGCAAGAACTGATTTCTGCAACCTGTCCTTCAGTCTCCTCTGCCCTGTCGTGCGTGTGGGCGTGTGCACACACAAATAAACAAAAGTTAAAATGCCATGAAACACGGATGGAGATGGGATTTAACATCGGAGAGCTCCAGACTCACAACCTCAAAGATGCCAGAGAGCCTCTGCTGTTGGCATTGGCTTTCCCAGTCATTTTCTTCAGGGGTAAGTGCGCGCACAGTATCTGCCGTGAGGACAGGTCACTCTGTCCTCAGGGACAAGGTACCAGTCCTCCGCTCATAGGAGGCAGTCTGCCCCCCTGGCCCTGGGACAGCTGCAGCCAGCAGGTAGCTCCGCTAGGGCTGGGAAGACACTGACCTGCACGGGCTCGGGCGGGAGCTGGACCACGTGCTGCATGCGTTCGCTGTGGTGATGTCGCGATTCCTCCTCATAGATCACGTCCCTCTCGTGCTGGGGAAGATTCAGGAAGCGGCGAATGGTGCAGAGATTCTCCCAAAGGGTGCGGTTTTCTGGGCTGGGGTTCTCCTTCCAGCGAAGCAGTTCACAGAGCCAGCCCTGGAGAGAAGGGGATCATGTGAGTTAGAGCTGCCGTTGCAGAGCAGCTGGGACAACTTCAAGTTGACTGCCATTCCCCAAGCCACCATGTTTTTAGGTCAGAATTATTCCCACTGACTCTAGTAGTGACTGAAACGGTCCAACCCTTATATCCGTCCAGTGACAACACGGATTGTTACGCAAGTGTTCGAGAGGCTTCACACTTCTTGTTTGATAAGTCCAGGCTAGCCTCTGTGTAGCCAAGGATGACCTTCAATTCCGGATCCTTTGCCTACCACTCCAAAGTACTGGGATTACAAGCTTGTGCCACAGTGGGCTACATCCCAGGCCCAAGAATCTTTATTCAACATTTCTAACACCTTCCTAAAGAACATATTTTCAATGAGCTTCTATCTTTTTTTTTGTTCTTCAGATACAGGGTTGTTCTGCACAGTCCTGGCTATCCTGGAACTTGCTCAGTAGACCAGGCTGGCCTTGAGCTCTAGAGGTTTTCCTGCCTTTGTGCCCCAAATGCTGGGATTAAAGGATTGTGCCATCACTGCCCAGCTCTCAATGAGTTCTTTCTTTTCTTTTTTTAAGTCATTATTTTTATTTTATGTACATTTGTATTTTGTCTGCATGTCTGTCTCTGTGAGGGTTTTGGATCTACTGGAACTGGAATTACAGACAGTTGTGAGCTGCCGTGTGCCATGTGGGTGCTGGGAATTGAACCTGGGTCTCCTCGAAGAGCAGCCAGTGCTCTTAACCACTGAGCCATCTCTCCAACCCCATAATGAGTTTCTTAATAAACATTACAACAGAATCTTCTAGATGGACACATGGGATTACAGTTACCCACTTTCCTAAAGAGGTAATTTTAATTTTTCAGCCATAATTTTTTTTTTTAGGAATTACCCAACTGGCTAGTGTTTTATTCTAAGTAGAGGAAAGATAAATACACGTATATTATGAAATGGCAACAGAAATAGGGAAAATAATCTTGGTGTCAATAGCACTGAGTCCTCTGGGGAGGAACCATCCTTCCAATTGCCAATGACCCTGCAGACAGAGACAACAGCCTCGGCCAGAATAAAAAGCAAAGGTATATCTGCTTCATCTCTGAGCGCTGCCCTGGGCTCACCGCCCCCGCACAGCCACACCTGCAGGAAGGTGTGCAGTGGATCAGGACGGCACCTGCAAGGGTCTCGCCCCAACCCTGCCATCCGGATGTTCACTCTCTCTCTCGCCGCTGCACGGGAAAGAAAATGCGATGCAAATGATGGCTTATATGAAAATAATACAGAGGCTGTCAACATCGCTCGCTGACTCATGTCAAAATATTTTACCCGGTAGCTTTCTAACCCATCATCTCTAAGCTACGTCGCTAATTTAAAAAAAAAAAAAAAAAAAAAAAAAACAAGAACTGTCCCGCATTACTTCTCTTGCGAAAGGGTAGGAATTTTGGATTTGTTTTTTTTTTTTTTTTCCCTAAAAGGTGCATAAACAGAACTGACTTTGTGAGAAACAAACCCCAAACCCTCACCATATTCTCCGGCATCGCTTGTAAGCCAGCGCAAGCTCCTGACACGCATCCTAAAAAGCCCATATAATATCATAAGCTGTTGTTTGTCTAACTCTCCGCTGTGTCTTCTGCCTTTCCCCCGAAAAGAGGCGAGATTTGATTATCTCCGCTGCATCGGCCAAGACAGCAACACCAGCTGTTCTCTTTGTGCAGCCTCCTCCTCGCGGCCTCCACGTTAATAACCCGATCGTTCCATTTTCCCCTTCAGCTCCCGGCTGCAGCACCGAGGAGAGACAAAAACCCGGGCCCGCGTGCAGCAGCTGTAGGCGCTGAACTGTGAAGCCACCAGGGATTTATAAACTAATCTGTAACACAACACTGCCTTGTTTTTACAAGCGAGAGGGCCACATTTTGCACAGACCTGATCCTTTGCTTGCGATGAACTGGGAGCTGGGGAGAGTTAGAGGGTTAAGAAGAATGAAAACCCATGCACCTTATCATTCGCCTGGAAATGTTTTCCCAAGCGTTTTTTCTTTTATGGTCCCTCCCCCCAACTCAAGAGACAGGTAATGGTTAATTTTCAGGTGCCATGCCCACGAAAAATGATGATAAATTTTTATCGCTACCAGGAAATAAATTATATTTTAATAAAAATCTCCCAGTCCCAAAGTGTTTTCTCAGGGGTTTCTTTATACAAAGGAAAGAATCCTTGAGATGGAAAATAAACCATCTGTGGCAAAATTAAGGTCCCATTTCTCTGTCTTTTCACAGATCTGGATAAGTACCTAGCAAACTCTTTCAAATGCCTCAAACAGGTATGTTTAACATCTCCCAGGGGAGGCGATCGCATGGAGACCAGCCACTGAATGGAAAAATCAAAACAAAAACCTACATCTGTTCAAAGATGAAGTTCTGAGCTAGCCAGGCCTTAAGGAAGACAGCACCTGCCGCTCTGCGTGGGGGGTGAGCTGCACTGTGGGAAGCCGCAGCGTGAAAGGGGACAGGTGACAGCTGAGTGGCATCTCCACGTACGACACTTTGGAATGTCCCGCCCGACATCCAGGGCAGCGTTTGATTTATGTGCGCTGTGATCATCAGCCCTCATTACGATCACTTAGAACCACGCTGTAGGCTCGTTATGGCCCGTGTGCGGTCTGCCATTGGTCTTTCAGGAGTGTGGTGCTCAATTTGCCCACTGACATGCAAGGTCCTGACCTTGAAGCTATTAGGGAGTGGATTAGAGACAAAGGTGACCACGGGTGCAGACAGAAGCAAACCAAATTAATTCCTGGCACCGGGAAGAAGCCAACAAGGCCCCGTGCTCAGGACAGCAGAGAACACCCTCAGATCCCTGATGGGCTGAGCGGGTGGAACGTTTAAGAGAACCCGGTTTTGAAGATGAAGGCGCACTCGTGGTGTTCAGAGGGTTATTAATCTGGTTTCCCCATAACGTGTTTGCTTGGCTGATCGGATTAAGGGATGGAGCCTTCAACGGCGCACCCCCCCACCGCAGCAGGCCCCAAGAAATCTGTGATACTTCACAGCCTTGGCCATATTGCACCATGTGTGCCCAGCTGCTTCAATAATTAGCTTATGAATGTATCAGCTGGTTCTGTGATTTTTATAAATAATAACTAACCCGTGGAGCAAAAAGCTTGTGGAGAGCCTCCTACCAGCCCAAAGTGGTGAGGTGCTTCCTAACTCAGATCTGCTCTTACAAAACGATGGTATTCCCCCAGCAGGGCTCCTGTGACGCCATTTATAAATATTTATTTCTTATCTGAAACGGCGATGCGTTTTGGGGGGGGGGCAGTTTTCTTCTCGTGGGCCATGATTTGCAAGCTCGTCCCTTTGGCTCACTGGCTGGCTGCCCCTCCTCACCGCCACTCCGCCCATCATGGCTTCTGCCATACCATCCCTCCACCAGGTCATTTGGATACAGATCTCTGTATTCTCAGTAGGGCCTCAGATTTGCTTGCCTGGTGGCTAATGATTGCGCACAGAAGTGTCGGGCCAGTGCAGGAACACATACCTGTGTAACTGTGAGTGGACCCATCCCAGGAGAAATAAATGGTCCCTACGTTAGGATTTTTTTTTTCATTTATATAATTTTTGCATGCCATCCAAGAAAGTTTTGCAGTATCGGGCAAAAAAAAAAAGTGTAAATGTCAAATAAAACAGTGACAGATGACTGTATTCTCTATTGAATAGCACTGTTTCTGCCGTGCATGTTCAATGGGAACTCATGAATTATTAATAAACAAATCTCCTTTTTCTGTTAAAAATCTCAAGTAGGTTTTTTTGTTGTTGCTCGCTGTGTGTTCTGGGGGAGCATTCCTGAAGTAGTTTCATTTTGGAAGCACTACCATGGGCCATGTGATCTCCAGCCCCAGCAGCTCCTGCCTATGTCTCTCTCCGTGGCTTCCCTCTTGGTCTGATGGGAAGTTCTGACTGGGGATGGGCTGACTAGCCATGCAGTCCAGTTAGCTTTTCAAGGCGAATAAGCAGGAATTCTGTGGGCTTCAGGGTCTGGGCACAGCTCAGAAAGGCCAAGAACATCCACATTTATAACCCTGCCACCTGAGGTCTAGGTCCTTGTCCTGTCATGAAGTAACTGGGTGACCTTTGGCTTCTTCCTAGTGGCTGCTTTGTCAGAACTTCTAGGAATTCAAGGGGAACCTTACAAAAACTGTGGGGTCCCCTGGTTCTGCTCTCCATGATCTGTTACCTGATCCTGTCATGAGGAGCAGAAAGTGATTAGCTGTTGGTGTTTTGAAATACAAGGGAGAAATGACCTTGGCCAGTTGACTAATCATTGTGGGAGGAGGTGCCCACTGGGCAAGGTCAGCTTTACTAGTGAACTGTACTGACATCACGAACACTGTTTTATGATGTACCACAAAGGGAAGACTGTCTTATGGAAGGTAGTTTTGCCCCCAACATCATAATCTCAGCTCAATCAGGAAAAAGCAGCCACAAATCCAGACCCAGAGAAGCTTGAGGCAATGACCAATCAGCAGCCTTCAGAGATGGCAGAGGAAGGAGCTAGGAGGAGTCACAGGCTAGTCAAAACCATCGATTAGCTCTGGGCATTCAAGAGGAAGGCATCGGTAGAAGAACTAAGGCAACAGAACCAAGTTTTTGATACAGAAATGGTTGATTCCCTGGCTTTGTCAGCTGCACCGTTATCAACAATTTCCCTATGGTGATGTACAGTGTCAACATCAAGGAAAACAAATCGGGACGGGGTGATACGCAATACAATACGATTAGTTCTATGCTTTTTTAGAAAAAAAAAATTGCTGTATCCAAAATGAATTCAAAAGAAGTTAAAAAATTGCAGAGACCGTTAGAACTAACTTACAGTGAAAATATAAATGGAGTATGTGACTCCAGAGAATTCTTTACACTCGGAACCCAGTGAAGGCGCATCCGATCAAAGACTGCTTCCTTTCAGTCACTGGCTGAAAGTTCTGGAACCCTCAGAGCATAAGCAAATAGTACCCATTAACAATATATTCCAGCCCTCTCTTCCGCTTCCTAAACAAGTTTCCTCTGTAGAGAAACCAAGCCTGACCACCTTCCCTAACTCCACAGGTGAGGCGATGCTCGCACTCCTCAAAATATCATCTGCTTACAATCCACACATCCCTGAGAGCCGCGTGCCCATCTAAATTCGCAAAGCCAGTCCCGACCACGCTGTAAATGATGTGGTAGGATTCTGTCCTACTTGATGAGATAGCCCTCTGGGTACTTTTGGAAGACAGACAGTTCATAGTCTGCCTTTTGGAAAACAGAGCTGTATTGGTGAGATGTACGAAGGGAACAGACAGCGGCTCACAGTTCGAGACGGCTGGACAAGGCGATGATAAGAACCCCAAGTAGCTCCTGTTTGCTCAGTCTCTCAACAGGTCTCCTGGTG
This sequence comes from Arvicola amphibius, assembly GCF_903992535.2. Classification (NCBI taxonomy): domain Eukaryota; kingdom Metazoa; phylum Chordata; class Mammalia; order Rodentia; family Cricetidae; genus Arvicola; species Arvicola amphibius. The sequence continues at coordinate 30,394,047 of NC_052064.1, forward strand.
ACCTAACTCTCCAGACACAATGAATTGTTCAGTCCCCCGAGACATGTGTTACATTCGGATTCCCACCTCCGTGCTTTGCCATGCTACCCTACTGGCTGGAAGGTCTCCCATCCAGATCTCTGGCGCCAGGATATACTGTTCTTCAAGGCTCTCAAGATGAGGCTTCACCTAACCTCCTGTGAGGATTTTTTGCTCACTCCTACCTGAGTCCCAAGCGATGGCAGATGCATTCACTATGTGATTAGGGGTGGGCGTGTGTGCTGTACCTTCATCAGAATGGTTGGCCCCTTCCTCACAAAGAATAAGGCCAGGCGTCTTGATCTAGGCTCGCTCTTTGGAGCAGAATACTCTTCCTTGCACATGGGAGATGTTGTGCAGGTGCTAACTAGATCGAAATGGCACTACTGGGCTATATAGAAATTGGCACACACACGGGGACTATTTTGCCACCTCAAAGTCAGTTCTCGTTGAAGGGCAACAGTTTCAAAAACTGACCCTGAAAGGCCAATTTGCATAACTCTATATGAAAACACTCCATCTGGACTCTATAGGCTCTGGGAGCTACTGAAGGTGTTTTAACGGATAAGTCAGGAAATCCACTCTTCTTTGTATTCCTGTCACATTTTTTTTTCTTTCTATTTAGCAAAGGGTCCTTTGGGGACATGACAAAGTCAAGAACGCCACTTAGCCTAAACACCATGTTTATTGACATTGGGACCATGTTATTGGATCCTAAACCAAACACGCATGGCCTGCATCATTGGGCAGTTCTCACTCTGAAAAGGATAGCACACTAACACCAAACCAACCATTTAACAAGTTGCTCTCATAGTTCTGAGTGTTTTCTCTGTATGTAGGCAACTGTACGGACTTGCTATTCCTGCCCATGTGGAAAATGGCAACGCCTATTCCCGTTTTTAGTCACCACAGGTTGAGAATGCTTAAGGGACCACAGAGGTCACTCATAGAACATTAATAAGGCCTAGCTTGAGTTGCAACTCATCAGGCAAGAATTGAAATGGAAATCTCTAAACCTTGGGTGGAAGGGATATGGGAAATGGCTGGGAACCCAGCAGATTAGAAGCTGTGTGTCCTGTCCATGGTACTGAAATGCCTGTGTCCTGCAGGAAGCGGCAAGTTTCCCCACATCAAGATACCTGGTCAGGACTCTCACTTTTACTATTCCTTACATCCTCTTCTTTGCAACAGCAGCAACAGCATCCCAGCACTGGGGAGGCAGAGGGGGATGCGTGGTAAGGCTTAGGCCAGCCTGGAATTTTGCCTCAAAAAAAATATTCTGGGCTTATGACAGGTATTTTTTTAACTACATTTTAGTGTGTATGCGCACATGTGTGTGTGTATGTGTGTATACATGTGTGAAGGTCAGAGGTTGATAACTCATGAGATTTGATTTTCTCCTTCTACTATGTGGGTCCTGGCGTTCTTGGTGTCCCCTATCCCCGAGTCGCATCAACAGCTCCAGATTTTCCAGTTTCTACGTTATCTCCGAATAAACACAAACTGGTAATAGACACAAGCTCCTGGCTTGCTCTGGTCTCCCGCAAAAGAAACTAATGCTCCCCTGGTGAGGGAGGCTAGGTGATCCCAGGAGGCAGGGCCCCTTTGTGGTGACAACCCTTCTTTCCAATGTGTCCGCAGGGGACCGGCGAGCGAACCCCAGCCACTGAACAGGAAGTCCCACCCTTCCTTCCGCCCCTCTAGGAACTCTAATGAATGGGAGAATGAGCAAATGAACAGTTCCTGGGAATGACTCAAGCTTCTTGCTGCAGGAAAGCAACAGGCCATTTCCTCACCCACATCTCCAATACAGAAAATGTCAGCATATGTAACCGAGAGGAAATGTTTTCTGAGTGTCTTCAGAGGAGATCCATATTATTAACCACAGACAGTTCGCTTTCTGAGGGAAGCACAGACAGTCCCCAAACAAACTTTTGTCACTGTGAGAAAATTCCTCTTCAGCTGGTTGAGACTCTTCTGAAGTGTGAAATGAGCCAGGCAATATTCTGCTCTTGTTTCTTCCTTACTGAATTCTCTTTTCATGGATCCAATAAGTGTCGATTAAAATAAATAACCCCCCTAATGATTCAAGATAACCTAATCAGGAAAGCCGAAAGAGATAAGGGGCTAGATAGGGGGGGAGACCTGTCAAGGGCTTCAGTGAATCTCTGATGAGGAAGTCATCTGAACCCGAAAACAAGAAATGCACTGAGCATTTGGTCACAGTTCAAGGTGAATTGTGTTTTACCTTCTGTCAGGTAAGTGCAAGCGATCTATCCGCTGCTTTTCCTAGTTTCCAAAATTGTATACTAAGTCCTACCCTGAATTTTCCCGGGGACCAATTTTCAGCTTTCTCTGGGCTGCCTAAAGCAGCTCTCTTGCCTTTCTGCGGATGTGTTTACAAAGATTGACTCTGTAATGGAGAATAATGAAAATTTTGTTTCAGAACAATTCTTTCACCTCCGCTGTGCAGGGCTCAAATCAAGAGGGGATTACATAAGAATGTGTTGCCTTTATTGCCACAAATATGTGGGAATATGCTCAATTACACAAGTCTGTGGAGAGTCACTTTGCTGTTTTGTGTAAATGTGTACACACACACACACAGACACATGCATATGTGGGTACACATCGCTGAAAAGGTCATTCATTCATATATATGCAAAAGAATAAATGTGAAATCTTGTAGTCCCCATTCATACTAGAAATCTATTAACAGCAAAGTATACATACTACAATATCAAACAGAAAACAGCCACGAGACTTCCGGTCCCTTACTAACAAAAGGTGCACAGTGTGGATGGAGTATACGGCCACCAGGGGATACTACCTCATATGGCGCATCATAGGTCCTTAGTTTGAATCCTCCTTTGCCCTGACCCTATGAGAACAACACAATAAAACAGTTCCCATAGCAACACGGCTGGAAACACTCCTAGGAACCCACATTCTTCTCTGGAAGAATCATGGCATATCTCATGTCTTTCCCCACTGGGCTGGTGAGGTTTCAGAGAAGGGCCTGTAAACAGGAAGCCGAATTTGCTTCAAAGTCACCCAAGTCTCCTAAAGAACCATACCATCAACAGGCAAAACATGCTGGCTCAAAATACAGAAAAGAGGGAGCTTAACGCCAGCACGGACTTTAAAGATACTCCGATTTTAAGAAATTCATGAGCACCGTGATCGATTTTCATCAGCATCTAGTTAACAACTCCAGTAAACAATAACAACAAATAAACAAAGATCAGTTTTATGCCATAAAACAGAGAGAACAAAAAGAAGACAATTCTTCATTATGAGGTTGCTATCAAAACAATCCCTCTGGGAAGGTTACTCCCAAGCAGGTTCACAATCCTCTAGGCTATGCCAAGAGAAGGAAGAGCACAACTGAAGGACCACCTTGATGAACAAGCCACTGAGTGCTCACTTCTCATCCACTGGGGCTTCCAGGGACCACAGGATTCAATGGGCATAAGGGTGAGCGGGGATTCCACACACATCACCCCTGCAGTCTCCGTTGCTGACTTGAGCACCTAAGTGGTGTGGAGCCTGCTCTGGGATGGGCCATCTCAAAGACCCTAGGATACCGGCAAAATTACCCTCATCATTTTAACCTGCCCCTGCTGAGTGTATGCAGCCAAACAGAACCAGGAGACTGAGGAACCAGCTTATCACAGGTGTGTAGCACCTTCTGGCCTGTGTTTCCTGGCTATCCCCATAATGGTACCATAAAAATAATATCAAATCATTTCTTTTGACTGGATACAAGATGGCAACAGTTTGATCACAGGGCAACATAAGCAATAAAGGCTAAGAAACCACACTAATGAAACTGTGGAAAACATCTTATATTTTATAAATTTACTTTCTCTGAAAATGTTGCCTTTGTTAGATGAATTATCACATCGTTTCTAAATGTCTGCGCTACTCAAAGCAATGAATACATCCCATCAGATAAATTCCATCGATAAATACGATCCCTATCAAAAACCAGTGGCTGATGCTATGTGGCTCAGTGGCAGAGCACCTCTTTGGCATGCATGAGATGGTGCATCTCTGGCACCAGGAAACAAACAAACGTCAGTTATATCCTTTACAGAGACAGAGAAACAAATTCTAAAATTCATAAGGAACTACAAAAGTCCCCAAAGAGCCAAGGGTCAGAGGCATTATATTTCCTGAGTTAAGCCAAGCTACATCTCGGTGATGAAGGGTTCACCTGTCACACACAGGGCCCTGGGGTTGACCTCCAGCACCTCCCGTCAATGAATAAACACTTGTTACAGACCTATAGTTGTCAAAGCTGCAGAGTTGTTGGTGTGCATACAAACACACAGGCGGGGGAACAGAATAGACGGCTGGGAAATGATCCAAACATACACAACTGATCTTTAACTAGGAGGGCAAAGGACACAAATGAGGCTGTACCCGCTGAGAGCTTAGAGCAATGAGGACCGAGAGTTCAAGACCAGCTCTGTACCGAAACCCTCCTAATCAACCAACCCATCAATCATTAGAAAACAGTCTGAGAAAACTAGATTTCCATATCTAAAAGAAAGAAATTGGACTATCACGCCGTATGGAAAAAAATCAACTTATGTTGGTGGTGGTGTGCGAACAAGAAATCGAAAACCCAACTACAGTTTGTTGAGTTGTTAGCTGAAAGCTCAGAACGTGTATTCTTAATGCAAATGTAGTAATAAGGCGTAAAGGTCTATATAGAGAATCTATTTAATTCTAGTGTGTATGAAGCATAGAACACACTGGAACCCACTCACATGAAACATGAACACACTGCATCCCGCTCACACGCAGCATGAACACGCTGCAACCTGCTCACATGAAACATAAACACATTGCAACCCGCTCACATGCAACATGAACACGATAAACTCCTCTCCTCTCTCTGCCTGCTCCTCTGCTCTTGCATCAGGGAGAAGACCTTCCCACCCTCCCTCTGGTTAGAGCTGCAGAAGCTCCCAGGCCTAGGGTGTTCAGGAAAGCGTTCCAGGATCCCTAGGTGGACAGGACATCCTCCCAGTGACATCCTCTGGGTCCCTGTGTGTTTCCAGCCACCTCCTTTGCTCTATGCTAGCAGCCCCTGGGCCTGGCCTTTCCATCACCATCATCATCTGGACACTGTAGCTCAGCTTCTCTGCTATAGAAAGCAAGGGCATCCTTCCAGCATTTTTGTTTATCAGTGTGTTTAATTGAGGAAAGGAGAAACGGGAATTAAGATAAGACCCGTCCCATCCTCTCCTCGCCCAAACCTACTGGGAAACAGGTTTGAGTGTGTACAACGAGAGATTCACACATCTCTCAAGAAGACACCAACCTCAAATGATTCTCAGCCCTCTACCAGCTAGCATGCTAAGCTGTAAAAGACGGCAAAGAGCAGGGTAGGGGCCAACGACAGGCAAGAGTCTGCTAAGTGGACAGCTGATTCCCTTCAAAGGTGGCTGAAGAAGCTGCCATGGCACCTGGACATCCCTGGAGGACCGCAGGAGGAGACAGCCTGTGAATCTCTCTCCTCTGAATCTCACTTCCGCAATGACAGCTAATAAATAAGAAGCTCCTGGAAGAAGCGGACTTCAGAGTTCCACAAACCCAAGGATGAGGCGGATGGAGGGGGAACGGAGGCCGCTGAGGAGGGAGGGGATTTCCCGGGTCCGCTGTACCCCTGTTGCACGTCGGCCTTGTGGTCTTGGGGACGCAAGCGACGCAGAAAATGTCCTGCATCCATTTGACTCCCGCTAGGGACCCCTTCACCATGTTTCAGCAGGAACATTCACTGGCCATTGTGGTATCCTAGCAACTAAGCTGACCCGTGGCTGGAAACGAAGAGAACCAGGTAGAGCATGCATGCACAGGTTGGGTCTGTCTGTCTGTCTGTCTTGATGCGTTTTGACTTTTCTCCCGGGAAGAAAGGGGCGATAGTCAGATGTAGGCCACTTACGAGACCTGATGAGGGTCCAGCTGGCCAAGACACAACCCAAGGCAGCTCACCCCAGATGAAACACTTAAGCTTTGATTTCCATAGCCAGCTGGTCAAACTTCCACTCCGTCCCGAATGCCCCCCACCCCCAAGCCTTCAAAGAGCGGCTTGACCTGTCACCCCCAAACTTTTACTTCCACATCATAAAGGGCCGTGTTCACTATTATCCTTAATAACTCATTTCAGCAATTGACACCATGGAGTGAACATATCTACTAGGTGATTCAGTTCAATTTAAAAGTTAATTTCTAATGAAGGGGAGAACTGCCACCCATACCTAAACTCCAGAGCTCCCAGTCCCCTCTGGTTCTTAAGAGTTCCTAACCGAAGATTTCACTCATTTGACCTCTACATGAGTGGAGAGTCCCAGAGAGATAAATCCTCCTCAGTTACCCTGAGAACTCCCAGGCCCTCAGAAATCAAGAAGGTCACGGAGGAGAAGAGAAAAACATCATTCACTCTCTTCTCACAACCTAATGAGGTATGTATGCATCGTGGGGAGGAGATGTCTGGCTGACGGTCATATTCACATGGTAAATATACATGAAATACGTGAACCACACCATCAGTGGGTCTGCTGTGGGGGGAATGCCAGCGCTTCTCAGTAGATTATCTATTTTTGCTGAGCTGCCTTTGAAGCTATCTTGTTTGGCAGTCCTGTTATTTTGGAAATATCATGCCTGAAATACTTCTTTGGTCAGCTACTTGCAGTACAGTTCTCTGTCCAAAAATCAGAAAGAGACCGTTCTTCTGAAGAAAAAGGAGGAACGTCCAAGAGTCTCATTCCTACTTCTACTCAGTTTTATCCTTAGGAATATAATTCTCACGACTGCTTTTCCAGAGTTTATGGAACTACTGAATTCTCAGGGAGACCTCAAAACTGCTAACTTCCAAATGACAAACTCAGCTCTCAACTAGGCACCTGACTTAATTGGGGGAGGCTGGATGGAGGCCTCGCTGATTCCAATAGCCACGGTCCTATGTCAAAAGGAACCTGTGGACCTGTCGACCAAGCTCCCGGACTCTGGTCTTTGGTTTATCTCAAAAGATGTTTATAAAAGAAGGACCAGGTAAAACTATGAGATTTGCATCCAGGACACAAGCGAGGGTCGGGATTGCAGAATCAATTGTGCAGCTTTTTACGCCCACTGCGCATTTGCCCATATGTCCCTTATTACCCAGTGGAAAACCATTAAAGGCACAGTAGTTCTGCCAAGTGGTGTTAGCATTTAACAGCTCCGAAGCAGCAACGGCTCTCATTAGAGTTCGCCATGTGGTACAGGGGATTTTATGCGTTTAACAGTGTAGGGGGCTCCAGCGTGCTTTCTTTCCAGGCCTGTTCATCCCACGGATGGACAGGATCTTAGCAAAGTTGGTTCACTAGTTTCGTTGATGGAGGGAGTCAGAGTCGTTTGGAAAGTGAAAAGGGAAATGAACATTTCAATCCTCTTCAAACTCCTTTGGAATTCTCTCACTTATTAAAAACTGAAAGTAAGTTACTGAAAAACTGTAGGTCCAAAAAAAAAAGGTATAACCTGCAAACAATTAGTCTAAATATAACATTTATCATTTTAGGGACAATTTTTATTGAACTTTTCCTTGCTTGATAGAAATGTAACAGCCAGTAACAGTACTGTAGCAAACAGTAGGAACTCAGTACTATAGCACACAGTAGGAACTTGGTACTATAGCACACAGTAGGAACTCGGTACTATAGCACACAGTAGGAACTTGGTACTATAGCACACAGTAGGAACTCGGTACTATAGCACACAGTAGGAACTTGGTACTACAGCACACAGTAGGAACTCGGTATTATAGCACTCAGTAGGAACCTGGTACTATAGCACAAGGTAGGAACTCAGTACTACATAGCACACGGTAGGAACTCGGTACTATAGCACACGGTAGGAACTCAGTACTATAGCACACGGTAGGAACTCAGTACTATAGCACACGGTAGGAACTTGGCACTATAGCACACAGTAGGAACTTGGCACTATAGCACACAGTAGGAACTTGGTACTAAAGCACACAGTAGTAGCTAAAGAACCCAGCAGATCTGCTGGGGAGAGGGTAAGGACCATCTTACCATTTGCATATGTAGGAACGAAAACATCTGCTATGCAAAGCACAGTGGAAATCACGTTCAAAACAATCAAAGGGCTCTCAGAGTTAAGCTGCAGCTAGCTTCCATTTCTGCACCCTGCAAGAACTATTTATCTTCCGGCTAGAGAAGGGGGCCTTCAAGCAGCACCCCTCCCCCACGAACAAGCTAAAACAGGGTGGGTATGTCAACTGTTGCTGATCTCAGAGGCAGAGCTGAGCATCTGCGTGCTGTTCCCCTGAGCACTGCGCTCCCCTCCATCCTGTTGCTGAACGCTTTCACTGGGGAAGCAGCTATGTTTTCCTGCTGAAAGATTTTAGCACTTTATTCTGGAAGCCCCACATCTGTTTCCTCCTGGAAAAACAACTGTATTCCACACGTGAACGAAACACCTGACAAGGGCCAGGTGTCTCTGGGGCTGGGCAAAAGTAGTGATTAGAGCACAATCAGCCCTTGCCCTGGTGGGAATAGCAAGGTGACTAGTCCCGGTTAAATGTGGTCTCAAGGAAGGGGGTGTTATACACAGGCCAAATTTCCTTTAAATTAAAAAAAAAAGATCTGCTTCCCAACAAACAATTTTTTTTTTCAGTGAACGCAGCAGACTTTGGAAGGGGGTGGGGTGGGATATTTCAACCCTGATTTTTTTTTTTATTATAAAATTGTTATTTATTTCAGAGACTAAAGCCAGGTTCTGGCATTGTCTCTACTCCGAGCTCCGGTGGGAGTTCCAGCAAAGCCATGGGGCAGAAGGCAGAACATGATGGGCTCCCCGGGGGTTATTACCGTTATTATTATTATAAAAACAGATGTGTTTTTTATTGGAGGGGAAGGAAAGCAGTCCCAGCCCTCTGTTTTGCTCTTTTTAGAAAAAGAAAACCACTCACCTGACTTTTGTTCGCAGCCACTTTGGCAAACAGGGCTTGAGACACCTTGGCCCTTTTCATCTCCTGTTGGATCTCATCATAAATAGCAGCTGTGATGTTGACGCTGGCGCCGTCCACCTTAATAGGGAGGTCTGTTGTCGGTGTCGAGGTTTTGGCCTACCAAGAGACCGTGCAAATAGTAATTTAAAAAGTGCTGCATTCAGAGCAACCATCTGTGCAGAAATTATCAGAGGGCTTCAGTCAGCTGATGCCAAACCACATTAGCTACAGAGGGACACTTCCTGTCCATTATTCTAATCAGGTTAATTGTGATTGGAAATAATTGCAATGCATTCCTATAGGACAGACAGAGGCCTGTCAGCGCCTGCCTCCCCTCATGGTATCCTGGAGCCTCGCAGGTAGGAAGGCAGCCCTGGGCACCCAAACATGGCACCGAGCTGCAAGCAGGCACGCAGAATGCGCTCACCTTTTTCTTTGTAAAAAAAAAAAAATGGTACACCTTACAGGAAGAATCAATTCTTTAAGAAAAAAAAAAAAAAAAACAGAGTAAATGGGTAGAGGTCTCTAAATAATAAATTATTACTCGATTTAATGCACTCCCGCGAGTACCTCTCGTTCTTTATTAAGGCTTCGTGTATGTTATTTGAGCATGTGCGGTTCTCATCATTACCGTCATTATGCTACCCAGACAGTCACCTAATTTCACCTAGGAAATCACTGGAAATGAAACAGAATTTCATTTCATAACACCGGGCTTTGGGTGCCTTCCGTACCCAGTTTTCATTTCCCTTAAACTCATATTGTGGTTTTATGCGCTCTGCCACGCTCGTTTTAATCCAATGATTTCCCATTAGCTTCAGAGACAAATGAAGGACAACGTGGAAGGTGTGGGCTGCCTGGGGGTAGGAAAACCCTAAAACATCCCGGGCAACTTGGTCCGAAAGATTGCCAGAGAGGCGTCGCTTGCTTAGTCGGATCCTCAGCCTGCCCACCTGGAAGACCCGAGCAGGTTTCTTAACGCTGGCAACCCATCCTTGTGTGCGTGGCGCTGCTGACTAAATGGGTCGAAGTTCGGGTTTTGCTTTGCCCTCACCCACCCTACAATGCCCTAAGAATGATCACATCTTTCCCTCCGCTGCTGCCCTCCCCTCGGCTGGCACTACGCAGGTCTGGTAGAAGACAGCCTGCAGTCCGGATACAGCCATCCTGTGCAAGGATTATCCGGGGCCTTGACTTCCTGCTGAGTTCCCACGGAGGCTCGGCTCCCTGAGAGAACACAGGAGCATTTGTCGTCTTCCTTTCTTCCCTCCATCTTCCTTCCATTTTCCCTCCCCACCCCATCTTCTCTGCTCGTTACTTCCAAGTCACAGTGTGTAATATACGGGCTTCTGTGGGCCAAGCCCTCTAGGAAGACAGGTAACGTCTTTTCTCACACAACTCTTGTAAAAAATCCAGTGAGTGAGGTATCAGGCTGAAAGGGCAGAGGTCGTGGAACATTAAGGAAAGGCACCCTGAGTCTATGCAGCGCAGTGCCAGAGACTTAGTGCAACTCTGTTGCCATTTCCACACAGGGCAGGTATCCGCTTCCCGTAACAACTCAGTCTTCAAGTTTCTTCTAGAAGTTCTTTCTTCTTCGCAAAATCTCTAGCAGACAGGCCGTGCTCTTCTCGTGAAGTGAAGGGTGTCACATTTATCAGCTGTTTGCGTTTCCTTTGCTGCCTCTGCTCACCTGGCTGCTAACATCTTCACTTGAACACTAAGGGCTAAGACAAAGTGGTGACCGCAGTCTGTGGCCAGAGTCTGGAGTCCAGCATCAGTATAACGACATACAGTTCAGGCGCTGACTCTACCCTCAGCCATGGAACTCAGTTCCAGCAGCCATTTAGCCCATCTGAGCCCGCTTCCTCATGGGTCACACAAGAACATCACCGCAAAACAGTGATGGCGGAACTGGTACAGACCGCTCACAGCCCTCACTGTGCCAAAGCTGGATGTGAATGACGGCCACTCTCTTCCTGTGGCGCTTTGTGACCAAGGACACCAAAGAACGCTGGCCACTGAAGAAGTGTGAGAAGATACTAGAGGTTTAATTTCAAATCTGAAATGTCTCTGGTGTGTTGTTAAACTGGTAATAAAGTGTTGAAGGGGTCTGGAAAATAATTGTGTAAAGCTGCCTTTGTGTACGAAGTTGCTGGCTCCAAATAAAGGCTGTCTGGTCCCTACTCTCTTCCATTCTCAAACAAATGCTCTACAGAGCCTTGAACTTGTTATGTCACTGATGACCTCGCTGAGATTTCAGGCAGGTATCGCCATGCAAGGTTTCCTGCTGTCACTGTTTGTACAAAACACCTTTACTGCTGAGATAGGCCAGAAAGAATCTTAAACACATAGGGACATAGGTATGGATGAAATGTTTGAAGATTAAGACAACTTTCTCTTTCCCAATCTCCAGTCACAAATATAGAATAAAATGGCAATGAAGATACAATCATGGTCCTAGGATTATACTCCTCAAAAGTATATTTCATATGTACTTTTGGAGATCAAAAAAGCTGTAAAAAATGCTCAACTTCCTGTACTTATCCCTGAGGAAACCTTTATCTAGGAACTTTCAAGTTCTGATCCTGATTCAAACAAAGCAAATGTTGTCTGAATTGTGAAGCCATATTAAGCTGGCCAGGCTCTGGAAGTGATCAGGTCTCTGGAAGACTGCCGAAGATACAATCTCGTTAGAAAAATATTGCAAAGACACTGACAGCAAAGCCAACCGACCTGTGTGACTTTCCAACAAGTCCCGGTGGCCGTGTTCCAGGAGAATGGCCTGGCTGGAGGGACGTGGAGTAGGAAGTATGGCTGGACTCCCCAAAGGCAGAACAGCCTTTACCATGGCAGGAGATATTAGTGCAAACTAGCGAGGTCCTAACAATTATTCACTATTTATTTACTGATATTGAAGGAAAAATAAATTAAAAGGCTTGGTTGCAGATGTCCAAAGTAAGCGGTCAAGACTTTTACAGTAAGTATGGCTCATGATTTATTAAAACCTGAAGTGTCAGTAATGCAATTCAGCAGGGCATGAGGGGACGGGACCTTTAGTTACAAATCTACTGCAAAATGCAAAAGTACAGAGTCAAGGTACACGGGGGAAATGAGGGTATACCTGCGAAGGGTCTAATATTCCTACCAGAATACAGTTCTGGTTCTGTATTTCATCAGCTTCTTGGAACTTATCAGAAAACCAACAAGTAAGAACAAAACTACAGTTTCTAAGCAGAGCCACCTTCTATTTTGATGGACTCACATTTCAGTTTTGCACAGATAGGTCTTTACCAATTAACTGTTGGCTTTGAGAACCATCAGAATCTATGCAACCCAGAGAATGGAATGGTTTGACCGTAAGTCAACAAGTAGGAAAAGTTGAGGGGAAACATGAATTAACTGAGAAATGAGTGGCTTACATCTGAATTGGAAATGTGCCCTGCCTACCTCACGTTCTGAACACTTTGGAAGTGAGCAGACAGGAAGGCCAGACATTCCCAAATCCAGCTAAGAGGGACAAACCAAGGCCTCTTATGGCCAGGACCCATCCCTCCACCCGGCTACCGTACTCCCTACACACAGGACTTTTCCAGTGCGTCTCTAAAACGTTCTTATTTCAGCCGGGTGGTGGTGGTGCACACCTTTAATCCTGGCACTCGGGAAGCAGAGGCAGGCGGATCTTTGACATCGAGGCCAACCTGGTCTACAGATCAAGAGCCAGGACAGGCTCCAAAGCTACACACAGACACACAGAAAGCCTGTCTCGAAAAACCAAAAAGTTCTTATTTTTTTTTTTTTACTGGGGGGAGGTGTGTGTGCACAGGAGTGTAGGTGCCAAGGAGGCCAGAAGTGTTGGACTCCCCCAGAGCTGGAGTTGCAAACAAAAGTAATAATCGATCTTAACTGCTGGCCCATCTCCCCGGCCCTCTGCTTTGTCTTGCTGGACCGCTTACAGCAACGTTTGAACTGCTGCTTCTTGCCCTCAACAACTTTCTCCTCCCCGTCGCAATAACAAAGCAATTTAAGGAAAACAAAGTACTCGTTTTTTGTTTTTTTGGTTTTTTCTGGGGGGGGGGGTGTTGGTTTGGTGGTTTTTGGTTTTTGGAGACAGGGTTTCTCTGTGGATCTGAAGCCTTCCCTGGAACTAAAATGCTTACTATACAAACACAGCTTCCACCCCAGCCCCACCCCTTTCTTCTGAAATTGCAGTGGGTAGGGGTCACCCCACTACTCTTGCCTTGTCCCCCTTACCTGGTCATGGGAAGAATGGGATATCCCCAAAGGGGAAGGAATAACATTCCACAGTATGGGATTACCACATGACAGAGCTACAGGCCATACCCTTTGACCTGTTCCTTGGATTAAGAAGCCCTTGAGTCATGTCTCTTGGTTTTCACGGGAAAACAAAGTATCCATGGCACAAGAGGTTCGTAAGTGACGCGTGGAACAGGCGGCTCACCTGTGGGGTTCGGGAGGAGCTGGGGCTGCTAGAGGCGGAGGAGACCATGCTCACATTGGGGTTCATGCTCCGTTCCCTCTCATCCTGGTAAATGCGATCGCGCTCCACTTCCGGAAGGTTGAGGAAGTTCTGCATGGCCCTCAGGTTTACGAGCAGAGACTGAGAGGCAGTCCTGGGGTCTTCCTCTTTACGCAGAATCTCCGACAGTAATCCCTGGTAGAGCGGAGGAGAGAAACAGGCAAAGTCAGGTCTGCAGGTTTACGGGTGTGGTTCCCGTCTCCCGCCCTACCGCCCCTCTATCTGTTTGGCATAACCAGCTTAAGAGGATACCGGGAACATGCCTAATTCCTGCAGGCTCACAAGGGATCTGTGGGGATGTGCTCCCCTTCCGGGGCTGTGCCTTATTTAGGACTTCTATTCTGCCACTTCATCATCGCTGCGATAATCCCGCATGAGACGACGCCAGCTAGCAAAGGTGGGCGCTCCGAGGAAATGTGGGGCTGCAATTAGCGCCAGGTGCCTCCTGCAAGTATTTCAGGAGCTGCAAGAACTCTCTCTGCTTGAAACTGGGAACTCTTGGCAGTCCTGCTTAGCTCTACAAATCTGCCAAGTTTGGTAAATTTAGTTCCGACATTTAAGCAGCATGGGAGATTTACATCGATTTAAAAAAAAAAATAAAAGTTTGGCTGAATTTATGTATGACTGGCCACTGGTTTCAATAGAGGTGTTTCCTATGGCAAGGGAAAAAAAAAACAGAAAAAGGAAAATAGAGAAATAGAAAGCAAATGGCTGTAATCTGTCAGCTCTGATAATTTTGCACACAGTAGTTATGCTTGCGCAGGTAACATGAGACACCCCAGACTTTTGGGAGGTAGCTTCTTGGGGAAGCTCTAATCTTACAGTTAAAGTGATGGAAATGCAGTCACGTTAGCTAGAGACCTGAACGCGCTCTAACTGCAGCGAGGATAGGCTGCGGCACTTTCTCAGTGTGCGACGCAACCAAATTGGGGAGCTCCAAGTGCGGTGTTTCTGTGAACGCAATTGCCAAGGATTTTGCCAATACTCTAGAAACACAGCATGGCCTAAGAGGACAGCGAGAGACAAGGGAGGGCCATTATGACCCCATACACTTGTGGATTAACTCAGAGAGGCATCACTACATATTCTCAGCTGACATCCTTTCGCAAGGCACTATGAGACCACGGTTTAGGACTGTTCCCCCCGGGAAGAGCTAAGACACTAATCCTGTAGCTTTGAACAGATGGGGCAACCCCAAGTCATGAAGAGTCACTTCTATGAACTGCAGCAAAGCCCTGCAGGTGCCAATGATGTTTGCTCTGAGGGAAATCGATATAGATGCAAAAGACACAGCTCCCATTAAAAGAGCGGTGGATGAGAGGGGAAGAAATATTCTCTGGCTGGTCAGAAATCTGCAGGGTACAGTGGGCATTTTCATATAAACCCGTGTATTGTAATATAGTGTAGCAATTGTCACTTATAGGAAGGCACATCATGCGGTTACCAACATTTCAAGGAAGTATTATCATCATTCGAAATAACACGTAAGGGCTAGCAAGATGCCGGATGACCTCGGTTCAATTCCTAGGGCTTACACGATAGGAGAAGGGAACTATGAGCTACCCTCTGAACCCCACATGTGCACACGCATGCACACACATGTGCACACGCATGCACACACACAAATAAACCTAATAATTTTTGACCCACATTAAACAACTATACCACAAGGAACCTATGCTAGCCCTGGACTTGGAGGTTACCCTTACTTTGGTTAAAGGAATCCTAAAACTTGGAAGAAGTACATATGGAAACACAGCACACAATATCATCTGTTTGAGGTCAGCATGAAAATAAGGATAAAATATGCCACGCCTCGCAAATGTGTACGTGTGACTGTGTATGACTTGGTATGTGGGCATACACATATGTGCTGAAGGAGGGAGTGAGGTAGGTGGTGTGTGTGTAAAAATACCCCACTGTGCCGGGCGGTGGTGGCGCACGCCTTTAATCCCAGCACTCAGGAGGCAGAGGCAGGCGGATCTCTGAGTTCGAGGCCAGCCTGGTCTACAAGAGCGAGTTCCAGGACAGGCTCTAGAAACTATAGGGAAACCCTGTCTCGAAGAAAACCAAAAAAAAAAAAAATACCCCACTGCTACAATGATGGGAAGGGAATCCAGATCTCATGGCATGCCTCGAGAAGACAAGCGAGGTGCCTGTCTTCCAGGAAAGCGTGACGCAGCCCGGGAATCCATTCCCTTTCTGGAACTAAGAGTCGGTTGTGCCTTGGGTTGCCCTACTTCCCATTTTAAATGAGCAACCTGAAATATATTCATAATGGATTTGCTTCAAAGATTTTCTGTTTTAAAAGAATCTCTAAATTAATATGAGAAAAGGAAGTGGATTTTGAAATTGCTTCCAGTTTCCAAAGTCGATATGGCACTCAGATTGATATCCTCTGAGCTTTCCTTCATGATGAGTCACACACAGAAAGAAGGAGTGGCTTTTCTCCCACCGGCCCTGCGCCCGTCCTCCCCCATTCTCCTCTCTCTCTCGCTCTCTCTCCAACCTACCTTCGGTATTATAATAAAAGTGTTTTAGGGTCATCATGGAGATACTCACTATGATTATAATTCAAAATAAATCAAAGGCAGAGTTTAACTTATTCTTCCTCCATTATAATATTTTCATGAGTCACATAGTATATTACAGCGAAGGTTTCTTACACTTGAAAGTGATATCAAAAATCCTATTCTAAAGCACCATAACCAAAAACTATATTTGTAGGTTCCCCAGCAAGTAAAAAAAGTCATTAAAAAGTATGGAGTGTTTTTTGTTGGTTTCTTGCAGAGGATCCTTCCTTTGCATCTGTCTTACATTAGACAAATTCACCCATCTCTCAGGAAGCACAGAGTACCTTGGAGGATGATGGCTGCTGCTCAGCATCCCTGCCAGAGTCAAAGGCGCACAGTGTTTGGATCTTAAGTGTGTGGTGGCTTACAGGCTTCTACTGAGTCATTCACCTGAATGCAGACACAGTCTCAAAGACACAGGCTTGGCCAGGGCCACCTTCCCTTCCTATGTGGCCACCAGCAAGTTACAGCATTGCTCGAACTCCCACCAGCATGGCAGTGGTCCCAAAGGACATTTTTTTCACGCAGGACACTCTCAACTGAAAGTGACTAACTGGAGCACACAAGACCTTTGATGTTTGGTTCTGATGTTTTTTTACACTGGTTATGTGCTCACCTTTAACTACTATAAGCTAAGGTTTTTAAAAGCATTGTTTAAATTCTGTAGGCATACGTGTGAAATGAATTCAGTTAGCTTAAAATACACACACACAAACATACACACACATACATACATACATACACACACATACACACAAAAATTCTACACACATACATGCACACAATCTACAGCCTAACTCCCACATCCACACAAACCACCCCCACCGCCTGCTAATTATCAAGATGAATAAATGTTTATCATGTTGACTCTGTCTTGAATGGAACACAAATTAATAATTTATCTCACATAAATATTTCTAAGGCCTCTGCTACTATGTCATCTGGCATTTTAATTATCAAGCAGCCAAGCAGGAGGTGTCACTTGGACATTGCCATAATGCAGCTCGAGGTATAGAAAATGTGGCGTGACACCTGGGCTCTGGAAGGGGTGAAAAAAAGATGCACTCCTATCAATAGGAAGGTCGTGAAAGGAAATTAATAAATTAACCAGGATATTGCTTATGAAAGTTTCATATCAGTAATTATATAAAAACATACTGCCACTGTTGAGTAAAATGGCCATTAAGTATTTGCCTCATTGTGGGCAATAGAGCCTTCTTCTCCATGGAGAGAAACAGTTTCCTCGGGGGTATCAGCCTACTTTACACAACACACACAAAAAGAAACATTGTTGCCTGAAGAAACATTGTTGCCTGAAGAAACATTGTTGCCTGAAGAAACATTGTTGCCTGAAGAAACATTGTTGCCTGCCAGGGCACAGACACAGGTTGACACAGAGTACCCATGCCTGTCACATGAGTTCTTGGGTTCCAAGTCATCAGAATAAAGAAGTTTAGGCAAAGAGCTCCTCAGAGGGTGTTTGCCCTGGCTCATCAACGGGGGAGTTTACAAGAGTTTCAGGCCATCCCCAGCTCCAAGAAACTAGACGGGCCCGGGAAGGAACTCAGTAAAATCAAAATAATTCAAAGTACAAAACAACAATTGAATCACGCAGTCTGGCTCGCCTGGTAATACAGGCTGTCAACAAAGATAAAAGGAAGAAATTGAAGTGATTTTTAAAGTATAAGAAATTCGTGTCCAGGTGGTGGTGGCGCATGCCTTTAATCCCAGCATTCAGGAGGCAGAGGCAGGCAGATCTCTGTGAGTTCGAGACCAGCCTGGTCTACAGAGCGAGTTCCAGGACAGGCTCCAAAGCTACACAGAGAAACCCTGTCTCGAAAAACCAAAAAAAAAAAAAAAACCCCAAAAAAAAAAGAAAAGAAAAGAAATTCGTGATCTTATGTTGTCTGTGGTAAAACAGCATTTCTCAGCAACACCTAGGATGAACTGTACTTTCTGTCTCTGACTGTTTCAACACCTCACCAATTGATACAGCTTTTGCTTCTGTGTGCAGGCACCTGCTGACACTCAGGAGGGCGTGGCAAACATCACGAGTGACACGTTCAAGCTTCCACACTAGCCTTGTCACCTTGCCGGGGACAGGTGGCAGAACATCTCAGGTAGGCCCTCAACCCTGTGACGCAACACACATCCATGTGGACTAGGTTTCAGGACTGTCCTGACCCCCATAGGGCAGGTCGGGGCTGGTTATGGGAGGATTCAGGCATCCTGCTGGCCTGGCCCCTGTCACCTGACCTCTGTAGTTGCCCTCTCTCCCACCTGCCGATTTTTAAAGTCACAACGGGCTGGATCTGAACAGATTGGCCTTACATGTGGTTTGCAAGGTTTTGGCACCTTTCTAGAGTTAGGCTATCGTGGTCATAGGAAACCGTCAGCCAGATATCTCTCCTTGGCTGCCTAGGGAACTCCCAAACCCAGTGCTCCTGTTCCAAAGAACAGCAGCTCCATTAATTCCTTTCTCGGTGATGACTTGGTGAAAAGCCCAGAGGGAGGCAAAAAGAACGAAGAGAGAAAGAACCTGCTTGCAAGGAGTTTTCTGCACGGTGGCCTGAAAGGTTTACAGGAGCACACCGCACACCGGAAAAGGCGCTGGCTGGGTATGCTGGTGCATGCTTGCACACCAGTGGTCCCAGCAGAGGCAGGAGGATCATGATGTCAGGGCTGTGCCTGGGTCATACAGGGAGACCTGTCCTAAGTAGGAACACAGAAGAAAGGTAGACAGAAAGATGGGGAAGGGAGAGAAGGGGAAGGGAGCAGGGGACAGGAAATGAAAGGGGAGAGGAAGACACAGGAGAGACAAGTAGAGAAATAAGGGAAAAGGGGGAGTGGGGAAAACGTCATAAATTCAAAACACAGCAAGCACCATCTTGGTTCCAAATCAGGAGAAGAGTCGCCGGCTGTGGGACTGAGGGAGGGGGACGGCTTTCATGGAGGGGGTGAAATTGGATCTAGCTGAAGCTTCAAAGGCAAGGAGCACCTGCGGGAACCATAATGGTACAGCCAGGAAGGGGAAGGTCTGCGGAAAACCCATCTGAAAAGAAACGAGAACAGGCTTTCTCCAGACAACCAAGGGGAGTCTGCTCTCTCAAGTGGGGAACAAAGGTACAAGAACAAGAGGCATGAGACCCTTAGACGTGAAGACAACGACCGTGCACATGGGTGAGATCTGGAGGCCCTGGCGTAGGCGCACACCACGCAACAGACATGGCCCCCAAATGAAGCGATATTAGATAATCTGCTCAGCCTTTCTGTCACCTGCAACAAATTAGGCTTTCAATATGCAAAACATCTTCCTTCCAGAAAAACAAATGATCGTGATGCCTCTTAATTGTAATTTAATGAGGCATAATTTATTTTTTAAAGTGATATACACCAGGTGTGTAGGGGGAGAGCGGAGGGGCCGAAGCCTGGTGTTTTCTCTAAGAGTCAAACTAGCTGGAGGCCATTTCCATTTCTATAAATTACATACATGGCTGCTTGTGGCCGCTGAAACGGGAGACAAAAAAAAAAAAATCCAACTTGCGGTGCTCAGCGTGTTATTGCAACAGAGGTAACAATCCCAACAGCAACTCGCTGACCACGTAGCAAAGAGTCTGTAAGCTCTGGGCTCCTATGTGATAAGGGGCAGATATGAGGAGGTCGCATCTGCCCTTCACGTGTGCTGCTGAGCTGTGCACCCACGAGAAATCCTATAGTCCCTGCGTTTTAGGGACACGCAGACTGGCCTCGTCAGAGAATATAGCATGTTTTAGTCATTCACAGACTGAAGCTAGACCGAGGTAGGTGAGTCAATTACGCAACGCATTTAATGACAAACCTTTTCAGATATCAAGTGGCATCGCCTTTGAAAATGTACGATTAAAGAAGACATCACGGCGAGTCTGAAAATATGTGCATACGAGGGCATAGTCCTTAAAACAGAAGATGTTGTGACCGATAGTGAGATTTCAGAAATCCGTAGGCTCACTCCCATTTTCCAGAGGAGGCTCTGCCAGGGACTTGGGCCACTCATCCTCTCTCCCTAGAGGATGACCTGCTTATGACCATGAGGAAGGGAAGGGCTGCTCTATGTTGCTTATAGTCTACTATCCCTTTTATCAGCCTTAACTATCAAACAGTTCTGATGGCTCAGGTAACAAGAGGATATTATTGTGACTGTTGTTATTGTTATTATTATGCAACCAATTATCACTGGTACCCTAAGAAGCCAGGTAAAGTCCAGCTTCTAGTCTGATCCCATATAGCAAGCTCATAATGTATCCGAGATTCCCTAGGAGTTAGAGAGAGCACTGAAGCCAGCGGCAGGCCGGTGGATAGTCCTAGCATCCACCAATTAAGAGCCGACCTACCCTAGGAAGTTGTTTCCCTCATCCCGTTTTCTTCTAGACGCTCCCCAGGCATAGCTCCCTGTTTGCCAATAGAACAGGTTTCCCATAACCGACAACAGTACCTTGATTCTGGCTGCTGAAATTCATTTGTGTAAATGCTGAAAGTGTTCACCCCGCCCCCCAACTCCCAGAGCTCTGCTAAGCCAGGAAGCCTGGGTACTTAGTCTGATTTGAATAAAACGCATACTGGGCACAACAACGGCAATCTGATTTTTATTATTAAAAATGATGGGCTAAATCCTCAAAGAAAGTGTCGTTATCGCATTAGTTTAATAAAAATCTCTCTTTTATTACAATATCTCTTTATTGAGAGAGACAGCCTATGAATGTCATATTTTGTAGGATGGGTTAGATGGAACCGAACACCTAAAGGGAATTAATGTCCTCCGCAAATAAAAATGCATTTACAAAAGTTGAGAGTTAAAAGTTGACAGGCCGGAGACACGCCACTCAAGACTCTCAGAGGCTGGGTCTGTGCACATACACAGGCCTCCTTTGGACTGAGGTGAGCAGGACTAGTTTGGTCTCACATCCGTACCAACCACCGTCCTTCACACTGGCCGCTATAAACACTATCTCTCTCCCGTCATAGAAGGTCATCGGGGGCTGGTTCTATATATTCTGTGCTTGGCCATGACCTGGTGGTGAGGAGAATACAGACCTTTAAGAAAACACTTATTCTTTACAGCTCTGGGAAAGTCTTATCTCTGTGGAGAGTCTACAGCAGGCCCTAGCCGGCCACGTATTCACAGGCTAACTCACAAAACCCTAGCTGGCCACGTATTCACAGGCTAACTCACGAAGCCCTAGCTGGCCACGTATTCACAGGCTAACTCACGAAGCCCTAGCTGGCCACGTATTCACAGGCTAACTCACAAAGCCCTAGCCGGCCACGTATTTATAGGCTAACTCACAAAGCCCTAGCTGGCCACGTATTTACAGGCTAACTCACAAAGCACTCAAGATCCTTTTATTCAACCTACCGAGAACAATCCCGGAAACTGAGATTTCGCGACACGTAAACTCCACTTATAATTACATCATACACCATAGGCCTGCGGTTTATAAATTAAATACTTGTGTCATGAGAAACCTTCCCAGTGCATTCAACAAGACTTGACCATGGTACCTGATGCTGGGATTAAAGGTGTGCGCCACCACCGTCTGGCCCATAACTTTCTTTTCCTATGCAACATGGAAGTAATTAAAATAATTCTTAAGTGCTGTCATTATATAATCTTGGGTCATAGTAGTGGATCATAAGGCTGATTTCATAGATCAGAACAATCCTTTATAAAGAACTGGAAGTCTATAAATACCAAAGTGGTTCAAATGCAGAATGAATATGATTCTATAAGGTCTTTTTTCTTTTTCATGAAGACTTGGCTTTAGCAATCCATAGAGCTGGGGACAAAGCTTTGTACATGATGTATGTACAGCATGTGTCTCTCAGCCATGATTTACCCAGTGCTCCAGATGGGCATGGTAATGGCTAAGGAGTTCAGTAGATGCCATAAACCATAGTGCTCATTTTTGGCACAAAAAAATTATAAAGAGATTGAAACTGCTTGGACATCTCCAACTGACTTCAAATGGATACAGATATATTCATGCTGCAGTATTTCTGGGTTCGGAGAGTTCATGCACTTTATTTGAACAAACACGCACGCAACCCCTAGCCAACTGGACCTCACTTCAATCAACAGCCAAGGAAGGAAGATCCCTTGAACATACTGTCTTAACGCTTATTAACTGAACCGTGATACAAGATATACGTAATGAGAACTAAAACTACCATTCCCGTTGCCTCAGTGAAATCTTTGCAAACCTGTAAAATCTGATCTGTGACTTTAAAGGTTGGTGGGAGACAACAGCGGATGAAAATACAAACTTTGAAGATGAAGATTCTCCGTCTGCGAAATGAGAGGACCAGTCCTTGGCTGACAATGGTGAAAAATGACTCGCAAAATCATCGCCAAAATGGGATGTTCTATTTCCCAGCCATAGGAGAATTTTGAATTCAAATATAGAAAATTGGAATTGCCTATAATGAATCCAGTGACTAACTTGCAAGGCCACTGGTCAGGGGTAGGAGGACCAGACAGGACAGTGGACACCATGTTGGCTTGCCCTGATTCTCTCTTTTGAGGAAGATGGAGAGGAAAACCAAACCTTCCCCTCTTCTGTGACCTATACGTTCTATCTCAGGTGGATTCGAGATGGAGGTTGAGTTGTGTAGTTTCCTATTTACCGAAGGCACAGACAGAGCAAGCTTGGAGCCTGCACAAGTTTAGTCCTTGAGCTGACCAATGCAGGCCTTTTGGATGAGGTTGCCTAAGAGGTGCTAATTGACAATACCCTTTATATGTACAGAAGGTGTTAAAGGAAGATAGCTATCTAGAGAGGTCCCCCTGCCCCCTACCATCCAATAACTCCGAGACACTGCTATCTTGGGACACATTAATATTATTGCAATCTTTCAATCTGAGAATTCAAGCCAGTGATTTTGAAATGAAAGACCTATTTTATGAAGTAAGCAAAGGCCACCTCTCCCTACTTTATTAATTTAATGTTCTGACATCAAAAGAGGACATATTATTTACTCCAAAACTCAATAACGGGTTCATGCCTGATCTGCAACATTTGACATTTACAGCCCACCTCTCAGAAGTGGACTTCCTGTCTCTCACATGGGCCCTTGTTATTTTATAACCAGTTCACTGGACCATGGAGTCAAGACCCTACATTTACATTGTGGTCCTTGACTTGCAAAGAGCTCAGATCTCAATAAGATACTGAGAAATCATCCTGGCAGACGCCATGTCGGCCGACAATGAACAAGACTATCTTGGAGGTAAAGTTTTATACAAATGTAAAACTGCAATGTATAATTAAATTATGCCCATCTCTGGCTAACAATATTCGTAACTCAAACAATGAAATTAAAAGGCAATTATTGTCTCCTCCTGAAGTGACTCATACTTAGACTCCTGAGAATCTGTAGCTAAGCGTTTCCTTTAGCCATCTCCTGTCTCATTCTGACTCTGCTGCCTCAAATCCTAATTTTTAGCAAGTTCTTAGAAATGTAACCCTAACAGTTTGGGGCATGCATATATTCCAAACACTGTGTAAACAAAGCTTCAATCAAATTCCACGCCATTCCATACAACGGCGTTTGCATGTTCAGCAGCTGGCCTTCCTGCCAAATTTTCTGATACATCATTCAATCTCATTTTCCAATCTGCTGAAAACATTCTCCAGTTGCTGAGTGACTTCATAAATTGTATTTATGACCCTGGTCTTAAATTCCTTCAAATGATGTAGCTTTACAGAGTAAACAGTGGATTTCCTTTTCCTGCAAAGTCGATAGGTAGGTAGGTAGGTAGGTAGGTAGGTAGGTAGGTAGGTAGGTAGGTAGATAGATAGATAGATAGATAGGCAGACAGACAGACAAAATGTAGTCACATGAAGACAGGTTGATCAAATGAGTCCCCACAGATTCAGGATTGTGGGGGGTCCTGTTCTCCATCAGATAAGACCAGGGCACACACACTACTTTGCCAGTGAGGCCTCTCTGATAAATGCCTGTGTATTTTCACTGAACTGAAATGTGGGACGCCGAATCCGACACCCCCTCTTCTGACAGAGCACACTGTTATCACACATATCTCATCTTTTACCAGAAGTGTGCTCCCAAGGGTCAGCTCAGCAAGCCTTACCTCACCCTCTCTGCTCGAGGAGAAGAAAATGGACAAAGCTACATGAGCAACAAACCTGAACAAAGTCTCACTCCCAAAAGGGCCAAAGGTCTTACTGCTTACTCTGTGGCCAGTGGGAAGGGAAGAGGAGAGAAGGATGAGAGGGTCACCCCCGTTCCCCTTTTCTGGCATTCTCCTACTCCGGTCACGTGTGTCAGCACAGCCGTTCCACTGAATTTACCCTAGTTTGGAGCAAAGCTTCCTCTACTTCATTTAACAGATCTGCTCAGACGGAAGGAAGGTCTCGGAGGAGAAGCCATGTTAGGAAATGGGGGTTTTTGAACATATGAATATATAGGTCATTGGATTTTTTAAATAAATTAGAGAATAGTTTACCTATTAAGTAAAAGTCACTGTACATATTTAATGAGACATTACTTCTTACAGGTCAGTGGAGACCAGTAATATTAAGTCTTAAAACAGTGCTATAAGCCTTTTATCCTACATTCGCCTCTGATCAATGTTTTCAAGTCTATACTTTAATAAAGAAAACAGAATCCTTATAATTAGGATTCACAATCCCACATTTAAATAGGCGAAGACACGCAGATCACCAAGTGACCTACCTCATGTCTACAGACCTAATGAGAGAAAAAAGGTGCCATCGCCAACCTAGGATGAATTCAGGTTCCAGACGCAGGAGAAGACACTCGTGCGGAACTCAAACCCAGACAGAAACGACGATTTCACAGGCACAGCCTGCACCTGTGACAGCCCCGGAAAGGGGCAGGGCCAAGGGACAAAGCTACTTGATGTGTGTCACAGCTCACACTAGGGAGGCTACTTCCCATCCTGGCAACAGTGGTAGGACTAACTCCTAAGGCTTCAAATCCCATTTCTCTCACGGATCTCATTCCCGGTCTCTCATTCCTAATCTCACCGCCCCCCAATGCCTGGCTCGATATCCCGAAGTCAGTCTCAATAATGCTATTCTCCATTCAGCAAACCGAGAACCTGCCAGGCTTCGTATTCAAATAACGACGATGATGTTTCGAACACCCAAGCGCAGACACAGCCATGCCAGCCTCGTGTGGCACATGGCGGTTGCTTTGTGGGATGGACGGGCACCATTCTGATGCTATGCTCTAGTCAAGCCTCCGCTCGCATGGCAAGACCAAACGGCATGGACCACAACCCCGAGACAAAGATACTGGCGCAAGAGCTTTAGGGGTAAAATGCTTCCAAGGGAGAGTGGTAGGGGACAGCGAGGGAAGACAAAAGTCAAGCCATGTTGGAGCTGATTATACAGAGAGCCCTGGAGTGCCAGAGAGCTCTCCCTCACAAGGAGGGAGGCAGTGGGCTGTCGCCGTGGTCCCTGTCACACACTGGCTAAGTTCTTCCAGCTCTGTGCCAACATCGAGGAGCCTGAGGACAGTCCTTCAAATGAAAAACCGCATCAGAAGTACAGGCCTGGGTGTGGGGAAACACAAACAAAGCAAGGGTGTTTGCCTGCCTCTGCGGTCCTACAGAGGCTGCAAGAGAAGGTGCTTAAAGCCGGCAGGTAAGCAAACAGATATGGCTGCCAGCTCAGGGTTCTCCTGCGGTCCCTTTGGCTATAAAATAGCACGCCAAGCAGGGCTAACTGCTTCTTCCCAAAGACTTGCACAGATGCGACGCTACTGCGTGCCCTGTGTTCAGAACTCCAGCAGCGTCACGCCATGCTGGAGAGTTCACGTCCTGGCACTAATGCCACAAATGCATCATACATAAATACATAAATACTGACATGAATACGTCATAAGTCCCTTGTGCAGAAGATGAACTCAACTTGCCTACTCTTAGCTTATATGGCAGACGTTTTGTTGGTGAACGAGAAGAAAAATGTACAAATAATAACAATGAAAAAAAACAGTAAAGGAAGACCGCACAGAGGTTATCTAGTTCCCAAACTAGAAGCAAAGCAAGGTGTTACCAGACAGACACATAAATGACTCTGAAAGGCTTAAGTAGCAAAATTAAAGTGTATTGAAGGCCCGTAGGGGCAGGAGTGGGCAAGGCACACAAGAAGACAGCAGGGGAGGGTAACAGTGAGAACAGACTATATATAGTATTATAAGAGCATTTGTGGATGAAGATTCCATGATAACACCTATCACTATGTATTAACTTAAAAAAAATAAATAAATAAAACCTCTTGGAAATATAGTCCCTAATGATGTCATTTTGCCTAATCAAACGGCAAATGGATCAGCATCTAAGGTAATGGACAAGTCTCTTTCAATAATATAGAATAATATAGTTCTCAAGTAGCCTCCACGTCAGCATGAGGTTTCATCTGGAAGTCTTAGAAGCAGGCAGACAAGGTTCCCATGTTTACAGTCTTGCTGGACTGCTGAGTGATTGCAGGCTATTTCTGCACACCTACACACACACACACAAACTAGTCAGGCTTTTTGCTAAACCTTCAAACAGACATCCAGGGACACAAGCTGTCATGTGACACGGCCCTTTTGATTAGAGAGAATAACAGATGAGTCCTGGAGATGCCAGTGAGTTCTGTAAAATACTCAGCCACGTGAGAAAATGCTACCCATCAAGAGAGCAGCCAAGGACGACGTCTGCAGATGCCTGTCAAAAGGAATGGTTCTGGCTCTGTACAGTCGAGAAGTTAGCATGCCTTCTAGAAAATGATTACTATGCCATTAACCACTTTTGCCCTTGAATGTTACCTGGCAAGTTACTCTAGCACCCAGAAGTGTCTGATTCCACTCAGAAAAGCCTCACCATTTGGAAAACCCATGGCTGGTTTCATGGGGCAGACTACGCCGTGTCTCCTGTTTAACAATACAGCTGGCGAAACCAGCTGCCCATTTGTGTTGCTAGTGACTGCAGAGCGCACGGCAGAAACAATCTGCCTTCTGACCTCCTGCGCAAGTTCACACTATGTCATCCTGTCAATACCATCTACCTTGATTAGGCTGGGCTTATACACAACAGGTTATGATCCCAGAGGGATGAAAAGCTTTCCCAAATTAAAAGCAGGATTTAAAGAGGAAACACTCCTACGTCCCTACGTGGTTTCCATTCGATATCCTCAAGGCTGGCCCGTGAACTCAAAGCTCGTGCTGATTGAAAGTGAATGTTTCTTTCTGGGTGTAGCCGTCTTACAAATTTAATGGCATGAGGGGAAAATAATAAAACGTGTTCTGTGCTTCAATTCGAAGGTGGCAACGCCAAGGAAAAGTCTTGAATCCCGACAAAAAGACATGAAGGATTCCTCAGGAGGAGACAGCTCCAGGAGTCTGGGGCCTCAACACAGCACACCCTCTCACTACGTCTGTCTGTGGTCCTGGCTCACCAGGAGTCTTCTCTCACACTTCCGTGCTATTTGGGCAGAATGTATACTGGATTCCGCTGCGAAAATCCAAAGCGGTACAGCTATGCTCTCGATTTTTAGCCTTAGCCAAAAAGAGCTGTGCACATAACTAGGCAATCAAATGCTGGCTGGGCATGAAATGTCAATTCGTGCGCACAGATAGATCATAGAATAAAGAACTGCAGAAGATAGACGTATCCCTCCACTTCGTATTTTCAGGGATGGGCAACAGATTTTCTCCAAGGGACCGGAGCCTTATGCAACTCCAACCTAGGTAATTATGAACACGTAAGTGCATCCTGAATCTTTTAAGTCACAAGAAGATGGATGAAATATGTGTGGGTCTCCCCGAATGCATTTTCCAAGTGATGGGAACAGGCTCTACCATGAATAGAATATACAAGGTAGCTATGAGCCAAGGGAGCAGGAGAGTCCAACTCTGTCCTTCTACATAACAAACACATGAATACGGAACTCCAACAGCCCCAGGGCCTCGTCTTTGCTCCCAGCCAGCAACTGTTCAACCACAATCAATGACTCCATTTCTGGTTCATGTTCCTTAATTTGATCAGAAGCTACAAACCACCTCCCGTCTTAAGTTTACTCCTATCAAGCTGTTCCTGGGGTCCTGGCTGCCTTTTTAACACTTGCTTTTGAAAAAAGCAATCTGCTTCTGCACCCCAGCATTGAGTGGCACCTTAATCTTGGAGCGCTGCTCCTGTCCTCACCACGGCGAGGAACCGATTCTCAGAAATCGGAGGAGGACGTCTCCCCACCAACTGACATCAGGCCAAATCCTCGGACATAAGGTCAAGCTTCTCTTTCTCCAGACATCTTGACTTTCCACCCACATATGAGCCTCCTGGGGCAGTGGTTTTCAACCTTCCTAACGCTGCTGCCCTTGGATACACTTCTTCATGTGTGGTGACCCCCAACCAAACAAGTATGGCTACTTCTTAACTGTAATGTGGCTGCTGGTATGGATTGTAATGTAAACATCCGCTATGCAGGAGACCTGACATGGGACCCCAGGGGGTTGAGAACTCTTGTTCTGGCCTCTCTTCCCTCTGGCGATCACCTCCCTCCCTGTGACTCCAGGGCTGCTGAAGCACCCTGCTGCCATTTCCTCCCTTCGCCTGGTTACTGCCTGCATTAGCTACTTTTCTAGTTCTGTGATGAATCTCATGACAGATGCAAATTAGGGAGGAGCTAAATGGTTTATAAGCCTATGATGGCAGGAAAGGGGTGGGATCCGGCAGGAACCGGAAGATTTACATTTTCAGGGACACATAGGTAAGCAGAGAAAGGAAACAGGAAGCTATCAACCCTCAAACTCCATCCACAGTGACATACTTCCTCCAACAAGACTCCACCTCCCAGTATTCCCCTGACCTGGCCTCTGTCAAGTCCTAACACCTGCTACCCTTCCTCCCCTAGTTTAAATCCCTGGCTCTGTAACACTTCCAATCTCTTGGTCTATCCCTACCCACTGTTTTCAGTGCCAAACTTACAGTTTCGATGTTCGCTGCCAGTCTTCCTAAGAAATCTGCCAGTCTTTCGAAGGAAAAACAACAATCACCATGGTCTTTCTCAGCCGCCCCTGCGGCGTCTCCCCGGCTGTTTCTCATAACTATACCTTTGCTGGGAGTCACGGGGATCAAGCCCCGCTGCCGCCGCAGTTATTGCTTCCCCCTGGATCTGCCCGCTAACACCCTAGTCACAGTTTTACTCCCAGCATGCTTCTTGATGCTGCCCTCCCCTCTCCTGCTGTGGGTCTTACTGGGCTCTTCCCCACATTCCTGCCAGTTCCTCGGAGCAGTCTCCTAACTGGCCATCCTAGCCACCTGCTGTAATAAGAGAGGGAAAACCAAAGAGTTCCGAGGATCAAAGGTTGCATCTTGAGTCAGGGCGCATTCCCACAGACGACCCGTGGCTTTAAAGTTCAAGACTTTTAGTTAGGGGTTCTTACAAGATCTTTCCTGACCTATGATCCCCCCCACCGGTGTCTTTAGTTTTATTATCAACTGCCAACTATTCCCACAGTTTTTGACTCAGTATTTTCCTTATGAATCCCGTTAGCGTAAAGACACGCCTAGATCTTCAATGCTTCATTAGTCTTCAAGGCCTACGCCCGCCAGGAACCTAAAGTTCGAGGTTTCCTAGTTTCTATCCAGGACCTTTCTGCTTGTCGGCATTGTGTGAGGTAAGGTCTTTAAGCTGCACCTGCTGTGTTCTTGAGGCTTCCTTCGTGCTCCTGCAAATGTCCCTCCAGCCCAGCTCCCCAGGCCCCCACTGCTATGGTCTCCTGGGCTACCCACTTCTGGCTCCGTCCATCCTGATGCACACTCATTAAGAAGCACAAACGGGGGAAAATAAGTCTTTCAAACGAGCTCACTCAGTAAGACAACACACGTGCAAAGAACTGTTCACCTCTATCATTCAAAATTACAGGCGCATGCAATTCTTCTGAAACATTAAAAATATAAATAATCTATCTCAAATCTGACTTGCACGTTTTAAAAGGTCTATAAAGATACGTTTGTAGTGTTCAAAAAAAGATTTAAAAACAGTCTGTTTGAGCATGCATAAACAGTGTTACAGCTCAACTCAAATATTCTTTAAATGGTGGTGGTGATGATCACAAAATTCACGACCATGGGTCCATCCAGGGGAACACAGATGGGAAGGATGAGGGCAGAGTGCACCCAGACACCCCGCCATTCAGGGGTAAGATTCTGGGAGCCGAGCTGGATGGCAGTGTCTCAGGTATTTGGTACATGGCTTTAATTAACTCATTAAGATCTTGTAGGGATGAGTGGTGACATCATATCATGACAGAAGAAGATTATTCAGTCC
This sequence comes from Arvicola amphibius, assembly GCF_903992535.2. Lineage (NCBI taxonomy): Eukaryota > Metazoa > Chordata > Mammalia > Rodentia > Cricetidae > Arvicola > Arvicola amphibius. The sequence goes on from NC_052064.1 coordinate 30,424,539, forward strand.
TGTATGCTCTAAAATTCATATTGTTTCTGTACAGTATGTGGGTCATATATGTATGAGGAATGTATGGGAGGCACATGCCATGTGTGTATGACGTATGTATGGGGTACACATGCATGTGTGTATGAGGCATGTATGGGGTGCACATGCCATGTGTGTATGAGGTATGTATGGGGTTGCACATACATGTGTGTATGAGGCATATATGAGGGTGCACATGCCACGTGTGTATGAGGCATGTGTGGGGGTGCACATGCCATGTGTGTATGAGATATGTATGGGGCACACATGCATGTGTGTATGAGGCATGTATGAGGATGCACATGCCATGTGTGAATGAGGTATGTATGGGGTGCACATGCATGTGTGTATGAGGTATGTATGGGGGTGCACATACCATGTGTGTATGAGGCATGTATGGGGTGCGTATGTATGTGGAGACAAGGGGTGACATTGTGGTCTTCCCTGTGGATCTGTGCTGTGTGTGTCTGTGTGTGTGTGTGTGAGAGAGACGGGGTCTCTTTGCTCACCTGGAGCTCATAGCTTGGGTAGACTTGTTGACCAGAGATTTTCCCAGCCACCTCTCCTGCACTAAAGATGTGTGCCTAGCCTTAACACGGGTACTGGGGACCAGGACTCAAGTCCTCACACTGGACAGTGAGCATCTCCTGAGCCATCTCCTCATCTCCATAAATCATTCTGAAGACATTATTAAGAAGCAAAGACATGTCACATTTCTTCCTTACCCTCAATGTTTTGTTTTGTTTTCGAGACAGGGTTTCTCTGTAGCTTTGGAGCCTGTCCTGGAACTAGCTCTTGTAGACCTCAGACTCACAGAGATCCGCCTGCCTCTGCCTCCTGGGTGCTGGGATTAAAGGCGTGCACCACCACCGCCCGGCTGCTTACTCTGACTCTTAGTCCCTAGGGGAGAACGGTGTTAACCGTACCTGTGTGCGGTTGAATGCCACCCTGGCGAAGACAGCCTGGGACACGCTGGCCCTCTTCAGCTCGTCTCTGACTTGCTGGTAGATATCGGGAGAGACCTCCACAGAGGAGTTGGTCGGCTCTGGCTTCACTGCTCTGGGGATGGGCGGATGGTTCAGGAACTGCTGGTTGATGGCTTGAGGGTGCTGGTGAGCCAGGAGCCGGCTGACGGCGATCTGTTGGTTGATCAGGTGGGCCATGGCTATCTGCTGCCTGACGAGCTGCGGACTGAGCTGGGGTGAGAGGAGCCCAGGGCTCATGATGGGCTGCAAGGCGGGCACTTGGTTTCGTATGGGAGTACTGTGGTGGATTTGGCTATGAGGAGACTGTTCGTTGGTTTTCCCCAGGGATGCCAGCTGGTTCATATTTGGTAAATGCATTGGACGCTGGCCCAGAACACAATAGTCTGAAAGGTTTTCTCGTTCCACTCTTTCCACTGTTAAGAGATACAAACAAAAACTCACCATTATTTTCACGGTTATAATTTATTGCTGATATATACAGCACTGAATTGCTGTACATCTGGTACATTTACGATACTAATATTTTTTAAACAAGTCGGAAAAACTCCAAAGAATGAATGGGTTAGGTTTAACTTAATCATTACACTAATAGATATTTTTTTAATAGAAGATATGAAAGTGAGGATCTTCTTTTTTTTTAAAAAAAAAAAAGTATTTCCTAGACTAGCCAAGGCAAAAAACACAACAGTCAATCCAATTCTAAAGTCCCAGACGTCGCTACGCCCTGTGACCGCTCTCCATAAACAATGTCAGTGACAAAAACCCCCTACCGCTCTGGTCTACAATTCATGGCCAGCAGCACGGTTCAGAGTTACAGGAAAACAGTGAGGGCAACGTCACCTGCCGGGCTAGCCACCTTCTCATTCTCCGCCGAGCATGTGCCAGAGTGCCTACTGATCACGTGAGCACCAATAGGGGTTCGACAGCCCGTGCTGCAGAATGCTGGAGATGTCTGTGGATGTGCCCACCACACACCCATTGTCTCCTCATTTGCTATCTTCTTTTGGAAATGGATATTTTAATACTCCCCAGAAAAGTCACATCACCTTGACAGGATATTAAATAAGATTCTCTCCTGCTGCAGGTTATCTATCTATCTATCTATCTATCTATCTATCTATCTATCTATCCATCCATCTATCCTCTATCTATCTATCCACCTATCATCTATCTATCCTCTATCTATCTATCCTCTATCTATCTATCTATCTATCTATCTATCCATCTATCTATCCTCTATCTATTTATCATCTATCTATCTATCTATCTATCTATCTATCTATCTGTCTATCCATCTATCTATCTGTCTATCCATCTATCTATCTATCTGTCTATCCATCTATCATCTATCTATCCTCTATCTATCTATCTATCTATCTATCTATCTATCTGTCTATCCATCTATCTATCTATCTATCTATCTATCTATCTATCTATCTATCTATCTATCATCTATCTAGTGGAGATGACTAAAGCTTTAAAGAATAACCTTGAAAGAGTAAAGGGAGAGACTGCCTCACAGATGCTCAAGTCAAGTGATGGGATCATCTGGACAGGAGTGGGGACCACCACCTTACCTACGCTCTGAGGCTGAAGAGACAGCTCTGCAGTTAAGAGCATTGGCACTCTTTCCGCAGACCTGGGTTCAGTTCCCTGCACTAATTGTACTTTGTTGCCCACAACAAAGTTTTGTTTGAAGCAAACACCCAAGACTGGAACAACTCGGCCATTGCTGTTAGAGTGTTGGTTTGCAGGTGTCACCTTGAAAGTATGTTTGAGAGCGAATTTCCATGCAGCCTTAGTGAGTAAGCCTGACTTACGACTTCAAAAATGAGGGATAATTTTGCAAAAACCTTCTAAAGAAGTTGGGTGTAGCAGCGCAGGCAGAGATCACTGTAAGTTCAAGGCTGCCCTGATCTACACAGAACGTTCCAAGACAGCAATCAATCCCCACCAAAAATCCATTCAAGGTATATTCAACGGGCATTGTTTGGGGGTGGTTACATGCTGGAAATCAAAACTATTTACCTGCAGGAAAAACACTCTTTTAAGATTTATTGTCATTATCTTTAATTGTGTATATATAGATGGGAATGCGGCTGTGAGCTCAGATACACACAGAAGTCAAAGGCCACGTTCCAGGCAATCAGCTGCCTGACGTGGGTGCTGGAAACAGAATGAGGGACCTCTGTAAAAAATAGGTATTATTAACCCCTGAGCCATCTCTCTATGCCCAGGAAAAACTTCTCAAAATAACTACTTTTTACCATTAAAGTAGCATTTGTAGCTTGCTATACAACTTATGCTGAAAGAATTTAGTGAAAGGAGTAAGTAAAAAAAAAAAGAGAATTAAATGGATGTGGGCGGATATGGGAATGGCTGGGAAACAGACAGACACTTGAACAATCCAAAGAAAATCAATCAGAAAGTGGAAGAAAGTGGGGTTTTCCTCTAAATTAATACCTTACATAATGTTACTTTAAAATTATTGTGGACGTAAAACAGCACCTCAAAATGTAAGTGGGTACTGGCCATTATTAGTCCATGTCTGAAAGCTCTGTGTTTCCAGAGTTCCTTGGAGGAAGCAGGGTGACCAGCCTATCTTAGGATCGTATTTCTATATATACAGCATTTTTTTCTCCTTCTAAAGAACCAAACTTTTGTTCAGTTTTCCTAGGATTTCCCAAATAAGCCAAAAGTTTACTTCAAACTTCTTTCATGTTTTTACTTCATCTTTGAACGTAATTTCATTTGGTTGCCACGCCACCTTTCCTGCAGAAAGTTCAAGGTAAACAAATTGCTTTAATCTTCTCGGAAGGCAGACATTTTCCAATCATTGTATTAATTAAACTTTAAAGTACAAGGCCTTAAGTCTGAACCAGGCAAAGGGCTACGAGCCTTCTGATAAGGTAACCCAATAGGGCTTCCCCTGACAGGACAACTACCGCCGTATCTTTATTGAAAGAGGATGTGAAGACCATGAACTGCCTCCAGAGTAAAGCCACACTTCACGGACACAGACACTTGCTCTCAGGTAAATATTTCATTCGCTGGCTTGATTGTGCTGTTTCCAAATCCAGACAAAGTCATGATGAATTCAAATTTTAAATCACTTCCAACTACTTCAGCTTTTACCCCCATTTTCCTACTAAAAACACGGAGAATCACCCTCCTAGAGCTAATTGTCCAAACTTTTAGCATTTTTCTTTTTTTAAAGACTCACTACACTTGAATGAATTTGCTGTTCCATGTTATATCTACATGACAACTTTAAAAAAAATTACAGATCTAGTTATGATTATGTATGTAAATGCATGCAAATTACATGTAAATAAAGATATCAATAAAACCTATAGGAGTTTGTATGACGAGCCAAAATAATTAGTGCATACCGCTTTAAGTTTACACATAATAACATCTTGGCCTTGGAGGGAGGGCACCGCCAGGGGCCATCTAGTGTAGGGGTTAGACCTGAGGTCTGCTCTGGTTCCTGAGAGTTCAGAGACTCAGAGATTACAGGGCAAGGCCAGTGAGAGTCAACATTATTAAACAGTATTACCAGCCACGGGCATCAGAGGCCTCACATTCTACCAAAGGGCACAGAGAGATACTCTCTTTTACGAGTTATCCTCATCATGAACAAAAGACCTTTGTCCCAGCTACTACTCTATTCCAAGCAACTACACCACAGCCAGAAACTACTGCCAAGAATTGACCCTCGTATTGTTTTTGTTTGTTTGATTGGTTGGTTGGTTGATTGGTTTTTTGAAGAAACTGACTGAGCCTAATATTTAAAAGCTATATTTAGGGAGACTCCACTTTTAATCAGCTGGGGGATATCAACAAATAGTTTTCAGGCTATATGGTACAGTTGCTTAGAATAAAGTAAGAACATAAGAAATTTGTGGTAAACATATATGTTAAATTATTTGAAAATATTTAAGCATATATTATACATACAGAATACATGCATGCAAAAGAGGGGGAAGGGAGAGCCTAAAGGCTTATAGGCCGATATTCTGGCACCTGATTCACTTTTTTGAAACTCTAAGTCAAATCTTTCCAGATGTTCGGACTGAGGTGTGGTGTGAGGGCTGCGAGCAGAGGCTTCGCAGCTGCAGGCCAGGTCTGCATCCTACCACAGCAATTTGGCAGGTATGTGACCACTTCCCTGTGCCTTTGTGTTTCATGGCTAATGTCTCCTACCATGAAGGAAGGTGGCGGACACTGAATGAGCTAATGTCTCTCTCATCATCTACACATGGCCACTGACGGCCACTGACGGCCACACACTTCAGGCCTGTGGGCCGGCGGATACTCGAGTGAGATCCTTCCGTATACATGGCACACAGGAAGATGGTGAGAAGCGGTCGTGGGGACTGAACTCTAATGAGCTGTAAGCGGTCTAAGCTCAGGGATCATTACACCGTGCTGTCTCTGCTTTGGCATGTCTGTCTGAGTATAAGAGGAAGACACTGTGTAATCTGTGCTTGAATCTGATGCTGCTTCCTCCTGCGGTCTTACTAAACCTGATTGCTGCATTCTGTTCTTTTCTAATCCCCAATAGAAAGGCTATCATCTTATTGAACTTCAATTATATTTTTAACGTATATGAGCAATCAGGATTTCCCCTATAGTTTCATATTCATTGACCATTATATTTTTGTTGAAGAAACTCTTATTGAACCTGGTTTTTTAAAGCTATATTCAAGAAGAATATACAGAATAATATATTTTTTATTAGTTGGGAGACTTCAAGAAATAGTAGATTCCATGGACATAATTCTTTTTCTTCTGAGACTTACTTATTTTTATTTTATGCATGCGTGTTTTGCCTGCAGGTATCTCTGTGTGCTACATGCATTCTTGGTGCCTGAAGAGGCCAGAAGAGGACTTTGGATGCCTTGGAATTAGAGACTACTGTTAGCTACGATGTAGGTGCTGGGAACAGAACCTGGATCCTCTAGAAGAACAGCTAGTGTCTTAACTTTTGAGCCATTTGTCCAGTCCTCTACCTTATTCTTTCTTATCTTAAGAAAACCTTTATCTTAAAATTCTAGGAGTAAAATTTCAAAGCTCAAATATCATTAAGATTTTTTTGTTAAATTAATATTATACATTTCAGAAAATACTTGTATAATTGTGACTGACAGATAAACCTTCTTATCTGACATTTCTAACTAGGACATTCTAACCAACGCCTTCTGTCTCCCAAAAGAACCTCTTTCTTGTGTTTGCATAACTCTGCCATAGATACCAATTTGGAAAATGTAATTCCTTTACTTTAAAATAACTCACTATCCAATGGAATCATCGGCCCCATGACACACACAGAAAGAAGATTCTACTGCTCAGTTTCTTCACAGGAGGCTTACACGTTCATACGCTGAGCAGGGGTGGTGGAGCTGTGCAGCTGTGTCCAAGCTCTTGGAGGCAGGAATAGGAAGCATAGGACATTAAGGTCATGTTCGGGTATACAGCAAAGCCAGCCCATATGGCAAGAGCGCCCGCCTTTAACACCAGAGATCATACGTAATCCTTTGGCGTGGAAGGTAATAAAACAGACCGAGGATGCAATGATAAAAACCCCACAATTCTACGACCAAGGTTATAGGGCTGGCAAGAAGGCTAAGCGGGTAAGGGTGTCTGCCACCAAGCCTGACAACCTGAGTTCGATCCTCTGGGTCCACGTGGTGGGAGGAAGGCAACAATTGCCAGCACGCTGTTCTCCAGCTTCCACATGCATACCCGTGCACACAAAGAGAAATAGAAACTGTTGGACGAGTAAAATTCGGAGACATGCAATACACGTACATTTAAGTTTCGGTTTTCCACAGGGAAAACAATAAGTCCACTTTCCTGGCCAATATGCTGTATTTGTATCAACCAACAGACGAAAGGAAAGAATCCTGTGGAATCCTTTAAAGTAGTTGGTCAATGGCTTGGGTTTTGTCCTCTTTCTTCCTTCCTTCCTTCCTTCCTTCCTTCCTTCCTTCCTTCCTTCCTTCCTTCCTTCCTTCCTTATAGAGTAGGAAGGAGATTTAAAATATCCTCATTCACTAAACACGGTGACTTACACCTGTAGTGCCAGTGTTCAGGAGGCTGAGGCAGAAGGATCGCCATGAATTTGGGGCCAGCCCTTGAGGGATGTTTCAAGCAAACCTAATACAGTTGCTTTGTGAATTGGCCCTGGAATCTGTCCATAGTTACAGTGGGCAAAAAGCAATGAACTGGGTAAAAGGTTTTGCATGGAGAAACTTCCAGAATCTCTGGCCTATGGATTTTTCCTTAAGCCATTAAGATGCTTATGCAAATGTGAACAGATTAGCATGAGTGAGTGCTAATGGATTCCTTAATAAGATAACACTCTGGTATTCCCCAGAACCTCATTTGGACACCCTGGGCAAAAGAATATAAGGGAAAAACCAAACAAACAAACAGACCCTCTCGATGCCTCTTAAAGCCCTCAGAAGTTCTCTTCAAGTGATTTCACAGAGGTGAGACAGACACGGGTTCGTCTTGGGCACTCCTGGTAGGAGTTCTGCCAACCAAACCAACCATTTCAAGTTGCTATCTGAGTATAAAACAGAGATAAAGCAGACAGGATTGCCTTGGTTTCTAAACCTTTACCCCAAGTTCCCCGCTATATCGCCCCAAACCTCAGGGGTAATATGGATAATGACTTTCTTAAAATCACAAGTGAGAAAACTTGTTTAAAGTCAAATAGCTGCTCAGATATGGAAAATATTTAGGATTACTCCAAATAACTGGAGCTATTGCGCTAGCATAATTAGAATAAACAAATCGTCAAGGCAATAAAAACTAGCTTTTATTATTGTTGATTTGGATTTTCTTTCCACTTTTTTTTTTTTTCTTAACCTGAAGTGACACACTCACTGCCTGGATGTTTCACAAGTATTTTTGATGGATTTTTTTTTTCTTTTAGTTATTAGATTTATTGACTTGGAGGAGAGCAGGGCATGCTTGTGGAGGTCAGAGGTCAACTTGGAGCAGCCAGCTCTCCCCTTCTACCTTGTGGATCCATAGACTCATCTCAGATCGCTAGGTGTGGCCGCAAGCCCTTCATCCACTGAGCCCTCTTGCTGGCCCCCTAACAAATCTCATTAAAAACAAGATGCATTAGGCACAGAAGTTTACTTGTCTGTAAAGCCAGAGCAACACTTGGGAAGTGTGTTAGGGCCTCAGGTACCAGCAAGCCCTGCCATCTGCATCACGGCTGAGGCAGAATCCATCCTAAACCCTATCGTTCTTTGGTTCCCCACAACGGTGTAACCCAGATAAAAACAGCTCTGGCTTACTGAGGAAGCTGAAGGTCAGAAAACTCAAAAGCAGAGAGCTGAAAAAGTGGCATTTCCAGGCTCCTGGTGCCTGCGGTCTGTAGCTGAAGCTACACCATCCAAGCTGGCACACACTTATTACTAGATTTAGGGTTAGAAGCAGGGCTAACGAACTTCTTTCTGCAAATCCTGCTTTTGGCGGTACATACTAGTGTGCACACAAGGCTTGTGACAAGTGTTTACACGTGTGAATTGGTGGCTAGGTGAGTTCCACAAGCCGTGAGGATCCACATGTATTCTGCAGAGCCTTCCGAGACTGCAAAAGCTGGTCAGTTGAAGTAAGATGATGAGGCCCAAGCTGAGTTAGTTAATCACTAATGAGAGATTATTCATGCTTCCTTCTTCATTTTAGTCGAGATGAAAATATTTATTATCAATGACTGTCAGCCAAGAATCGTGCCAGTCCCTAGATGCACAATACCAAATAATTGTAATGTAAGAAAAAGCTCCACCTGCATTTTTGCTTCTGATAAATTACCTACTTAGTGCACACAGGTGGACTTAGAACCTCTGACTATGACTGAAAGTGTCTTTCTATGGAACACGAAAGCTCCTTTTAACGTCTACCTTGTCAGTTCCTCAGCAATTCAACTACTCATTGGAGATACAAAACCACATGATGATAAGCCCCCTGCTCTATTTTTCTTGCGTCCTGAAGAGCTTTGCCCCAAGATAAAGGTCATCAGCTTGTGTCCCACCTGACCCAGGAGGGAGAGAAGAAGCAAGCACCGTCCGTAAATAGTGTAAGCAGAAAGTGTTTAGTTGAAACAGCCAACAATAAATCAAATGTGCCGCACACACATGACATGGTAACAAACACCCTAAGGCCCCAGGCAATCAGAGTGAATTCACATTAGACTGACTTCATGAAATGGGCAATCAGGCAATGATTTTGGTCCTCCAAAAATGGCGATTTTCCGTGTGGTTAAAGCTGGTGTTTATTTTGGCTCCTCTCTCTGAGCTGGGACACACATTAACAACTCTACAGTCCCCCTGATGTCTTCTGCTGTATGTAGCTCTTTTAAAAATGAAAACATAACGAGAAAAAAAAAAAACAGTGTCCCGTGGACCAATACTGAATATGTCTGTCTATGAAGTAGTTCTGATTTATTATCTCCTGGTCAATAACTGTAAATACAAGTCAATTTATTATTTGGAAGCCAGTCTCAGGGAACGCAACAGGACAAACACAAAGGGGCCTCCATCCGTCAAATACTAATCCCACACCATCGAAACAAACAACTGGAGAAAAAGAGCTGACTAAATATAATTAAAGAAAATATTTAGGCGTCTGAAAGAGCCGAAGGGTAAAGGCAGGTGGGGGTGGGGTTGAGACGCTACGTCTCTTAGGACTACCAAGTCTACAGATTTTTTTTTCTTTTCTCTAAATCTGTTGTAGAGACTTTGTCTCTGGGTTGGGAATTCCTTTGCAAGGTCTCTGCCTAAAGCAAGACATGCAGAGCCAACTTGTTAACGCCCAACAAAATGGCCCCATGAGCGAGGGGTACAAGCCGGGCCTGTGATGATGCTGTATGCTGGCTTTCCTTAGGTGAATTTTCCCCATATTAAGTTCTATAGAACATACACATCTGCTATAAAGCAACTGGGATATGAACGCCTCTGTTTCTTTGGCAGTGCAAGCCCGTAGGACCCATTAAGCTCCACGGAAAAAGTGACCACTGTCCACTTTACTGCCACACAGCCCCCTCCTTGGTGATACAATTATCCTGGCTCTAAGCAGTTTGATAGCACTGATCATTCCAAACGTCCTGTAAGTGTAGATGAAACTGCTTGCATCTGGGGGTGCCTATACTTTTCCTTTTTGTCTTAATTTAGGCTATAATTCTAAAGTGCATTCAACCCGTGATGCAGAAAGAAACCACGTGCAGAAACTCAACATTGTTGTTTAGACAGTCTGCCCCTTCCATTTAGCATTCACTGCATGTTAATTCTTTAATTCAGCCTACTGAGAAAAGTTCATCAAGGAGACAATCGTTCCTGATTCAATCTTTCCAAAAGACCGGCCTCCCTGACTGGATGAATCATAAATGTTATAGGCCATTACTTTTAGGAAAAATAATAAACTGGTTGAGAAAAAAAAATTCAAAGAGGTATTTTTCTTTGTGCGAACAATTCCCAATTTACAGTTAATAAAGTTATAATTATCCATTTCTAACTCTTTAGTTCAATAACTAATTAATATGAAAGGAATGGATTATTTGAATAGAGTATTAGCCTCCTAAGCACATTAGCTATATGAATTAAATGAACAAAATTATCATCTTTTCCTTTCATTCAACTGAGGGGTTTTAACCTTTCAGTCAGAAATAAGGCTGGCTACAACATAATATCTGCCAAAACAAGACCAAGTGTGTGAACTCACGTAAGCTAATGTCCATTCAATTCTACCTACTAATGTGACGTTCTTATGATATAACGCCTATATTCGCTAGTCTGAGGAGAGCGCAAAACAGACGTGTGCCCGGGAGCTCTCTTGTCCCAGAAGGACGCCTACTCCAGACAACCCTAGATCAGCTGCTCTCAACCTCTTAAAGGGGCACAACTCCTCTACGGTCTGCACATCAGATCTCTCGAATGCCAGATATTTACTTAAATCATGATTTGTAACAGTAGCAAAGTTAGGAAATAGCAACGAGATCCTTTTATGGTTGGGGGGTCCCCACAGCATAAGGAACTGTATTAGAAAGGCTGAGAATCACTGCTCTGACTTCCTGGGAATTCCTTTAGGGGTTCAGATGAGCTCAAGTTCTTGCAAAGGGCAGAATGAAGGTCAACATCAGAAGAGCAAGGAGCAGGCTGGAGAACCATTTCCCATCAGGCACTTGGGACTTCCGTGCTGGGATCTCACAGAGCACTTGCTCTTTAACGAACGCTCCTTTGAATTCAAGAGAGGCCCAAACTTTATAGGCAATTACTGCTACCCTTGGATGCCAAGAGGCTGCAGGTAAGCCCCTCGCTGAAGACGCCACGCACTTCGGACACAAAACATGAAGGAGCTGAGCTGGATTTGCCCTGAAAACCTTTCTCTGAGAGCGCAGAGAGTGGAAGAAATAGTATTCCCTGGGGGAAGAGCCCCCAGACTGATTGTCCAACACCAAATGGTCAGCTCTGAAATCATATACATACAAGTGACGTTATATAGACTGAGCATGGGTGTTGCGTGTGTTGTTCTTTAAAAAAATGCTATAAAATCCCAGGCAGCAGCTGTAGGCAGCAGAAATGCTGTAGGTCCCAAATGGTGATAGCGGGCCATGTGGCGGCAGACTGCGGGCCCTGGGAGCAGCCAGTCCCAGGCAGAGATGGCTGCCAGTCCCAGAGCAGTGGCTGGTCCCAGGCAGGGAGATACATGGCGGGCGGGTAGAAGACAGAAACATGCATAGACACAACTTGCAGAGTGAGGTTGAATATTTATTCAGGGGAAGGGAGAGGGGAGAGAGAGAGAGACAGAGAGAGAGAGAGAGACAGAGAGAGAGAGAGACAGAGAGAAGAGGAGAGAGGAGACAGAGACGGGTGGGGAAGCAGAGAAGTGGGGAGAGAGGCAGAAGCAAAGCTGCCTCTCAGAAAGGAAGATGGAAAAAAAAAGCTAGCTCAGGCCAGAAGCTGAAGATCAGCCTGCCTCAGCGGATGGGGGTGTGAGTGGGCGTGGCTTGTCTCTTAAAGGGACCAGGGACCAAAACCATAACATTGTGTGCACATGTGTGCACGCAATGCATGTGCGCATGTGTGCGTGCACATGTGTGTGTGTGTGTGTGTGTGTGTGTGAGTGTGTGTATAAAATTAAAGAAAGAAAGAAAAAGAAGCCATGAATGAGAAAGAACAAAAGTGTCTTCGTGGGAGGGGTTGAAGAAAGGAAGTAAAAAAAGTAATTATATTTTTATTTCAAGCAAAGATTAAAGTATTACTAAAGAAAAACAAGAACGCTCCCTTGGGTCCACCTGAGCTACCTAGTCCAAAAGTGTCTCCACTAATCATTCTGTAGCTCTTCGTGAGGCCGCTCGCGGCCTCTCATCTTGAATGACTTGCTGATATTTCTACCTCCTTACCCAGCTCTTGTCAGCGCACACAGGCGTTTGATCACACTCTTTGTCTCGTTGTGACCGCGATTCTTTGTTTCTTGTGAGCATCCTTTCTTTTTGGCATGGAAGGCCTACGTAAGGCTCCCTGTGATGGCCCCACCATTAGAATTCCTCCAGCAATATAACAGAAAAGCTCAAACTTATTTTCAAATGTTAGAATCCATGCTACCCTATTAACTGCTTTGTATATTTTAGAGTTCTGTAGGAGCCAAGAACTCTTCTTTAGAGTGTGACTATCTGGGATGCACGGATGATGGGGTGGGTAGATAGAAAACTGATAGCTAAGGAAATGGAAACCTATCTTCTTTTAAAATATATTTTAAATTAATTTAAATAGCAGATAAGTTTCTTTTACTCTATCAACTACGTTATTAAGAACAATTATTTATAGTTCTTTAAACACTTATGAATAAATATATCCAAGCCAAAAATAAGCAGCTACCAGCATAGCTAAAATGAGCCTCAGGAGATCCGAGGAAGGAATTGACTTACGCGGGGCCAAGCACTCAAAGAGGCCCGCACACACCATATTTCTGCTTGCTGGCACTGCCAACTGGACTGCTGGGATGACCAAGAAACACACAGAAGTGATGGCCACCGTGGAAATGCACAAGGCTCTTCTTCCAAAGGCCCCCAACCAGCATGCTGGAAATGGTTGTTTGGAGAAGTGCTGTTGCTATTCTCACGACTCCAATATTTATATAAAACTCAAAGGACTTGATGCTGGCATTACTTTCACAAAGACATAATGTCGGCTTCCTTGTGAGCCACCTTTCCTTAGAACCCAAAGGTGAAAGCAAATTCCTTTCGTAACTCAAAAGAATCAGGTAGACAAAAGTAAGTTCCTTTCACCTCATCAGAGCTAAGCAGCAGCAGAGGCAGGGGGACCAGGAGCTGATTAAAGGCATTGTCCTGGCCACCGACAGCACCGTGGCGAGGCAGGTCAGGAGACACTGATTCTCCACTCAGCTCGCAGGCACCGCTTTGTAAATGACACAATCATTTTGGGGTACGGGAGGTGCTTTAAATGTGGTAACATTATATCATTTCAGCTATAATGATCATAATTACTTATTTCTTTTAATCACAACCCACTTAGCCACTTGAGTACAGAGGACTGGTTCAAGGAGTTTCATTTTCATTCAACATCTAATCTTTGTGTTTCCTGAAAGCCTCCTCGAGCTTTGTTTACTATCTGCTTTGCTGGCCTGGACGTTTGATCTTGCAAGGGTAGATTAGACAGGGTCAGATAAAATACTGATTACTAGAATAAACCAGACTCAAGGAAGCTAACACTGGTTTTAGAAATCCCCTTTTCTCCCAGCTTTGCAATATTTTTCAAAATAGGCCCAAATAAACAAATAAAATTAAGAAAACTAGCAATCAGAATGTTTTGAGCAATGATTAAGAAGAGGAAAGTGACGGGCATGATTTTCAGCCCTAACCAAAATACAGGGTTTGGTTAGGCCCATTCATTCTGGTGGTATTATTCTATGACATAAATAATTTTATAATAGCCACCAGTATTTGTATGAACTTTGAGTGACCCTTCAATTCTTGAGACATATTAAAGGCTTTGAGATGAATCCCAGGAAAGACAATTCGTTTTGATTTTCGTAAAAGTATTTTGGATATAGTCACTAGAACTTACTCATCAAGGATCCATTCAAACCTGACGTGAACCGCCTTTGCCAGTTCACGTCTTCATTGTGCCTAGGACTCCGTGAAGGCAGGAGAGTGGAGTCGGTGGGCTAGAGAGGTGGCTCGGTCATGAAAGGTTCACAACCAAACACATAAGAGAATGAGATTGGCAGTGGTACTGCCAACACAATTGCCTTTGGCTTCATAAAAGTTATGGCATAAGTTCATATCCGGAGCTCTTGCAAAAATAATAGGTTAAAGGCTAATTCTCTAAGAGTAATATCCATGGAATAAATCCCCAACCCTTAAAAATGATTACACAGCAGCATGACTGTGTCTGGGTGGCTACGGGTCACCTCTGCCCATTGCTCATAAAACACCTGGACACTGAGTGGCTCTTCTCCTTCCTTCCGGATGAAAGTACAATGTGTTCCTTACACAGCGGAGTTGAACGCTCTTGAAAATCTAGCCCAGAAGCAGCTGAATGGCAAGTCTTACAAAGAGGTGCAGACCAACCTAACATGCCCACCCATTGCCCCCTGCTCCTCGGGAGCCCAAAGTCCTGGGACAAGGTTCATGGTAGGACCTTGAAACCAGAATGTATAGACTTGTTTCTCCATCTCTCTTGAAGTCGTGGTGATGTTAACTCAAGGGTGTCTCGGCCAACCTTGATTGTCTTGGAGATTAAAGGAAAAAGGTAAACAGAGCAAGGCCGACTGTGGTCACTGGGGAAAATAAAGTCAACACGCTAAGCCAAGCCAATTGAGGACTTTATAGAGAGCGAGTATAAATAGTTTAGAAGGAGCAACAACAAATCCAGAAACGCGCATTAGAATGTTTACGGCCGAATCTCGACAATTCCATGTGTATACACTGCTCGCGTCTGTTTTTAATGATATCAAATTATCGATTGTTCATTTTTCTCATATTTATTTAAGCTTCGACTATAGAATTTGCAATCTGATCTCTTTTTTTGTATCCTTCCAGTAGACTTTTATTTTTGCCAGGTTTGAGTCCTATTCTACTTTGATCTTTAGAGTATATAATTATTCTACTGTTTATTTATTTCTATGAGGATAGAAAAAAGAGTTGACCTAGAAGATCCCGATGTGGCAATTTGTAACAGAATCACATAGCTTATGTTTTGAAAGTCATGGTTTTGATTAAGAAGCAACCATTTAGTTCCCACTGTTTTATTAAAACAGACATTAGCAGATAATAGGAAACATATTTAACGACGTCGCCTGCATTTTGCTTAGGACATCAGTAAGTTAGCTGCAGACTTTCTTCTGTAGCTAACATAAGTCATGGTGCAGGCACACTGGAAACCAGGTGAGGACGGTAAGGGGACGGCAGGGAGAAACCGGCCTCCCAGACTTCTGCCTTCTCAGGAGGAAGCCTAAGGGCTCCGTCTGCTGGGGCTGCTACCGACTTCCAGACTGGAACATGGTTACTTCTGTTCATCTTGAAAAGGGAAGGTCCCAAGCAGATCTTTGAAACCAAACCATGATCCTTCCGGGAGAAATGGATCAAGAGAGGAATTCCCTGCCATATCTGTCCTTGGCAAGAAGCCTTTATGGGTTGAGAAGAGCTGAGCCCAACACTGCATCCTGAGGGTAGGAAGTTAACAAAAGGAACTTCTCTGGGATTTGTTTTTCTGCGCAGCACCGTTATACCTGTCATGTGCTCTTTGTTTTTCCTCCCACTCCCTGGGCTGATGAATCAACACACTTGAACTGTGTGTGGCAGCTTGTATTTACTTCACACATACTGTAACCTTCCTTTCTTCCTCTCACTGACACGCACGCAGATACACACACACACACACACACCAACAGCGATGGCTAGCGTCTTGAACAACATGTGTACACAGTGTGCCTCCCAGCCCCTTCAGATGTGGAGCCTTGATCTACTGGAGGAAATCGAGGCCTCAGTCTGCTTTTATTGGAACTTAAAGATTTAACTGTGCATTTACTAACTTGAAAAAAAATCAGAGTTTAAAGAACTGAATCACTGAAAGAGCAGACAACATGAGTGTTCACACACGCACACACACACGCACGCACGCACGCACGCACACACACACACACACACACACACCACTGTGGTGGCAACCGGGAAATCACTAGACTGAAGAGTTCCCAGGCTTGCTGAAGCTGAAATCATAGTCTAGCATATAAAAGGATGCACTTGCTCTCTTCCTTTTCTGCCTAGCAGGTAAATGTGATCTAGCAAACGACCTTGAAGCTGAGCGATTCTTTTGATTTTTAGTCAAAGTCGATGTGTTCAAGCACCTCAACAATCCGATTTCAAAAGAAGAAATCGGAGGCGACAGTTGGAGGCAGCAAACCCTTCTGAACCACACAATGACACCTCAGAGTGAGGACCTATTCAGCTTCTCCTACGCAGAAGTGAGTATTAGTATTTGAAGACAAACACCCGAACCAGAATCTAAAGGGCTCAAAGAATTCGAGAATATGCTGAAGAGAAATTGATCGTAATTCGGTTTGCAGTACACTTAACCTCTGGATAGCTCGATAGTTTTGCTTCCCTCTAAATTGTGTGTTTACCGGGGAATGCTCTCCCTTTTTCTCCATCCGAACTGTGCAGCTCCATCAGCCGAGAGCTCGCTTGCCCAAGGGCAATCTTGTAAACAAGCTCTCCGACACTCACTAGCCTGAAGTATTGCTTTGATGCTACCCTGTCTCCCTTGAGGAAGCCTGCCAATAATGAAGCTCAATTCATCCTTCATGTCTACCCACCCACCGAACCATCATGTGGCCCTCGAAGGGGGTAGCGAGCTGACCCCAAGACGGAGAACACCTCCACTACAGCCTGATGGGCAGCGTCACCGTCAGAGACTGGTGTGGCGCTCAGACATCAACACCAGTGTCACCAAAAGTACCCCAAATATCAAAGACTAGTCACATTCACCTTCACTGGAAAGAATGAAAAGATTTCTACATTAGCATGCTTGCAAAGGTAAAATAACACTAATATATTTAAAAGGCTGGGCGGTCTAAATAGCATGATATTTATTATGTAAAAGAACTGTGTTTTCAAGGCTACATATAATTTCTTATATATTATGTCTAGTCTTACTACTATTATTATATCATAGCTGTTAGTTATTTAGGATTGATTCTATATTAATATTCTCTTATCTAGATACTTTCATTTCTAATGGTTAGATGAAGATGTTGAAAGCTTGCTGAGATTAAGTGATTTGACCAAGTTCACGGAACTTAGCAAGTTAAAGGTTCAGATCTGAGTTCAAATATGCCAGACCACAGAAAACTTACCTTACTCCTCAAGGTTTGTCTCCAACAAACACACTGATACCCTATTTCTAATACAAGCTTTCCTGATGCTTTGGCAGTCTTTCTACTTGTTGACCAGGAATCAAATAATCAGTGTTATGTAACTTGGAATAAAGCTTCTAAATAAAATTCAAAGATTTTGCTGAAAAACCACGAAGTTGATAGATTACACTAAAACTTTTCCTTGTAGCCCGACTACCATCTTACTTTTAAGGGTTGACTTTTATGACAGAAATGTTATGAATCTTACCTTCATAAATACTTATGTATGTGTGCATGTACACACACACATGCATACACACATACATGTATACACACATGCATGTATACACATACATGTATACACACATACATGTACACACACATGTATACACACATACATGTGCATATATGATAAACAACGGTTGCAGTTAACATCCATGTCAAAAAACCAACAACTTATCACCCTGAGGATCTACAAATCGGCTTTAAAAACAAGAAACGGAGATTACCTTTAATCTTCTTATACTTTTTATACCATCTCCCAAACTCTTGGCACTTGGTTGCTGACACATTGGCATAGTACGTGCTATTTACAATGGATGAAATCATACTCTGAAAAGAAGGGGGAAACCAGTTAGTTTTCATAGACATGAATAGCCCTCTTTTTAAAGACAAGAAGGGACACACCACAGCCTACTGGTTTCCTTTGTCTTTTAAACTAAAAGCGAGAACTCCTCTGTAGACTAAATCATTAATAACAACCGGGATGGCCTGAGCTCCCTGTCCCTCAAGTATACTTGCGTAATAGCGGTAATTCCTAAAATATAAAAAATTAAAAAAAAAAAAAAGCCAAGCCTCAAGTGCCATCAAACATGGAGGAAGCAGGACGTGCAGATTAAATGCAGAGGGAGGGACTTGCTGAGGCTGCTGAGCCACAGCACAAGGTGACATCGGCTGCTCCAGCATCCTCCACCCAGATAATGCTTTTCAGATGTCTCTGCTCCTCTTCCAACTGCAACAAGCTCACGCAGCCAAGATTCTGAGAACATCCGTGCTACGCACTGCAGAACAACGTTTAGGGAAATAAGTTAAATTAATATAATTTATAGAAACGTGTGATTATCACTTGTGTGAAAATTCACCAAATGAAAAACTCGACAGTGCTATTTTCGAGCCGGGGGAAACCGAACCTAACACTTCGGCTGTGTTTCAACCAAAAATGAGTCGAAGCTAAAGCTTTCTGAGCGCCCACATTCGTGAGGGTTCCCACTCTTCCTCCCCTCTCCCCTCAGAGTTGTTGGTCCCTGGGGTTAGAGGGAGCATGGCCTGATGCAGCACTGGGACTTTTCCGTTTTAATTGCGCATCTTGACTCGAATGTCCTACAGAGAGACACCTCCTGGCGGTACGGTATGTCCGGGCCAACTCATACCTGCACCGTATGTCCATTTTATAAAGATTTGATTTCTCGAAATGCTGCATGCCAGCAAATGAACATGAACACTCAAACGACCCTAACGACTTTCATGAAGCTTGAGACCATGCCTTTAAGTCTTGTCTGTTTCCAAAATGTCATCCCCAGATGACATGGAAGAGTTCAGGCCAGCTTAGAACCTCTGCTGACATTTCCATTATGTGACGGACATAAAGAGGATGACAATGGTCTTAGCGGGAGGTTCAACTCCGGCAGACAGACCCTGCGTTTAAAAGGTCAGAATCACCTCCCTGATGCAGAGGTGGAGGAAGGAGTCTCTAATCCAACCCAAAGAAACCTCTTGGCCTTTTCTACACGGCAGACGGCTAGCCTCCCTGAGTTGATCTCTAAGGGAAGGTGGTACGGGGAGCTCCGCACTGAATCAGACCACACTGAATCAGACCACGCAGCCCAGCAGCACCAGCGTCTCCTAAGACTTGGAAGGCCTGACCCACTCCCTGGAGACTCTGCCTCAGCAAGGCCTGCTGTGTAACCACATAGAGCTGTGCAGTACCAGCTGCACCAGCTCCCTCTCTGGACTGAGATCCATTTGCTCTTCCTAGACAGTGGGACCTTGAGGAGAGCGACTACTGCTATCTCCGGTCCCCCCTTTTCCTTCTACTTCGTGTCTCACGTAGTTCTGATGTGGGATATCTGAGTCATTGAAATCTAACACACGACGGGACCGGGATGAAATTCCGAAATACCAAACTGAAATGTCATAATAATAGAACTTCTAACGTGAAAGCTACCTAATAGAAGCTGCCTGTCACCGCCACACGGGGTGTGAACTCCTAAACATGGGCTTACAGTCTCGTTCTCTCGTAATGAACGTTGTCTTCTGGGAAGGCACAGGACAGTCAGCCCCAGGAGGAGTCAGAGCTGTGCTGCTTCTCACAAGCTGGTCTAGAAGGAGGCCAAGGACTTCCTAGAGCTACCTTTAACTCTTGCTGGCCCAGAAGGGGAGGCTGTAGCCCAGATCACTTTGAACCCAGACATTCCCTAGCTCCCTAGCTCTCTAGCCTTCCTCTGGACCCTGCTCCAGCTACCCCATGGTGAGCCTCTGTGGAGAGGCAGGGAAGAGGTCCCCCTCCCTGGCTCCACCACTGGGAACCAAAACTCACACAACTTCAAAAAGCGGGAGGCTGGGCACCTAATTCAGTCAAGCTCTCCTCCCTAGATGATGGCTGTATATCCCTGCTGCTACCAAACACAGGATAGATTTCAGTCCTAAACTGAGCAAAAGAATTGGGTAGCAAAAAACAGACCCTCCCTGGCTAATGGAACCTGGAAATAGCAGAGTAACTTCATTGAGTTTGAGGTACGACTATTACTATCAACTCTCTGCCTAGGATATACTCAGTAGTTCTACAGGTAAGCTGTTACACACGTGAGACCTTAAAAACACGGGTGGGTACATACCACGTGGGATTATCCCACTTCCCACATGAATATCTTCTAAACCTCAATGAGACCACCGTATTCTCGTGGCTTGAGTCTGAAATCATGGGATCCTGAGGCAAAGCCTGGGCTGGTGGTGCCAGGTCGTCCCTACCGCTGGAGGTGCCGCCGGTATTCTAGGGTTTCCGCACTCGGCTGGTGATGCACAAAGCGATAGCATCTTAAACCAGGGGAGGTAGTGAAGGCAGAAAGGGACGAGTATTGATTAAACTCGTTCCCACCTCCCCCTGACTGTACACTTCTCTCCTTACTGCCCTCCAGGCTGTGTGCGGTTTCACAGTTCATCATTTTCTCTGTTTACTGCTCGTCCCAAACGACCCACACAGCTGGAGTCTCCGGACCCCCCATGTCTTTTTGGAAAATGGGGGAAGAGCTCCGTCAACCTCTTCAACCCAGGATGCAAGCAACACTGGAATAACCATGTTACTGCGAAGCAGCGTGGATGAAGATAACCCGGGAGACGTGTGTATTGATATTTCTAATGTTGAAAATGAACTGTCTTCTTGGGGCTGGTATTAACATGGCTCTGCTTTTGCA
The DNA here is from genome assembly GCF_903992535.2 of Arvicola amphibius. Lineage (NCBI taxonomy): Eukaryota > Metazoa > Chordata > Mammalia > Rodentia > Cricetidae > Arvicola > Arvicola amphibius. The sequence continues at coordinate 30,445,411 of NC_052064.1, forward strand.
GAGCGCGCCTGGCTTGTCTCGGCAGTGGGTAATGGGCGAGGTGAGATGAGGAGCCTTCCTAACAGATGCCGGAGCAGCCCCCATGCCTATTCGACTTCCACATAGCCTAAGGCTGTGCACGCAGCCTCTGGTGCATACGCTACATAAACAGCGATTGTAGGTACACCTATTTTATGAACAGCACTGTGTATTTCATAAATCAGAAGGCTGAAAATACCTTTCCAGCTCAGAAACACTTGAAAGCTTTCAGAGTTCTTTATGATGGATATGAATTTTTAAATATAAAGATTCATGTGTGGTATTTTGTAGTCCAACTTAGCCTTACACATGGTTTGCTGCTTGTACTTGGAAGTAATTTTTTTTTAATGAGAGATGGGAACATTGGGATTATTACAGGTGTAATATCATGCCTGGTTTTACATGGGTTTGGGGGGAAGGGACCCCAAACTTGTATGGCAAGAACTTTTTTACACCAAAATATTTTCCCAGCACTGAATCTTTTCCATAAAATGAGTTACTGTTTGCTGGGCATGGTAGCACACACCTTTAATCCCAATGGAGGTCCAAGACAGCCTGGTCTGCATAGCAAGTTTCAAGAGAACCAGGGCTACACAATGAGAACTCGTCTCAAAAATATTAAAAATAAATAAATAAGGTATTTTGGAGATTCGAAATATATTAGAATTGTTTTAGCTCCTCCAAAACCAAATAGCTGATTTGAAATTACTCTAATCCAAGTGCAAGAGAACTGGACATAGTCAACACAATGACGTGCCATGGAAGGGTGCTCTGCTCCGCGGGAGACAGCACAGAGAGCAGTGGCCCCAGAAGACTCTAACGGAGCAGAAAACATCTACCTCCCAGAGACATGCTTCTGTAACTAAATGTGCCATTCCTGTGTGTTTGCGGTCACACTGGGGCAGATAAACCTACTATACTTCCAGTCCTATAAAAATATAGCACAAACTATATTAATATACAGTGTTTGGCAATGATCACAAACATACTAGTTTATGCAAATACTATACTGTTCTCCTCTTCCTGTTTTAGAGTGTGCTCTCTTGATACAGAAATTTGTGGAAAGTCGTATCCCGTGCTACAACTGCAGAGCCTTTACGCCCAACTCACATCCTGCATCCCTTGATTGCATCTGAGGCCACACTGAGTGACTATGACCTCCCCATCTAGATTTTTGTGAGCACACTCTGTCCACATGACAATGAAATCATCAGAAGGCTCGTCTCTCAAGATGAATCTCCATCGTTAAGGGACACATGACCAGCTATACTTATTTTAGCTAGATTGCCATGGCTAAAAATAAGTTTGCTTTTAGCTACCTGGGAAAAATTTTCAATGTGCTTGTTTTTTTTTTTTAACTAGCCCAGGCAACAGATGTCACACCTGATTATAAGTATGGATTAATTGCCAAACTTAGGGCTTAGAGACTCAAAATGAGAACGCTCATTGGCCAGAATTAGGAGTCCTGGGAAGTGCCACAAAGAAACTCCCCTGCGTGATCTCCTGCTTACACTCACGGCCCCCCCCAAGCCCCGCCCTCCTACTCTTTTCCTTCACTTAGATTTTTAATTGCATTTGTGTTTCTTTATTTAGCTTGTGTTGAGGTGTGTGCATCAGTGAGCACATGGAGGTGAGAGGACCATTTCAAGGGTCCAGTTCTTCCCTCCTGTCATGTGTGCCTTCAGGCTTGGCGGTAGGCACCTTTACATGCTAGATCCTCCCATTGGTCCTCGTGGTTTCGAGCATTAGTGGAGGTCGGTGTGGTAGCACCCATGTGGAATCCCAGCACAGGAAATGGGGATATTGAAAAATGAAGGCCGCTCTCCTTCACATAGCACATTTGAGGACAGCCTGAGCTACCTGAATTTTGTGTATGGGGTGGGGGTATGGGCATAGTGGTACATGCCCGCAGTCCCAGCGGCATTAGAATTTAGAGGCAGGAGGACTCTATAAGTTCAAGGCTAGCCTGATCTATATATAGCAAATCCCACAGCAGTCAAAGCAAGGCTATGAAGTGAGACCCTGTCTCTCAAACATAATGGATAAGCCGTCCGGATAAGCCATGACTACTAGTCCTTCATGAATGACTCAAGGAATTTAGAACTCCAGAAATGGAAGAGACCTAAAGGCATTCTAAACGTTCATAGAGGTGGGCATGTGACACCCCTCTCTAATCCCAGGACTCAAGAGGGAATCACCACATATCCCGGGGCAGCCCAGGCTACACAGAGAGAGCGTGTCTCCAAACAAAAACAAACAATGGGAAACAAGAAGAGATTAACATCCACACTCAGGTCACTATTTACGACACATTCGGAAAGACAGGGTCCTCAGAGCCCGCCTTTCTCCCAGACTGAAAGATGAAATGATCAGACGGCCTTCGCCGTGCTCCTACTGGCAGGGCGGGGTTGGCTGGTGGGAATGGCAATGTGATCCTTAGGGTTGCCGAGGTGGCGATACATAATGTATCTGCTAGGAGAGAACATCTAAAACCCAGTGGATGACAGCGTTCTACTAGTAATATGCTCCGTGGGAAGAGGTTGGTGTCCCCTGCTGCCCTAGGTTCTCTGCAAGGGCACGAGGCAGGCAGTGAGTGACCCGCCTCCTCTTTGTTCTCCCGTCCTATAAAATTCGTTCAGCATCCGTGAGTGGCCTTCTACCATCTTCCCCAGCTCCACTTGTGTCGGGATGGAGACTACACAAATCCATAGACAGAAGGGAGAAGTTACCAGTGCCCGTTGAGAAAGAAGAATGGGGAGTTATTGCTCAGAGTTACAGACCCTGTCTGGAATGACAAACAGTGTAGAGAGACAGGGGTGACGGTTGCGAATGCACTCAATACTGTTCACCTACAGATTTAAAAGAGTTGAGAGACTAACTAACCTTCTTTCAGATATTTTAACACACACGCATGCACGCAACCAAACTTCCATCAAGACACCCTAGCCCAGTGGAAGGTGTGTGGCTTTGAAGATGATGTGTCTTCCCTTCTGACTTTCGGGTAACATGGCTGTCTGTACCATCAGCCCTCTTGGCGGTCATCAGATGAGCAAAAAGTAGACCGAAAATCAGCTCTACTGATTTAAATGAACCAAACTCTCAAGACCCGAGGTTTCATCGTCAAAAACAAAGAGTAAATAAGACAGCGGAAGCTGTGTGTGTAACACATTCTGCTTTGTAGGGACAGTCTATCTGACTGGCTAGATTCGGTGACTCATGAAGACATCAGGGGATGAGGAAGAAGCTATCCCAGTTTAAGCCTGCTTAGAAAGGTGAGATAAAACTTAAATACCCAGACACACAACAACAACCTGTACTTCCCCAGCAGCCTCACCAGACAGACTAGTTAAATCATGACTTCCTTTAAATACACAGGCTGCAACCGTTGCCTCTTCGTGGATTTCTCCACTCCTCTTTTCTGTCTTCAGCATTTCTTTTGTAAATTATAGGCCACTGGGATGTTCAAGAAAACATATGCCAGCCACTGGAGCCTTTATATAACATGCAAGTTCCAGCAGGAAGACTAAATATGGCTTAGCTTTGGTTCCTTGGAGCACTCCAGCCTCTTGCTTTCATGGTTCTTTTAGGGTATGATCATTAAAAATGGGGAGGGGGGGATTGCCCTTGTTTTGAGTGATGCATTTCTGTGTGGTAACTATTTAAAAACAAAACCAGAACTACCCTCTACAAATGTCTCTACCGTAAAGATCAACATCTAACTACCAAACAGGGCAGAGGATGCTTCAATCACACCAAGACGTAAAGGTTGGGCATAGCGACCCACCCGGCAGAGGAAGTAAAGAGACCGCCAGGAATGTCAACTTCGGAACTGAGGTCCGGTACGAGGTCTCAGCCTGTCACTTAACCAGTAGAAGAGGTTTCCACATGAAACTCAAGCGACTCCCTGTGTCACGATGGACACGCTACGCCGTGGGAAAGCTGATGAGTACGTGTGACCAGTGTTCCCAGACACTCACTGACTTAAAGCCACTGGGAAGCCATCCCCAAGATGATGACTTTTACCCTGAAACAGAAAGCACCCCCCTCTCCATGGGCCCCGGAAACGCAGTGTGATCGCAGAGACAGAGCATAGAAGATGCCCCCGGAGGAGACACTGACCTGGGAGAGAGGGCATTCTTTGGCTAATGTGCTCTGATTCATCTCTTTGAGCAGTTCCTTTAAGGCATTGCGGACCGTGGCGTGGTTCCACTGCTCCGCAGGCAAGTCTTCCAACTTCGAACAACTGCAAAACAGGGCAAGAGTGAGCAACGGGCGATCCTCCGCCACGGTCCTGGCTGCAGGGGACACACGGGTCCCATGCCAGTGCCACAGCACGACACTGAGGCTTCCAAGAGAAGGAAGGGGAGCAAGCGTCCCTTCTGTGGTCTTCCTTCTGTAGACTTCAGTAGACCCCAGCAGGGGAACCCCCCATCCTGACAGCCCATGAAATCTGCCACCGTGCTGTTTCTAAACATCAGCTCTTTAGAAGCCCTGGTGAGATGACACAGCACTGTGGGGGTGGCTTTCCCGGCACACATTCATTGTGGGTCTTCCTAAGGTTAAATGCACACTCCCATCAAAGCCAAAGCACAAAGGCTCAACTTCCCCAGAAAAATTCAGAGAAGCTACTTTCCCAGTCAAAATAATAATGATGATGATGATGATGATGATGATGATGATGATAAAAATAATAATGATAATAAACTTTTAGAAAAGACTCTATAGAGTTGCTAGAAAAGACTATAAAGTTGCTAGAAAAGAATATAGAGGTGATGGGTCTCTGCTAAAGCAAAAATGCACTTTTAAAAAATCTTACACTGAAGGACCCCATTGCTTAAGGCACAACTTGCAGACAGTTTTGAGGGAAAGGGTACGGAGAGCCTCTAGAAGCTGGGAGGTGCACAGAGTTCTGGATCCCACTACAGATCACGGGTTGCCTTTCATTGAGTGGCCACCCCAGAGGGAAAGAGACCTCTAAGGCCGTGGAAGAAGAAAACTCTCAGCCATCAGAGGATTGGATGCTTCAACTCTGCCGTTGGCTTCTGAGAAAGCCCAGAGAAGCCACGAGAAGCAGGGCTGTGCAGAGCCCTCTTTCCCCTGCCCTAAAGACTTTTAATGATTTATCAAGCAGCCCCTGGGTGACAACCAGTTGGAATGTGGACTATAAAGATACCCAGGGCAGCACCTCTTGCTCACCCCCCCCCCATTCACCTGCTGTCTGGAAATAAAGGGCGACAAACTGATCTCCACAGTGAATCTGAGATCCACACAGGGGCTCTGCGAGGAAGCAGACAGACGCTCCGACATACACACCTTTGTAATTGGATCTTCAACGTCACGACGTGATAGACGTCTTGAAGCATGTCTGCCACGGTTGCGTCAGGGGCGTCTGTCACATAACTGAGTGGGAGGGGGTTCCACCTCCCCAGCTTGATTATTCCTGTACAGGGAAGAGAAACACAATAAACATATATCTGCTATGTGTTAAACCCTTCCACAGTGTGTTCAACATCAAGAAGGTCGTCCAATGGTCAACACTTAATGCCCACTCTGAGAATCAACAGGCAATGAAGCATTCTTTTCTGGCTCCAACTGAGTTAGTGAACTATGTGGGGTAGATAAGGCATGGGAAGGGTGAGGTTTAGCCATAGACAACTGATTCTTCTATGTTTCTCTGTGCCTTGAATTACTTAGAAAACCATACGGATATTTCCTTTCTCCAAAGTCTTGTTTCACAGTCTAACTTAAGACTAATGCTAAATATACAAGATGGCTGATTTCATAGACAAAAAATAAAAAATAAAAAAAGCAGGCTTCACCTAAATATAAGACTTGGTTTTGAATTGAACAAGGAAACTGCTGTGTAGGCTCCATACTCTGTCACACTCTGAGTGTGGTGTGACTCCCAGGGGCACACAGCACCGGCAGCCCCCGGAGCAGCCTCACCTTGCCTTCTGGTCCACGTGTAGCAGATCAGAATAGCAAAGATGCCTTCAGCTGCCTCTTGGTTTTTATGCCTGGGTTCTTCTTAGAATGACAATGGCATCATTCCCTGTGGTTTTCCTGCTGTCTGTGGTAAGCCCGGGTGACAGACAGAACAAAGCTATCCTGGGCTAGCTGGGCCGCAAAGAGAGGTAACCCCTATTGCTGGAAGATTCAGGGGTACCCGGACAGCACGGGGAAATGCTGGCTTATTCACCAGATGGGCACCTCTGGTCTGGAGTGCGGGGCACCGAGAAACTTGATGAGGAAAAATAGAGACACTCATTTCACAAAGGACACCGGGCAACAAAATTTTTATTTCCGTGCTATGAAAACTCTGATGGTCCCCACCGGATGTCAGAAATTGCCACATATAAAAATGTTATGTTTTAGAGATAGAAGAAAAACAGTGTTTTTATTTTTCCTTTCAATAACACAGGTGAGTCCAACTACATTGTTCCTTTAAAATACATATATATTTTTTTATCATTGAAGAGAGAACACCTGTGCCGCCAAAGGTACTGTTAAGAGATTCCCAAAATGACTCTGGAGCTGAGAGGCAAAACTCGAAGGGTTAGAAATGACCTTTCTGGTGAGGGCCACGTCCTGTCCAAGACGGAAAGAAATGAACACGCAATGCCTGACATAATGCTTGGAAACAGGGAAGAAGCAGAACGAAAATATTAAAATGATACACTGTTTCAGTATTAAGACGTAACAATCTGCTCCCGAATGTGCTACACTGTAAACAGTGCCTGGACGCCGCCCCAGCTAGGCAGCGCGGCTCTCATTCATGGTGCCGTATGTCTCCAGTGCTGGCTCCTGGAGCCATCCTTCCCCTGCCAAGAAAAGCTGTTCTTCATGGGGGATAGCTTCCCTGACGTTTCCTCCCATGACAATGAAAAGTGCACAGCACGCAGCACAGAGGAGATGCGAAATGAGCATCCTTGGCCTGCTGGACAGCCACTCTGGAGAGGGCGGATCTGCCTCCGTCCTCCTCTTCGAGACAGGGCGTAACATGTCCGACCACCGCCTTTCTAAGAAAATCGTTGTGCGAGAGGATCACCCACAGGTTAAACATAAAGTGATCGTACCCTAAGGGCACACTGGTTTGATTACAAGAGAACAGAGGAGAGAACCGATGTCGGCTGTGTTGTGTGATGGGCACAGAGAAGGATCTGCCAGTCATTTGGTTACTGCGACTGGGAAGGTCACCTGTAGAAAAACGAACCCTGCAAACTTCCCGGCACGGTTCTCTGGGACATGCATCCTGCCGTGTATGTGACGCTGGTTCACTCCTTTTTATTTTTAAGGAGGATTCCACAGTGCAGCCAGACACAACCAAATATAGCTGCGTGACTTCATTTATATCAAACCCAAGAGAAGCAAGACTAATCTGTGGGAACAGAAGAGAGACTGAGCTGAGCAGGCAAGAAAATTCACTGGGAAGGGTTTGCTTGTCTGGGCTAGTGGCTGCATGAGTCTCAATTTGTCAAAATGCATCAAACCAGCCTCTTCATACGTATATTTTTATTGTATGTAAATGATGCTTGCCGGGCATGGTAGCAAATGCCTGTAATCGCAGTAAGTTCAAAGTCACCCTAGGCTATCCAGTGATTTCGAGGCTAGCCTGAGCTATATGGTAAGACTTTGTCACATCAAAGCGGGGGCCGTCTCAGTCAGGAAAACGCCTGCTGGGTAAGCCTGGGAACCCAGTTCAGATCCTCAGCACTCACACAAAGGCTGGGCACGGTGGTGTGTACCTACACCCTACCACGAGGACAGGGGACAGGCCAATCCCTGAAACTGCTGGCCGGCCAGCTTAGCTGGTCAGTGAGACTCACTGTAGACTCAGTGAGAGCCCCTGCCTCGGAAAATAAGGTGAGCGACGAAGGAAGACACACAACGTCTAACTGTGGCCTACAAGTGCGCTCGCACACGTGAGTAGATGTGCACATGCTCACACACACACACATATACATACATGCACACTGAACACACATGTGCGTGGCATGCATATACACATACAAACACACACATACATACATACAAAAATTGGGTATGGAAGCACAGGCCTGTAACCCCCCAGAATATGGAGAAATATCAAGAGTCCAAAGCTGGCTGGGCTTCATAATGAGACTCTATTTCTTTTTTTTTTTTTTTTTTTTTTTTGGTTTTTCGAGACAGGGTTTCTCTGTGGCTTTGGAGCCTGTCCTGGAACTAGCTCTTGTAGACCAGGCTGGTCTCGAACTCACAGAGATCCGCCTGCCTCTGCCTCCCGAATGCTGGGATTAAAGGCGATGAGACTCTATTTCAAAAACACCAAAACACACAAAAGGTTCTCCAGTATGTATAAAATAAATCATATTCAGCTTCCATTGGGGGGGGGTGTGCAGGAAGAAATAGACTGAAGACAGATCTCTCTGCAGAGGAGAACTCCCTCCCCTCCTTGATGAGCCAGAAGGAGACTTGTCCAAGCTGGAACCAGACACACAGATGCTTCACACCAATGGACACCACCACAGAGAGCATCTGTTCCAAGCTGGTTTCTACAGCTTCAAGGGAACCGAGGGTATGCGCCGTTCTCTCGGGCAATGGAGACAGCTCACGATTTTCCTTCTCTACACATGTAGAGGCCACAGAATCTCCTTAACTGTCTCCCTGGGGCAGAATAGCCGGAGTAGCTCTCTCTAGTGAGCCTTCCCTCCAGCGAGGGTAAGTGAGGGCGCTAATCCACTCTGGAAAACACTCTTTGGAACGGTCTCCCTCCCTGATTAAAACAAATGACAAAAATATTACTTAGAATAGTAGTCAAATGTTAATTGAAGAAATCAAACTGGGAAGCAGCATGCCGAGCAACTGTGAATGAGCGCGGGCTTCCAGGGAGATTGCTGCTGATCCACTGGCTTCTAATCATGTGACTCTAGCAATTACTTCATCTCTCCACGCCTCAAGCCGCTCATCTGTAAAATGGGATGAAAAAGTACTTCCCGTAAAGTGCATGCAAAGCCCTTAGGACAGAGCTTCCTAAGGAAAGGCTGGAGAGAAGCATGCACATTTCGGATGGTTCTGAACGCTTGCCTCAGTTCCTCCAGCACAGGCTGGCGATTAGCGGCAAGTTGAGAGTCAGTCAGTCTGTACCGACTTTGAGATTTGGGGCCCGTTGTTTCGTTCCTCCACATGCCAGCTTTCTTGTCTACAAAGTGGGGATGATGACCACGCCCGCCTTCTGCACTGCTAGGAGGCTTTCAATGCACAGGAATTACCATGTCATAACAAATGCTGGGGGGCGGGGGAATCTTTGCACATTTCTGAGTGAGGACATGAGAGCTAAGAACACCTAAGCAAAAAGACAGGAGACGAATGTCTCCTGGAGGAGGATGGGTGAGAAGAGGAAACCAGTTCACGGGAGTAAAGAATTTCTGCACCAGCTGTGATCAACTACAACTAGCAATGTCATTCCGGCCTTTGGGGTAGGATCACCAAATCCTGCGGGGGAGAAAAGACAAGAATATTGTCCTAGGCCCCCTAGAGACCGTTCCTGATTCAGAGTATTAGGGAAATCTCAATAATCCGAGCAGAATCACCAGGATACAGATGTTGCCTGTAACACTTCAGTCGAAGCTTCCTAACTCCAGAGTGTAAAGGAAGAAAAATGCTGATCTAGTTATTCTGACAGACAGGTGGGCATATGTGCATGTCCAGTCCGGCACCGGGTGGATCTTCAGCACCCAGAGACCCCTTTTCCTGTTCTGAATGGGCATCACACTCTGACTTTACCTAGAGCACTGATCTCCTGTAGCCACTTGTAGAATCTTATACGTTCTTCAGCTTCCAATCCAGGACAGGGACTAAGCAGTCATCCGACAGGGTCTTTGCTCAACACAGATGCATAAGAGAACCCATGCTTGGCTTGTGATTTCTATCACAATATTCTTTACAAGTGCCAAGTTTTCTTATTTGTTTTGGTTTGGTTTTTGTCTGTTTCTTTGTCTATTTTTGAGCCAGGGTCTGACTAGGATATAGCCCAGGTTTGCTCAAACTCATGATCCTCCTCACGAGTGCAGGGATTATAGATGTGAGCTACCACACCCAACACCAGGTGCTTTCTAGAACCATCTGTTCATCTTCAGAGAGTCATTGTTAAAAGTGGCTTTAAAAATCAGTGGGGACCAGCTTCATCAGACCGCTAGACCTTCCTCATCAGTCCTGCTGCTCTGAGCATGAGCCCCTGTGGCAATTCCCCAAGCCAGGACAAGTCCCTTGGGCAGGGCTATGTTCACTCACCATCATATGTCAATCAGGGCATTGACGTTTATTCTGAAAACAAGTAATAAATGATACCGATGCACAAATGGAAGGCAGAAGAGGCGGCAACACCTGGGAGGTCTCTGGGGAAAGCGGTCCCCGCAAGGGGCCACTGCAGACACCAACAGTATCCCCCAAGCCACCCCACTATTTCCAAGAAACACAGCATCTGCAAACATCCAGAGCACCCCGTATCCAAGAATACTGCAGATGCAGCTCCAAGGTCTTTGAATCACAAATTAGGGGCCTTTCTCTTGGAGCTGAAATTCATACGAATGTTAACACAATTGAGTCGGGCACAATGTAAATAAAACTGTTTGTATCCAGACAAATCTGTTCATTCTGAAATACAGAATGCCAATCCACTCTCTGGATAATGCATTCAGACCAAATAACAAAATGCAATTGTAGGTAAATGTCCCATTAGTGACATAAAATTAAGTTGGGAATGGAAGCAATTTTTGTCTAAAATTAAAAAGACACAACAATGGAAAAACCACTTGTTGGGTCTCCCAGTGTAATATCCTTCGGGAGTCAAAGGGGTGACGTCTCACAGGGGGCCGTCAACAGCCCCTGTGCTGGTGTCTTCAGTATTTTACCGGTTTTTAGTCTAAGAGAAACCACATACTCTGCTAAGTCCGAGCACAATTCCTGCCTTATATATTAACCTTTATATATTAATTTATATATTAACCTTTAATACATAAAAATTAACCTTTAATATATAAAAATCAGAGAGTGGGGGATACCGCCAACTATAACTGAACAGCATGGAATGAAAGATTTGAGGAAGCCATTAAAATAGCGATATACAGTATAACCAAGGGAACCTCACACGGGTTGGCATGCAGTACTGGTCACCCATGAAGGGAATGTTTCTCAGGTGTCTCTATGAATCACGAATATGCAAACATAAGCCAATGCATCTTGCATGGAGTTTGAGTCAAGAAGCTTCTTACTACTCAACACATAACTAAGTACAACTACATCCCAAATCAGCCAGGATGATACTTCTGCTCCTGTGCCTTCAATGCATGAACCATTGCATGCATGAAGGTTTGTGTCACGTCATCTGTGAGTACACGGAAGTTCTCACAGTGACGTGGAGCGATCTAGGAGACAGACGCATGCCACTGAGCAAGATAGCAAAAGCATCCTCGCGATTCTGCTCCACGGACAACTTTCTTTATTCCGGGTACGCCCTGATGCTAATTCCAAAACCAAACTGAAAACTCAACCTGAGGGGAAGAAATGAGACATTAGCTTTAATATCCAAAGGCTGGAGTTTATATATCTCATAACTGCCTGGAAAAGATCTCGGCAAGAGTGTCAATAAAAACTCCAGTCTCGGAATAACTAAGCCTTGGGGGCTTCTGCTTCTCGGTATTTCCACAAGACACCAACTGACGATGAGACCCTTGGACAAACGGAACTGATAGCATTGATTGCATCTGCTTACCCTCCTCCGAGCCACTGTGTGCCCACGCTCCAGCATATAATTTTCTGTTGTTAGGCTGTACTTTGCTAAAGAAACTAAAAGCTGTCTGTTCTATACAATAAGAACATAGAATTATTTATCCATAAACCAGTTCACATGAAATCGCTACCCAGCAGTATGTATTAATTCAGCTTGTGCTTCTAACCTGTGGCCTGACGATGGTGTATCATCATACTGGAGCAGGGAAATGTCATACGTTGTGGTTCATGTCGCTGAACCTGTGGTGGGATGATACCAGGTGCCGACAGAGAGAGAGAAGGCAAACAGAGAGCAGAAATGCCTTTCTTCTTCCTCACAGCTTAGCAGAACCCCAATGTAACTTACTGGAGCGGAACCTGCCTTCAACACCTTCCACTTTTAATTTTGAGGCGCTATACATCCCAACCACTTTGCATTCAAAGGAAAGGACATGGAAATGCAACAGCATTCTCCAGGCGTTCTGCTTTATTCGGCTGCCTTTGGAAGGTGCACAAATTAATGAAGCCTCGCCACACACTGGCCTGGGAGTCTGTATTTATAAACAAACGCCAAACAAAAACAAACAACTCCACCCCTCAGGATAAATGTTGAGGCTCTATAGTTATACGCATACACACATACATATACACATACATATATGTACACACACATATATACATTTATCTAGAAATCAACAGAACACAATGCACACATACACACGTGTTTACATGATTTCCATTCCCCACATACATTTGATCCACTTGCAACAGTCTGAGGATTGCTTGCCAAAGTTTTAATTCAGAAGGACATTAACCGAGGGGCTAGGGAGATGGCTCAGCCACTGAAAGCACGGGCTGCTCTTGCAGAGAAACTGGGTTCAGTCCTCTACGTCTACATGGTGGCTCACAACCATCTGTAAGTCCAGTTACAAGTGAGCCCCGGTCCTCTACTAGGCTCTGTGGGCAACAGACACGCATGTAGTGCACATAGATATATATGCAGGCAAACCACCCAGACGCACAAAATAATAATTTTGAAAACAGCTAACTGATTTTTTAAATCATACTAAGGAAAATTACAAGGAAGATTATTGGTATTTAAAAGCCAAAAATTAACTTTAGAGCAGTTCCTATAAGTAATAAACAGCATTTCTCAACTTTTTAGAAATAGCCAGCCCCCTTACAGTTCAACAACATTCTACGCACAGACACACACAAACACACATACATATACACACACAAACACACATACATATACACACACACAAACACACATACATATACACACAAACACACATACATATACACACACAAACACACATATATATACACACAAACACACGCACACACACACAAACACATATACATACACACACACAAACACACATGCACACACACACGTGCACATGCGCGCTCATACACACACAAGCACACACATACATATACAGTAGCATTTGGTGTCCTGTAATTCTATATGTGTTTTCACATTGTGCTACATAGAGATTTTGTCCCATGTAATAGACGCTGCCTCACATTTGGGAAACGTTATGTTACAACTCTGATTTTTATTAGGTTATTTAATATAAGCACTAAGTAACTAAGCTAAATTAATAAAGGCCCTGTTGCAGAGTGAAAGAGAGAGAGGAGGGGAAAAACAGGGCGAACAAAATTATTCCACAAATTAAATAAAACTTTCTGAAGTTGGCATTTTATAAACCTTTATTTAATTTTGAAAATTCCAATTCTCCTGAAAAACAGCCAAAATATCGGCCAGGCTATAAAAAAAATATGGTTGGCATTTAGTTATTTATTTCCTAAGAGCGCTGTTCAGAACCATCACACGGAAGAATAGCGCCAACGGGAGAAGTGTCGCAGGAACTTATTTGGGGGTCACTTCGAGCGCTGGCTAGGAATTTTTCATCTGTGATAGATTTTCTTATTATTGTTTCTAGCTTTAACAATTGTCTGTGAGAATTTCAAATTAAAGGACTAATTTTGGCAGGTAACACAAACAAGGACTCTTATTCTGGTCTCCCAATCATTCCTCCCCTTCCCTCCCCACCCCTCCCCTCCTCTCCTTCCTCCTTTCCACTTAGAAATACATTGGAATAAAGGTTTTCCCCCATCCCTATCTTCCTCCAACACCCCCAATAATCCAAGGCACAGGGAATGCACACTCTGTTAGACTTGTGCTTTTCAGAACATACTAGCTAGTGTCCCTGCATACTCTGGAGTAAGAAATACTCACTAAAGAGCTAAAAGGACTGCCATATTCCACATCTTAATTAATTGCCCATCATCTTCTCAGAGGGGAGCTAAGGGGCTTCAGTAGAGTTTCCTAAGGGTCTGGTGTTGCAGGCACTCCACTACCTGGCTCTGCAGACTTGGGAAATTTTATCAATTTGGTGCTTCCGATTACATATTCCAGAATAATCTTCAGGCATACTCTACTTCCCGCAGTCTCAGTCTACATGATGCCTTATCTTAAGGATGTCATCATGATGGCGTGTAAACTATCAAAGGAAAGGGGCCATAGGAAGGCAAGACGTACCTTCCTGTTATGCACCTGGCTGTCCAGGAGCTCGCTGTGTAGACCACACTGGCCTCGAAATCACAGAGCTCCTCCTGCCTCTGCCTCCCGAGTGCTGGGATTAAAGGTGTGCTCCATCATATCTGGCTATGTTGCACACTTTTATTCATGTCCCAACCCGACAGACGGCACGGTCTTTCACTAAGTAGTACGAGATGTGAGCGCAAACACGGACAATATCAGCGAAACTAACGAACGCTTTTGACACGGAGAGTGTTTGCTCTCGCTCCCTTCGGGGTATTCTAATGGTTTTTCACTCTCTGTGTTCCTGTATATGTACACAAGATGCACATCATGTATCCTATTAAGTCTTCTAGTGCCCATGATTCACAGGTCTCAGATACTTCACACTTAAGAGATGTCCAGACAGCTTCTTCATCTGCATTTTTTTTTTTTGGAAATGTCATATTCAGATACTGCGAAACAAAATTTGAAATACGCCACCATCATTTTAACGGCTATGGGAGAAGCCAAGGGACCAGTGCGTTAAGAGGTAACTCTCTCAGCAGACAAATGCTTCTTGCGCTGGATCAAAGGCAGACTTACAGTCACAACACACATGGCGGTGAATAATGATGGCAGCTCATATGAGCCCCACAGAATATCCAGGCATGTCAGAAATATGTCACATGAATTAAAGGGCAATTGGAGAAGGAGAAACTGAGATATCGGTCCTGGTTGCGCATATAATTAGACATGGCATTCGAGCCGAGTACCCTGTGAGGATCCGGGAGGAAGGAGAGGGGCAGAAACCAACTCTTCTTCTCCCATCTCAAGGATGCTGCTACTCAGGCTGGTCTCATCAAATGCGTACGAGCTCCGTTGTCACCCCAGATCAATTGTGAGCCTCTTTCTGGCCTGTGAAACTCAAGCCCTGTGGAGAGCACCCTAAGAGAGGCTGCTCAGAAGCCAGGCTTGAGAATCATTGCTTAGGGTTCCTACTTAAAATAAAAACAAAACAAACGAAAAACCAACATGGCCAGAAGACGAAGATCCATCCACAGGGTCTCGTTCTTCATTCACCAGCAAATCTGCTCGCTCCTGTGGGCTAGGACAAAACAAGGAAGCAGGAAGCAGCGCTATAGCTGCGAAGCAAGGTGGGTGGGGTTCACCTTCACTGTGTCTTTCTCCTCCTGCACTTGGCCTCGGCACGAATTGAATAAGCAATGCGGGAGGTTAAGGACGGTTTTGTATATACGAATAAACAGGGTTATGCCAATTTAACTTGTCTTAATAACCCTAGCCCTCCAACCACGAGGATGCCTGCAATAGGATGGATTTCAAGCCAACAAGGCCGTTCCGCTGAGAGGCAGCAGGAGGGGGGTCAGAGAGGTGACTTTGGCTGTGGCTCTGTATCTCCCGGAGCCCCTGTTCGCTTCGCTAAAACACGAGGCATTAAAAGCAAAAGAGAAATCAGATGAAACAAAGAAAGCCCCTGCGTGACTCACAAGATGGTGACCACAGCGGAAGAACACAACAAGTCAAACTGCACTGAACGTTATTACGTTGGGCCCCCAAGATGCCTCAGCAGGTCAAGACGCTTGCCGTCACATCAGACTTTATCTGATGCCCAGAACCCACGCACTGAAGGGAGCGAGCTGACCCTGTGGACTGTCCTCTGACTTCCATGTACATGTGACATGTGTTGTGACATGTGCGTGCACAAGTAAACAAATGCAAAAAAAATTTAGGAAATTATGAAGATCTGTCTGCACTGGCATTTGTGAATGCTAAGTTAACACAGAAGAAGGCACTTAGCTCTTGAGAATGTTTTCGAGGGAGAGTTGCCTTTCCTTAAGCAAAACGCTGAATATCCTAAAATGTCACCGGCTAGCACAACAATGTATCTAGCTGGCGTTCTGGTTTGCAAATGTCTTCAAAGGCTCATGGGTTGAAGGTTGAGTGTCCCCATCTGGTAAGGCTCCTGGGAGGTGGCTGGGTTGTGGAAGTGCTAACCCCACCAGCCAGGAGCACAGAGCTAAACAGGAGGCTGGGAAGCAGGGCCTAGTTAGGGTCTATATGTCACTGGGGCTTCCCTTGAAGGCCGTAGTTCCATAGCCTGCGCTGTCTGTTTCCAGGCTACCCTCAGGCGAGCAGCTCTCCTTCTCTGTAACGGTAGTCTTTTTTAACAGGCCTGAGAGCAACTGACCTGCTGCTGCGTGCGGACCAGACTCTCAGAAAGCCTCAGCCCAAATGAGTTTTTCTTTCATCTAAAGTCGGGTTCTTATGCGCTTTGTCACAGCTGGCTAACACACTGGAGTTAGCGCACGCCATCTGAGAGCAAAGTATCACCTGCCCTCGGCCGATGATCCTGGAGATCCGCTGCACTTACAGATGCCTTCCAAAAGGCAGAGAAAGGTCAGGGGCTGAGGTCCTCAAGCTGCATCTCACAGGCGATTCCCTGCACTACAAAAGCGATGCCCCAGGTGTCTCCCTGCAGCTGCAGCTCTGACACCCTCGACCAAAAGGCCTCCCAAGTACACGGGGTCCAACTATGGTGGCTTTGATTACTGTCGTTTGAAAGAGGCATTAAGCCTTCACATTTGACAATATTGAATAAAAACTCGACACTGAATTGGTTGGCTTGTCCTTCATTAAAATTCTACTTCGAAAAAAAAAATGGCAAGCACCCAACTTTATTTTTCTCAGGAAGGGATCTTTGATTTTTTTTTTCTTTGACTTTCTAAGTATAGCAGACAACTTCCACATCAGAATGAAGGTCTGCCAGTTGGTGAGCCAAACAATGGCACGTACATCAATCAGCAAAGGGAACATAGTTCAATCAAAAAACCAAGTGTCATTCGACCAACTGCACTGTTTACTACAAACTAAGAGTGTCTGGGGTAATTTGAACGAAAACGCCCCCCCCTTAGAGTCACAGGGAGTGGCACTAGTAGGACCTGTGGTCCTATCAGAGTAGGTGTGGCCTTGTTAGAGGAAGTGTGCCACTGGGAGTGAGCTGGGGGTTCAGATGCTCCAAGCCAGGCCCAGAGTCGCTCTCTCTTCCTGCTGTATGTGGATGCAGAGGTAGATTTCTCAGCTACTTCTCCAGCGCCATGGATACCTGCCCACTGCCACGCTTCCTGCCATGACAATAACGGACTAAACCTCTGACCGTAAGCCGGTCCCAGTTAAATGTTTTTCTTTATTTTTTTCTTTTTTTTTTTTTTTTTTTTTTTTGCTTTTCGAGACAGGGTTTCTCTGCAGCTTTAGAGCCTGTCCTGGAGCTAGCTCTTGTAGACCAGGCTGGCCTCGAACTCACAGAGATCCACCTGCCTCTGCCTCCCAAGTGCTGGGATTAAAGGCATGCGCCGCCACCGCCCGGCAAATGTTTTTCTTTATAACAGTTGCCGTGGTCACGGTGTCTGTGCACAGCAACAGAAAGAACCCTAAGGCAGTGACACTACCTGAAGAAACTGAATTGTGTTCTCTACTTTAAAACTGCTAGCTACGTGGTGCTGCCCAAGAGATTCCCTGACGTTAGCAAAAACGGTAACGGTTATTAGGACACGTATTCTCAGATCTACAGCACTAGATGGGATAAAGTGTTCATAGCCCTCTACCCAACCGTCTCTGCTCCTCAAAGTCCTTCCTGTGGCCTACACATGAAAATACATCTGATTCATAAAGCACAGCTGAGATTGAGGAGCAGAACTCTCAAAACCTTCCCATTATTAACTAATAAATATAAATATATGAACCCACTTTTGTCCACCGGGGACGCCTACGGAGACACTCTGTCCTTCCCTGTGGTGACAGTGTCTAGGAGGACGCCTATGAATATGCCTCTCTATTGCCGAGTGCCAGCATTGAACAGCGAGGTCTCCCTGCTCCCCCGCAAGGGCAGGCTCAGACTCTCCCGGCAGCGAGGCTTAGTTAGACTTTAAAAAATAATCTGATGAGCTGAAGGCAGGAATGTATGTGGTAACCTCAGCAACTGACAAACCAAGGCAGGAAAAGCACTAGCTCAAGACTAGCCTGGGCTACATAGTGAGACCCGTTCTCAAAAACACACAAACTTTTAAATATAAAGTTAAATAAATTAAAACAAAAACTGACAGAGAAAGGAAGAGGAAATTTATGTGAGAGCTGACACTGTAGAAGTAGGCTGGGGAGCCAGGCAAGAGCTAACGGGTCACATGGATTTCTTTTTCATTTTGCTTTAATTCAACCATCCTTAAAATACCTAGAATGAAGCCGGGCGGTGGCGGTGCACGCCTTTAATCCTAGCCCTTGAGAGGCAGAGGCAGGCGGATCTTTGTGAGTTCGAGACCAGCCTGGTCTACACAGTGAGTTCTAGGACAGTCGGAGCTACACAGAGAAACAAAACAAAAAACCAGAATGGTGTTCCACCTTTATTCTAATAACAAACTATTATCAAGCTGCCCACCTCTCAAAGGAAGGAAAGCAACAAGCCTACTTACATATTTAGTCATTCACACTCCTAACTGGAAAACAAAAGAGGACACACTTACTCTCACTTCCTACTACTGCGCGTGTGCGCGCGTGTGCGTGTGTGTGTGTGTGTGTGTGTGTGTGTGTGTGTGTGTGTGCACGTGTGTGCGTGTTACTTTTGCTGCTTTAACAAACACACCCCATGATTCATGGAGATGAAAACTCGGGAACAGCCCCCACCAGCATCTTGCTTTTCCACGTGCCTCGTCCTTGTGAGAGGATGGGACCTGCTGGGCCCAAATCTGTCTTCTCCTCATTTTCAGCTGCACAGTGTTCTTTGCTGTCCTCATCTTACACCAACCCCTCAAGAAATGGAGCGTTTCTTTGGAATTCTCATGGAATTCTATGTTGTTCCGCAAGAAGAAAGTAGTCAACCAAGGTACCCATAACCAAAATCAAACGGACGCGAACCAGAAATAGAGCGGTCGTTAATTTTTAAGTACTTATGTAATATTTCATACAACTCCTGGTCAGTTAAATTCACGTAAGCGAAATGCTGTGGACACCTCTTTATTAGTCTGTGGTTCTTACACGTGTGGCTGCATCTCGAAAGCAGTCAGTCTATCGCGGACGGCTTTATCTCTCAAGTACAGCCATGTTTCTCTGATCCTGACACTCAATAGAGGCAAAAATGAAAATACAGGAACCTTGCGCAATGCTACTGAGACATGAGCATGTTCTGGGAACTGTGTGAACCAAAAAGGTTCGCAAATTTCATTCCCAGTTTTACTTATGCAATATGAAATTTCAGAACTTAATTTATATTTTTCCAAATAAAGGAAAGAAATAAGAAACAAAAGCTTTGCCGTTCTTACTCATCCTAAAAAGTTACTTAATAACATGACATTCGGTTGTGTTGCTGCCGAATTATAACAATGCTTATAATAAGCCAGAAAGTGGAATTCTTTCATTCATTCATAAACCACTTTGAGAACCAAAGTATGTGATGGTTTCATAGTGTATCTGGGACAAAATTGCTTCTCTCTTGGATATCCAGGATCTAGTGCTGTGGGGCAATAGTCTATACCCTGTCAATTGTATTGTAAGAAAACGCTGATTGGCCAGTAGCCAGGCAGGAAGTATAGGCGGAACAACCAGGCAGGAAATGGAGGCGGGGCCATGAGAACAGAGAATTCTGGGAATAGGAAAGCTATTCTGTAGTTCTTACCCAGACACAGAGGATGCAAGATGTGACTGCCTCACCGAAAAAGGGACCAAGCCACGTGGCTTACACAGACAAGAATTATGGGCTGATATAAGTTATAAGATGAGCTACTGGGCCAATCAGTTTATAATTAATGTAGACCTTTGTGTGATTTCTTTGGGACTTAATGACTGTGGAAACTGGGCAAGACAGGGACCAGGTGGGACAGACACCTCAGTCAACAATCTAAAGTATGCCAACTGTCTGCTTCTTGTTACTTGGTGATCTAAAAGTAATTTGGGTTACAAATTCACATGAGATACATTCAGGTTAAATGTCTATCAATACTGACCATGGGCTGAATTTGGATACCTGACAAAACTCGTCACTTTCCGTAACTCTTCACACACCCACCCAGACCTGGGGAGGGGCCCCAACTCTATCTCTTGGAGGCTTCCAGTCTCAGGTTAGTTCATAAAAAAAATAAAATAAAATAAAATAAATTTTTTCCCCACAAATTGCAATCTTTCTCAAATTACTTCTATAAAATACATTCTAACAGAGTCTAAAACAAGAGGGTGGGGATTCTTGTTGTCTCTACTATCTTTTTGAGAGTTAATACCTCACCCAGGAACATTAAAAATGGCTACCATGATAATCCAAAAATTTAACATTTATTCTGGATAAATAAAGATATTTGTTGTTGCAAACATAAGATGTACGGACATGTTCTATTGAAATAACATTTTTCATTTGAAGTATACAGGAAATGGCCCGTCAAAGCAGCCACAGCACAGAGTGTTGGCCTCTGGGAACCTCACTACCCTCAAGAGAAGCCAAGGATAACAGAGGAAATCGCCCTGTGAGGCCCATCTGCCTCATGCTCATGCTGAGAGGGTGCTTTTCCGTGACCTGACCCACATCTACCAGGGGAAACATGGTCCAGCAAATCCATTTCCGTCCTAAACGGAAGGACCTGGATTCTCAATAGTCGGGCCCAGCTGAGGGCTTATTAGAAGTTTGGCAGGTGCCTGAGGGCCATACCTCGTCTACACGGAGGGAAGCAGATTGCAACCGCCCTCATCTCTTTTTATTTTTAAACTGGTTTTTGAAACAGAGCATATATAAAACCTCAGAGGCAGGAGACGGAGATAGGTAGCAGGGCACACACATCCCTGTGCCTGGCTTTTCATTCACTCTGCATCTTCCTGAGGGGCCAGGTACCAAGACAACGACAACCACCAAGTAGTGCCAGGAGAAAGAGTGGGCGGTTATTACAAGCAAATTATCCTTCCCACTAGAGGTTGCAATAAGGAAACAATAATACAGGGTTAAGATGGCTGATGTCCTGCTTAGAATCTCAAGCAAGAAAGGCATTATGGGACCTGAGTATACAAGGGTGATGCTTACATGGCCAAGAAAAAGTTCTAAGGAGCTAGCTGCAGATGGTGGCCACCAACCAGTCTCTGAACTTTGACCAATAAACATATGGTTTAAGCTTAACAAAGTTTAAAACAACAAATAGGTGTGTAACCTTGTAAAGTCGTGTAGAGATGGCTTCCTGGGATAGGGAGCCAATCTCCTGGTAGATACAAAGGCTGACAAAATGTCATGCGATCGCAAAGGCACATGGTACGTTCAAAGATTCTCATTGGGTTCATCTTCACAAAAATTCTGCGACACACAGTATCTCCACTTCCTGTTAGGATAAATAATTTGCCTAAGGTACAAAGATTTTTCCCTGAAACTGAGGTTTGTCTGACTGGGAGCATCAAGGTGATTGGCCTCCTCTAAAGCATCTTCCCGGCCTCTGAGAGAGACCTCACACAGACCTCCAGGGGGACTAGCACCCTCCCCACACCCCCAAAACTACGGGCTGGAAGCTCTCATTTCCTATCCCACAGCACTAATATGAACATCTTCCAAAACAGCTGGTGAATGAGCAAATGAACTCACAGACTACACACTGTTGCCAAGTAACTGCATCCCTGTTGTTCCAGCACTAAGTACCCTCACTAACTCACTGCAGGAAACTATAAGGCAAGAGAGCTGCCTGAGTACCACGCATCACTAGGTACCACGTATCACTATGTAACATGCATCTCTAGGAACCATGTATCACTAGGTACCATGAAAGGCTAGTACCATACATTACTAAGTACCACACATCGCTAGGTACCACGCATCACTAGTACCACGCATCACTAGTACCATGCATCACTAGGTACCACGCATCACTTGGTACCACGCATCACTAGTACCACGCATCACTAGGTACCACGCATCACTTGGTACCACGCATCACTAGGTACCACGCATCACTAGTACCACGCATCACTAGGTACCACGCATCACTAGTACCACGCATCACTAGGTACCACGCATCACTAGTACCACACATTACTAGTACCACGTATCACTAGGTACCACACAGCACTACCATGCATCGCTAGTACCACGCATCACTAGTATCATGCACTGCTAGTACCACACATCACTAGGTACCACGCATTACTAGGTACCTTGCATCACTAGTACCACGCACACTAGTACCATGCATCACTAGTACCACGCATCACTAGTACCAAGCATCACTAGTGCCACGCATCACTAGGTACCACGCATCACTAGGTACCTTACATCACGAGTACCATTCATCACTAGTACCACGCACACTAGTACCACGCATCACTAGTACCAAGCATCACTAGGTACCACGCATCACTTAGTACTATATTGCATCAGTGCATGCACACATCATCCCATTCCATCCCCACATGACTCCTACAAAGCAAACAGTCTGTTTCCTGGGGGACCAATCGGGAGGAGGAAAGGATTAAACAGCCGATTAGGTAGGTAATAAAAATAATAAAAACAAACAACATCATGACTTAAGCTCTCTCTCTCTCTGGCCAGTGCAGTGTTAGAATTCAGCATGTACTATCTGTTACTGGTCATCACTACAAACCGAAGAGGTGGGTGTCATTTCTCGCGAGAGGGGAAGCAGGGATAAGGTGGTGATGCCGATTCAGCCTAAGTACTCTCCATTCTCAGGGTTCCAAGGCCCCAGGACTCCTGCTCTTCCTACCGTGGCATGCTGGGTAAATCTCACTGTCCTGCATATCTGAGGCTAGTACTGGAAACAAAACCAATTGACTGCGCATTGGAAATACAGTGGTGGGTCAGTGGGGATTAAACATAAATACACACGGCAGGCACAAGTAGACCCAAGAACACAGGCCTCGTTCGGGGGCTCAATTTTGCTACGCTCACAATACCATAAACGTAAGAAGTCTTGTACTATAGAGAATAGTCTCTTCCAAAGGCACTGCCAAGCTCTCAGTCATTCATCTGTTCCAACATTCATGCGTGTCTACCCAGGCCATGCAAGGGCTGTGTGTTGGTGAGTGAGACAGGCACATGCCTACACTCACCAGACTTAAAGATTATTAACCAATAAGCAGGGGTCCAATTAAAAATTTAGCAAGTGCTAAGAATAAAAATTAAGAGTATGCCCAGAGAAAGACCAGTCAGGAAGTCAAGGAAAATGGCCCCTAGGGCCTTCCATCCAGTAGCCAGAAGACCTGGCTAAGCAGAGAAGCTGCTGTGGATGGGAGCTCGGACAGGGGTGAGTGGTGAGCAGGGGCCCAGCACAGATCACCAGGGACTCTGCAGGGAAAACATGAAAAATCCAAAGAGGGGGTGGTCAGGCGGATCAGATGACAGTGCTGTTCAACACTGTCCATCTCTGTGGTCACTGTTGCTGCTGGGGTGGGGGTGGGCAGCAGAGGACCAGGGTAGGAGGCTGAGACACCCGTAGGATGGAGAAAGTAAGGAGGGATGGTAGGAAAAGGCAGAAAAAACAGAAATTATTGACTCTTCCCAGGCTCCTCTGTGGCTACCGAGCTCTTTGGCACACATTCACAAAAAATAAATTACGCTGATAAGAATAAATTAGCAATTAAAAAGAGACAGTTTGGAAGGTACTAGCAATATTCTATTTTTCTAGCAGTATGGTACAAACCCGAATGCTTGTTTTAGTATCTATTTTCTAATACTAAACATAGAAATCACTTCGTGAGCATGGCGTACCTCACAATAAAACCTTTGGGTGACCATTATACCTCAGAATATTCCACTTAGCAGCCTTGTCCATTAAAGGATGCTTTACAGACTCCCCCCCCCCATTTGACCCATAAATCAGGATGGTGCCATCAGCTCACATTCAAATGAACTGTGTATTTTCAAACTCCAATCTGGAAGGTAGAGACAGGAGGATCAAGAGTTCAAGATCATTTTTAACCAGACAGTTTGAGGCTAGCCAGAGACAGCCCCCCCACCCCCCGCCATGAAAACCTTAATTCTAAGATAACTGTAATTTTCAAAATCACTAATTAAATGCAAAGTCTGAAATTTGACAACATGACACCTTAGATGTCAATGAAAATCAATCACGAGCGTCAACTAGGAATAGAATCTAGACTTTGAAAGTTATTTTAAACGATTATCCATTACCACCAACTAATTAATCCAAACAGAATGGAATTCAAATGCATAATTTTTTTATTAAAAGAGTTACGTGTAAACATTAATTCTGAATAGTGTGATCGTCTACACCAAATGAGTTGATTCATTGGTGACACGCACACACACACAGGCATTAAATATTCATGCCATGAAAAACGCTAATGAGTGCAAAGATAGAGATTGTAGATTTATACACATGCGTGCTTGTGCGTGTGGACACAGATACGCACATATGTACAGTGGGTATAACAGCGTGCATATATTAATCGCATATATACGCTATTGCCTCTGTGGCGGGAAGGAAAGACACTACTGCAGTAGCCCATCTGTTGGAAGAACACGTCCTGGCGCCCTTTGTGGCGTGGACAGGGCATCTACTTTGTCCTTCACCCCATTCTGTACCCGACAGATTTGTTTTTTTTTTCACAATGGAATGGCGTGACTGTCGTCAAACTGCTACACTCCCATGGAAATTAGCAGAGCAGCCACACACTGCTGAAGAGCTATTTGCATTCCGAAACCCCGGTTCTTTCATGAATGCTCTTCTGTTTTGAAATGGGAAGGCCTCTAATTTAGAAGTTTTCAGCTCGGATTATGACCAGATATGGCGTTGCCCACGAGGATGCGAAGCAAGGATGTACTGATGATGTCAACAAAGCAAACCACTCATGTGGCAGATTTGCAGAAAGTCAGCCCTCCTCCTCCTCTGCAGGTCTTCGGGGAACATCCTCAGTCCCAAACAGGGCACTGTTCACAAGGGCCATCAGATCGCCACAGAGAGCAGGTGATGTGAGGGTCGGGGAGGGGAGCAGGCTCAAGGGAGGGTCCTCAGGGAGATGAGGAGGAGAAACCGAGATGGCCTCTGACCTGCAAGAGCAGCTGGGCTGGCCTCCTCAGGGAAGACACAGCAACATCACATCTGGAGAGGGGAAATTTCACATACAACCACCATCTTATAGTGCCTCCAGCTAGGGACAGACCTGTGCTCCCGAGTATAGCCCAGGGTGGCTTGGTGCAGGTCGAAGGAATGACCAAGTTAGCAAGAAGACTGGACACAGCGGGCATCTTGAGGCATGCTATTGATACTAACTATAGTTAAAGAGCACACGCTATTTAGAAAAAGGTCTTCGAGTGCACAAGGGTGAACAGCATAAAATATAAAATGACGTAGTATAATTTTGTTTGCTACCATGAAAGAAGGGGGGAGTCATTTAAATACCATATAGATACCTCAAACATCAAAAAAAAAATATTCATTTAAAAATGTTCCTGTTTTACCAATGTGATGTGTCTTTCTGGCCACCCTAAACAAAATTCACAAAATCATTTGAAACTGATTGCTATCATAAGTAAAACCACACAGGTCTCAAACAAATGGTATTTTGGAAGCGACTTGGCAATCCTGTATTGTGCTGTCAAAGTCGGACATCACATCAATGAGAATGTCTGACCATCCTTTTCTTTCCTTTTCCCCTTGTGCCCGGGGGGAAACAGTGATACTCCCCCACGGCAAAAATGCTTTAGCCTTGCAAAGAGTCCTTCCCAGAAGCCCAAATCTCCATATCTTAATATCATGAAAGCTGGAACTGTAAAATAAAATCTGTTAGCAACTGAAATCTTAATGAGGTTCTACAAAGAAGAGGTTTTTCTGCCATGTCTCAATGCATGGAAACAGTTGACGATTACAAATGCGCGGGCTGAATGGGAGTTGGCAAACATCATGCCACAGAATGTACCCAGAGCTAGGGTTGTCCCAGTTCAAATGAGCCCGTTATTCCTTCGCCAGTGCAGGCAAACAACTAACCTGAAATGCCTTTGGCTGAGAGATAGGTGTGAGCCCATAAAATTATGTCCCTTGACTCCGCATTTACATGGTGACAATCTGTTCTGGCCCACCGAGCAGCCTGTTCTTCGGCAACAAAGAGCTTCGGAAGGGGCCCTGCATAATAGCGACTTCATCAGAGGGAGCAGAAGCCGAAGACAACTGGATGGCAGCGTGGGTTCTCAAACTTAGGGTCACAGATATCCCCCCCCCCCCCCCCGCCACACACACCCAACAGAACCTGCGAAAATAACAATTTCAGGGTCTGCCACCAGGGGACCCAATACGCTGGGTCTCAAGGGACTAGGAATCTGTACTTAAGTAAGCACCCTGAAGCCTGGCAGTCTGCTTAGGGAAAGAGCCTGTGTCCCTGAGGATGCCCAAAAGGACGGGAGGGGAAATGGAGGCGAGGGTGTGTTTGCACAAGGAATACTTGGCCATCGTTAGGATCATTTCTCTGTTTTATGGGCAGTGTTATGTTGGGCCTGGTTTGCTGGATTTGTGGTAAGGGAGGTGGGTTGTTTGTTTGTTTGTTTGTTTTGCTATTTTGCTCTTCTGGGAAAAGGAAGGCTGTTTCCTGAAAAGCGTTCTGAACCTTACACACACACACACACATACACACAAACTGCAAATTTAGAACACGTCCTTGAGATATTTTAGCACAATTATTCATGGTAAAGAAATCAAACTCCACATGCTTATTTCTAGAGGATATATTCTTAAAAAAGAAAAGAGGGGGGGAAGCTTGTTGGGTAAAATTCCTCGAATCTATTCCTATTGAGAAATTCTAAACATTTAGGCATGTTGGATTACATGGAAATGAAGGAGTCCAGAGTCACTCCTACTCCTAATTCCCTGCACACAGCACGCACACCCCGCCCAAGGCTGGGCCTCCATGTTGGCCCTGTAGCAGCTGCAAGACAAACAGTGCAATTTATAGTCTCATGGTTATGCTACCGGGAGTCTCGTTTAAGCACAAACTCTATGCACTAACAAGGCTTCGTTTTTCCTAATAAACGGTGAAGAAATAACGAGGAAAGAATCTGAAAGTCTGAGAATCTCCCACTGATGAGCAGACAATTCTGCAGGGCTTTCTGGAGCTGAGCACCTCGAAGGCTGGGGCTGCCTGTCACAGGGCTTGTGATGGTAGACAGGGTGAATAGCGTCATGTAGATACACCCTGCCAGCCTCAACCCAGGAGAATGCACTTCCTTGGAGATTTGTTGCTTTAATCTTTTAGCTGTCTGCTTATGTGGGGGGTGGTAGGAGGGTCTCTGTGCTTGCGTGTCGGCATCTGCCGAGGCCAGAGGCATCAAATCCTCCTGCAGCTGGAGTTAAAAGTGGTTGTGAGCCTCCTGACAGGGGTGCTGGGAACTGAACTCAGGTCCTCAGCAAGAGCAGAGCCATCTTTCTGGCCACAGAAGGATATAAATTATACAAAACCATAGCCTTAGAAATATAAAAACTTGGTGGCGGTGGTGGCGCACACCTTTAATCCCAGCGCTCAGGAGGCAGAGGCAGACGGATCTCTGTAAATTGGAGGCCAGCCTGGTCTACGGAGTTTCAGGACAGCAAGGGCTACACAGAGAAACCCTGTGGCAGCGGGGGATGGGGAGAAGAAGAAAAGAAATATAAAAATCAACTTCTTCTAGAGGTTACAGCAGTGGGATTCTTAGAGGAGCTGAGCATTTCGTAACTTAAAAAGACCTATTGAAAAGCTGACAGAAAATGAGTATGATTTCATAAATGGAGCTGTCTCGGGGAGATGACTTAAAAAAGTTATAACCACCGTGAAAAGATTTGTGAGACCAGAGTTATGCGAATGGGCGAGCAACTGTGTGGAAAAAATGGCAGCAGGAAGAGAACCACTCATTGGCTACGAAGTCATCTCAGGATCATCAAAGTGAGGACAGCTCTCAGCCCCCTGCACTTGCCCTAAGTCGGGTGGCTACCTCACAGGGAGGGACAGTCTAATACCACCCTTCCTAGCCTCCTGTTCCGTGCTTCTGGAAATTCTCCAAGCCCTTGAATTCGTCAGCCTCCCAGGAACTCTGGAAAATGAGGCAGGGAATCTCTACGAACCTTCTAAGGAATGCGCAGGTCCAGAGATCTGGATCCTGAACCCTGAGGACTTTAAACAGCTTTGAGTGAAGCCAGGGACAAAGATCTAGAAAGAGACTGGAGTTCTGCCGGTGGGAGATGACGTCATGTTAGAAAGATGCAGAGCCTGGAGCCAAAACCAACTGCCCACCTACTCTCTACCTCACCTGCTGGGGCAGAAGCTGCTTAGAGCCTGAAATGCTGGGTGGCTAAGGGGACCCCAGAGGAAACGCAGGAAGGACCTTAGAGAAGAATTACAGACTGCTGGAAATCTAAGTCTCTTGGTTTTAAGAACAACTGATTATAATATAAACAAATAAATAATGTCATGAAGAAACAGAAATTCCCGAGCAGCACAAACTTAACTCAAAAAGTTCGGTCCATATGTGCCGTGCCAGACCACAGCTGTGTTCTTTCGTCCTGGCGGGAGGAGAAACACTTGAAGCTCTTCCACTCAGTAAACCTGGTGGTGCAATCACAGCCCCAAAGCGTGTGCCTGGCCGCTAGCAGCTGGGAAGACGGTAGGTATTCAGCCTCACAGCCCGGATTTTTATCTTAGCTGTCGTTCTGCCCCTTCACATTTTGCCAGTCATTTGGAGGATGATGCTTATAAAAATTTGTAGTTTTCAGAATGCCAACATGATGAATGGCTTGGTTTAGATTCAAACTTGGCCAGGCATGCACAGGCCTATAATCCCAACACAGGGGAGGTAGAGGCGGGAAGGCCAGGATACTAGGTAATAGCAAGTTTGAGGTAGTCTGGCCTACACAACCCCATCTCAAAATACCAAAAAGAAAGAGAGAGAAGTATCTAAAGCAATTAACCAGATAATTAAAACCAAAAAAAAACATTTTTTATTAATTTAAATTACATATATAAATAATTTTGACCTGACATAAATTCATCTGAAACGATGTGAAAGCAAATTTGATAATACTGAAATGACTTCATATGAGCCACTACTGTAAACCTCTATACAAAGAATTAATACATTTCTAGGCAGTCAAGATCACAGCCCAGGTAACGAGCCGAGTCAGTGTGGGACAGCCACCGACAGCTAGACAGCACAAGATATAAGGGTGACACAGAGCACCAAGGGACAGAAGAGTGCCCAAACACACAGAGACCTCTGCAGCTGTCTAGCTTAGGTGAGGTGTGGCCATACTTGCTGGAAAAGTTGCAGAGGGCGAATTAGCAACATTAAGCGTCAAAGGCAACTTTATAACAACCTGTAAAAGAAGTGAGAAACAAATCCTGCAGGTGCCAGACTCCCCAAGAAGTGAGACACAGGAACAACCCCAAAAAAATCCCTGGGGAGAGCCCAGCAGCGCTACACCAAGAGAGTCAGGGGGAGATTCCTAAATAAGGTGGGTGTGGAAAGAAATGATCTTTAATTGTGCTTTGTTGCACATATAATCCCAGCAGCCTCTCCTACAACCCTCCCTTGTCTGTATACCCCCATTCTATTCATTTTAACAGCAGACCATGTTCCACGGGGGGGGGGGGGGGGGGGCTTTGCAGTACATTTATTGATACGAAACAATAGAAAAAAAATGAGAGTTCGAAAGCAGAATTTAGATCATATGTATTCTTCCAACATTCTCCCGAGCAGTTTGGGTTCTAGAACACTGCACTGCAAACCCTGCCCCCCTCCCCCATAGCTTTCCCTACACACAGAGCCCTGAGCTGACACATTTCTGGTGGCTACATTAATCGGTACCCTGCGGTTCTGCCTACTTGAAGTTCTCAACACCATCCTTGAAAGACCAAGAGTTTTCTTTTTTTTTTTTTTTTTTTTTAAATATTTATTTATTATGTATACAATATTCTGTCTGTGTGTATGCCTGCAGGCCAGAAGAGGGCACCAGACCCCATTACAGATGGTTGTGAGCCACCATGTGGTTGCTGGGAATTGAACTCAGGACCTTTGGAAGAGCAGGCAATGCTCTTAACCTCTGAGCTATCTCTCCAGCCCCCCAAGAGTTTTCTATTGTGTTGCAAGACCACCTGCAAGAAATACCCAGGCCCCTCCGGAGGAGGCTCCTCCTCCAGGAACCAGGAACCGGTGTGCACTGCTTAGCATTGCTCTGTTTTTAAAGCTTGGTCACAGCTTTCTACGGCAGGGGGTAATGTTCAGAAATTTAACTTCAAAAGAGCTCCCAGCTCATCTTCACTGTGTAATGATACTACAGCAAGTCTGGACTTAATTACAAGCCTGCAAGGAATGGGGGCGGGAGGGAGGGAGTCTGTGGGCATGGCTTGCCTCTCCGCCGACACCCCCACCTTCACTGACTTCCTTTCCTTTGGATTTGTACACACTCTATAGGCCAGAATCATTAATGACGGGAGTAAACTTGCTAACCATAGAGATTACAAACTGTGTGTGTGTGTGTGTGTGTGTGTGTTCAGCTGTTGAGGCTATTTGAGGGGTTTTTCTTTTTAGAGCCCTACAGAATGAAACCTTTGTTTAAGAAAGCATCTTGAGTGACTGTCTTCCCTTTTTCTGCACCCGGAAACCTAACCAAGACTCCTTGAACTCTGACCTCCAAGGACACTAGCCCTGCTAAACCTAATCCCAGGCTCAGAGATCACTACAGGGATATTTAAGGCAGCTGGGAGGAACGCTGAAATCTGTGGATTGTAAAGTAGTTATCGTCCTGGGGTGGGGCACGTTTGTGGCATTTGAGTTAAAATGATAAAAGTGAGAGAGGCTCCGCTCACCCGAGTGCAGATAAGCCCCACAGTAAGATAGAGCTCTGTGCAAGCCCTGGGGCTCAGAATTCCCCCGGTATCATCTGTCCCCTTAATCATCTTTACAAATCTCCAACCTAGTGGTGGGATTTCGACCCCCCAAAAGTGTCCCTCCCAGGGCACATTACTGTGACTTTAACGGTGGCCTATTTTAGGCAGCAGTTCCAGTAGAATGAATGCCCCCATTATTTTAACTGTCTGCTCCGGGTGGTCACTGTTTTTTTTTTTTAATGCAATGCATTATATATGAATGACATCATATGCCTATCATAAAAGAAAGTGTTAAAACCTGTGATGAATTTTCCTACTGTAACTATGCCATTAATAAATGTAAACGTATATCAGAACATACACTTACGGGCTGGTAAAACATTTATAGTCACCTTTGTACATACGAAAATAAAAAGGGTTTTTCTGGTTGTTGTTGTTGTTTTAGCTTTAAAAAAAACATAAAAGTCCTTTTGTATTCTTACCTCCAAAGCTCCATTAGTGATCTCAGATGCCTGGAGACTTTTTCTAGTTAAAGAAGCCCAAATAGTAATTGCTAATAAATGGCATTTATGAATCCTGAGTAGTTCCTTTCTTCCTATGATAAAGATCTCACTTGGGCCATATTACTATGTATCAAATTCAAATCATATTGAATCATTTACTCTCTGCTGCCCCACATCCATCCCCTTCCATTCTCTGAGAGAGCCCCCTTAGCCACCCTGACAGGCTTCTTTCCAAGGCTCTCTTTATGTATAGGAAAAAAAAAACTCACTTCTGATTTTGCCATCCCAAGCTTACTCAAAACTTAACCCCTTAGATACTAAGGAGAATGAAATACACTACCCGTACTGATGCATGGCTCTCTAATTCTCTGCTTTTATTTGCAGGACAGCACAAAGCAAACCAAAGAGGCTGCATTCCTGAACAATCAACACCGTCCTACTTACTATCCGTCAAACAACATTTAAAGGTTCATTTTTATATTTGTAGTTGTGTGTGTGTGTGTACGTGTGCACACAAGCCTCTGTGTAGCATGTACATGAGTTCATGATCCTGTGGAGGCCAGAGGCATCAATGCCCTGGGAACTTAAGCTCCAGACAGTTGTGAGATGCCTGGCGGGGCTCTTGGGAACTCTCAAAGGATGAGCCAACTCCCAGCACCCAAGTTTTTAATGTGAACACCTACCAGGTGTTAAACACAGTGCTAAGAACACTGTTTGAATATAATCTTATCCTCACAATGTGCTAAGCATGTATACCATTCTTGTTTAGAGATAAAAGAGATACACTATCACCAAGCAACAAGCATAGGTTCCTCCTAGGTGTTCCTGCCATGCACCGGCACACAGGTGCCCTTGGTAGCTGCTGTGCAGTTATACCAGGAGGTGGTCAGTGTGCATAGTGCAGGATAACTCACAGGCTAGGAGAGAACAGAAGTGAGGAGCTGATAAAGCTAGTGTGTGGACCTCTGCTCCCAGGGCAAATGCTGTACAGAACAGAGAGAGCCACCCAAGTGCCTCTGGGCAGGCAGTGCAGACGGGGACAACCCTTTCTCTCCTGGGATGTCAACTCAACTTGAACCTTGATCTTAAGTTTTCCATGGACAGAAGCAAGCATGAGAGAGTGTCTACGTATGGAGGACATAACCAACTCTTTATCGGGAGAAGACTGCAGGATCAACTGTCACGCATAAATCATCCCTGGAGGAGGAGCAGGAATATGCCAGGTAGGTCCCCCTTCCCTTGCAGCCTGAGAACGCTCGTATGGGTGACCAGAGAAATGCTCATGCCAAGGAATGTTAGAGGGTTGTTTGAATTAAATTAATTCACGGAACACGTTTGCCAGTTCATTAGTCCCACAAAGTAGGGAAAGACAAGTTTTTAATAAAACGTGTATCTTCCCAGTAACCTGCATGCTTAGTTTTATGACTTACTCAACGTTTAATCTGAAAGCAGTATTCCAAAGCATGGGTCTCCTCTCGGCATCCACGTTCTGGATCTGAAGTCCCCATTTTCCTGTGCGTGTGTTCCCATAAGCCCCAGTTTCATGCAGATCGGAAAAACAACGCTCAGAGCCCTGCTTCCCCGTGCACAGGTCTAAGGGCAGTGCTGGACTCGAGGCCTCGTTTTCCTAATTCATTGCCTAATATTTGTGTGTGTGTGTGTGTGTGTGTGTGTGTGTGTGTGTGTGTGTGTGTTAAACAAACCCAGAATTGAAACTAAGCTGAGGTTGTTTTGTCTGAATCTAATCAGGATGTCTTGCTGGCACTCTCTGCTCTCTGCCCCTCTGCTCTGTGGCTTCTTGATTTCCCACGATAGACACAAACACCGCTGTGGCCAACCCAACCAGTATCCACTTTCCCTTCTTCCTTCCCAGAGAATCCCGGTTTTTGTTTTTTCTGAGATACATTGTATCAGATGAAAAACTTGATTTCCCAAGTTCCAAAGACCCAAGAGTGCAATAAAAGGCAAAGTCCACGGGAAGGCCTTCCTCCCAGAACCAGAGGAGGGGCGTTTGATGAAGAGGGGGGGTCCTGTCTTTGGCTCTTCTCTCTTCCCTTTCTCTAAGTCTTTGGGATCTGAACTGGAAGTCTGGACCTGTGATAGCCATTTTGCAATGATACTAAGAGAAGCCAGGGTAAAAGTGAAAGCCTGGCCTCTGATGATGTTGCCAAGATACTGTTAGCCAGAACCGGTCACCTCCCTAAAACAAAACCAAACAAAAACAGTAACAATTTAAAAACAACAACAACAACTTCTCTTTGATTATAACAAGGACTTTCTGCCTGGTCACTTGTGCGGTTCACTGGTTAACACCTCAACCACGTATCAAGAGAATCACATATTTCTCAAACACCATAACTGCATGGATTCGGCACCCTTCCCTGGTGGTCCCTAGCGGGACACTGCTAAGAAAGCCAGAACTCTTCAGCTTAGCATCCAAGGTTCTTCTCTCCAAGCCCCAAAGTCCCTAGTATCCATGCACACTAGCCACATGGAGCTTCCTGCCAACCATCTCCCTTCTTCTGCCCATCACAACCTTACAGCCTTGTCAGTCCAATCCCCTCTGTCTGTACCAAGCTTCCCTACCCAGTGAGGCTTCTCCCTCCTTTAACTCTCAGGGAAGATCTGCCTGATCCACTTGGGTATGGCTCTTATGAAAGCCACTGTGCTTCCAAACTCTCCCAGACAAGAGGCACCTGGAAATCAGGCCTTGTCACCGTGCCATCAGGACACCCCCAAACCCCCCAGACACAATTAGCCACACATGATTAATAACCCCCCCCCCCCCCCCATGCAGCTCTGAGTGATCCCGAAAGGAGTCCACGCCAACCCTCTAATGACTCACGAGGAGCATGTGTGACGGCGGGGAGCAAGCCAAGCTGCAGTTCGGGCTGCTGCATTGTTTTGACACCAGCGCAAGTGATAATGGGCTGTGACTCTGTGTGTCAAAGCGTTCAAGCAAGACACAAGGCTCTGCTGCCAGCCCCCCGCTGCTGTCACTGCCCCAGCCTGCACAGACCTTGCCTGCTGACTACCATGTGGCTGCTGATTAGGAGAAAGGCCTACTGGTCGACCTGCTTCTCACGCTCACGACTCGGGATGAGGGCCTCAGGAGCAGAGTCTCGTGGAGACCCAACCCAAGGCATAGTAAGCCTTGGTGCATGAGTCAGACAGGAGTAGGTAGCATGCTGTGGTAAGAGAAAGACATTGTCTGCTGGGAAGGAGAAACCACAACACGAGCAGTATTCAGATGTTAGAATACAAGCCAGCGGGGACACAGAGAAGAGGACACTGTGCAGACTGAGCAGGACAGACACTGTGAACAAAACTACTCAGAAGAGAGAGTGAGGGCCACGATACTTAGCCCAATAAAAAAGAACGGTTTTGTTTTCTATCCCATCAATAAATAAAACTGTTTAAAATAACAGACACGGGAGTGCAGGTGTGTGGAACGGCCTGTGTTTAGTGTGTGCAACAACACCCTAGGCTCAACCTCTGGGCACCAGAGGAAAATAATACTAATAAAACAAAATGACTGTTATATACAATAAAAAATGGAGGTTAGGTCATAAATATTACTATAAATAGCCACCATTAGCCACATAGTCATTAAAGCACTACCTGGCATTATTCTAACTTATATGCGTATGACTGGCATATACTGTGACAAGGGGCATTTAATCTCAATACTGCATGCTAGTTAAAAACCACTGAGCATAGCCAGGTGTGATGGCGCACGCCTTTAATCTAGTACTCCAAAGGCAGAAGGTGAGTCTCTCTGAGTTCAAGTCCAGCCTTGTCTATATAGTGAGTTCCAGGACAGGCAGGGCCATGTAGAGAGACCCTGTGTGGTAGTGTGAATGTAACTGGTCCCCCACAGGGAGTGGCCCTATTAGGGGGTCTGGCTTTGCTGGAGGAGGCGTGTGACTGTGGGGATAGACTTTGAGGTCTTCTATGCTCCAGCAATGCCCAGTGACATGACACTCTGAGCTCCTTCTCCAGCGCCACGTCTGTCTGAGGGCTGCCCTGCCACCAGCCCCAACTAAGCCTCTGAGCTGCAAGGCAGCCCCAGTGAAATGTTTTCCTTTGTGAGAGTTGCCGTGGTATCGGTTTCTCTTCCCAGCCATAGAAACCCTAAGGAAGGCAGCCTGTCTTAAATACAGAAACAAACAAAACAACAACAACAAACGAACAAAAAGCAATCACTGAGTACACACTAAGATACCATGAAAGGATAATCCCAGGCTGCCTGCAATCCTGGAGCTAAGGATTTCCTTGAAGGTAAGGTGTACACTTCACTCAAAATACATTGAATGAATGAATGAACCCTTCATTCCTCCACCCCACCTCCCCAACACTTCCCCTTACCGGCCCTCCAGAGATACACAGACCTGCTAGGACAGAAACTGGACCTGTGTCCCCTGGATGTCTTGATCCAGGCTGTCCAGCTTGTTATCTGTCACCTTCAAAGGTACCAAGCAGGCCTAACACTGCTCCTTGCTAGTTACCCTTCAGGGTGATGCTATCCTAGCCCCTCGCAACATGTGTGCCAGCTTGCAACACCCCTAGCCCCACACTGCCGTGACAAAGGGCCTCAGAGTGCAGAGGTGACTGTTCAAGGCCAAGGCCAGGAGAAGAAAATACTCAGGAAAGTAAAATTAGAACCATGGGACTCAAAAAGCAGCGAGAACCAGGGCTCGGCAGTAACCACACAGCTCCACTGAACAGAAAGACATAATGTTCTATTGCAGGGTGTTTTGGTTATTTCCATATGGTATGGTTCTATTACAGCAAAACAGATTAATTTTGTCTAAGATCTGGTGGATTACGTTTTATAAGAAATTGAATGATTTTTCTAAGTACAGAGTTTTTGAAACACTGCTTTATGTGCAATTCTATGACGGGAGAGTCATTAAATAGAGGGCTACTCACTAATAATTATATTTGACTTCGAGGCACACCATGCAATTTTTGATACAGATTTACCTTCATAATTATACTTTTCTTAAAGTATTATTAGCTTTCAGTTGATGATGCTAACATTTAAAATAAGCACACACCGACACAGAGTGGGGACCACACATCCGCTGTCTGGCAGGAGACAGGCCTCCTTCAAATGCTGGTTTCCCCACACTTTTTTTTTTTTCTTTTTGTAAGAGGAAAATACTGCTCAAAAAAAAGAAGAAGAAGAAGAAGAAGAAGAAGAAGAAGAGAACAGGAAGAGTTTAAATAGTGAGGATTGGGAAGGAAAGAGTGAGACAAAGTGACAGAGAAATGAGGAGGGAATAATCAATAAACTGAAATCTAAAGCTATTTTTGAGCACAATGCCATTTGATTCTCTATCCCTGTGTATACTAGCTAGTTGCGTTAGACTATAACATAGCCGAATAGACCATAACACAAGCTGCAACCTTTATTTAGCTAGGCTTTCTGCAGCTTCTTTTGAAGTCATTTGGTACATGGGGAAAAAGGACCCCAAATAACACGGCTTGGGTAGTGAAGCAGGCCCCGTGAAACACTGCAGGAGCCAGGAGGCAAAGGCGTGGAGCTCAGCTCTCACGAGATTCACATTTTCCAGGGGACCCAGAGGACGTCATGCACACGATTTGTTTCCGGCTGTCTCCTCTGTTTCACTTGGCCCCAGATTCATCCAAGGCAACCCCACAGGCAGACCACGTGAGAAGAGAAGATGTGTGTGACTAGCTTAAATGGCTTCCCTGTACTACACATGTATGCACTACACATGCATGCACTATACATGTATGCACTACACATGCATGCACTATACATGTATGCACTATACATGTATGTGCTATGCATGTATGCGCTATGCATGTATGTGCTATGCATGTATGCACTATACATGTAGATGAAGCAAGGAGTTCTAGTTCAGTGCTCAGCATCAGCCTACATAAAATATCCCAAGTGCTTTAAGAGGGGGGAGAAAACAGTGGGATACAGGATGATTCTTCCACAGCAGACAACAAGCAAACACCACCTTTCCTAGTACAGCCGTGGAATAGGATACCGAAAGACTTACAGCACGAGAGGTCCTGTGGCAGGTGGGGGACAGATACCACCAACTACAAAGACAGAAATGTCCCTAAGTCTACGTCTAGTCCTCTTCTATCACAAGGAAACACATAGAGCATAGGCCTAGTCCTCTTACATTACAAGGAAACACACAGAACAAGAAAACAGTATTGGTAATTCACATCCAGTATCTCAGGTTGAGGTGCTGCATGCATTGAAGCCAAGAAGACAAAAGAAATAAACAGATTTATCTGGCTTCCATGCTCTATATTAGCAATAACAATCTATTTTGTGGTACACGTGTGTGTGTGTGTGTGTGTCTGTGTGTGTGTGTGTGTCTGTGTGTGTCTGTGTGTCTGAACATCAAGGGCAGTTGTCTTCCTCAATCATTGTACATCTCGTTTTTTGCTGCAGGGTCTCTCATAACCCAAAATTCACCAATTTGCCTAGCGTGGCTGACCAGCAAACCAGGAATCTTCCTGTGTCTGCTGCTCCAGTGTTAGGATTATGGCCATACTCTAGCACGCCTGGCTCTTTTATACAGCTGCTGGGGATTGAACCCAAGTCCACACGGTTACACAGCAAACATTTTACTGACTGAGCCAATTGCTAGCCCTAGCAATAACAACCTTTTTAAAAGTGATTTTGTATTATTATAAGTTTTCATTATTATTACTGCAGCGAGGCTGTAGGCGTGTGTGCGGTCACGCATGCAATAGGCTATGTATGGAGGCCCAAGACCAACCTTTTGGCCTCAGTTCTCTCTCAGTTCTCTCTCCTTACATGGGTCCTGGGGACCAAACCCTTGCTATGGGTCAAGGGCAACGTAAATTGCTTTACATGACTTAATTTTAGCCAGACAGCTCTACAGAGGGAGAATTGTTAGTATCACTCTGGTTGAATAGAAGGAAAAATTGGAGTCACAGTCCAAAATCACCACGGTTACCGCCAGGCAGTCATCCCCCTCGACTTCAGTCAGGGCCACGCTGCCAGCTCCCACGTGATCTCGCAGGGTCACTGGGCAGTGACAGAGTTGCCACACTCATCGGGAGCAGATCCTGCCAGTTTCTCGGAGACAGGAAACTAGTAAACCAATTGAGCATTCGTGATTACTATACCATAAACTAAAGGTGCTTCAGAACTGATGTGCAGTGCTCAATTTATTAGAAACCTTTATCTTGGCCTCATTTACTGGGATGGTCACATCATTTCATACCATAAAGCAGTCGCTTCCAGCCAACTCTCAAAGATAAATAAGAAGAAAGGAAGGTAATAAGGCGTCAAATGTGATGCACCTGTAGGGAGTGGTGTTTCCTGTGTGTCTGATCCTGTCATGCAGGATGGTGCAAAAGGGGCCAAGTGATGTTTCCCGTGTGTCTGATCCTGTCATGCTCCAAGTGGGTACAAAATGGGTCAAGATCTACCACACAGGTCTCTCCCTTTCCTCTCTGACATTCAGATCTGGTCTCTATTCTACTCCTGCTCATTCATCACCAACCAGGTGGCAGCCAGTGCCGCCCTGCAGACTGCGCTGACCACAGCCCACATCAACAGCTCCACAAAGAAGATGGCTCTCTACTTCATCCAGAATCGCTAGTGTAGACCTAGCCTCAGTAACAGCCGGACCCCTTTGAAAACTCAGGATACACAAAGGCCTGTGTCAGCGTTGGGACAGGGGTCCCCTGAAAAGGGCTTCAAATTAGAAAACCTGAATGTTGCATTATCTTTCTCCACAACAGAGAGCTAGAAGACACACAATGGCTTCAGTCTAACGAGAAGAATTAAAAGATTCTTGCTCACTCTTCCTAAGAATAAATTCTCCTCCAGAAGAAGTCAACACAGACCTTCCAGGAACTATCCAGAGCATTGAGAGATAATATGTCCGATCTGGCACCCCCAAGCCCTTCCCTTGGGAATGGTCCCTTCCCTTCACAGAACAGAACACCTTACACCAAAGGTCAATCAGAAAGACATATCTGCATGCTATGACTTCAGAAGTTCAACCTGGGCTGTGCTTGCCAGCGTGTTTTAGAAAAAATAACTAAGCGTGGCGATAAATCACCTCGAGATGCCCATGCCGAGGCTGCGCCGCCTGGAAACGGCTCGTGTCGTATGGTAACGTACTCGGCTGCTCCCTCTGCGCGAGCGGCACTTGTAATGAAAACGCAGCCATATATCTTGATTTGTCAGAGAACAAATCAGTTTTATCTGTTCATTTTGTGCTTTAGTGTCATAGGTATTTTAGAAAACATAATTTATAATTCTTCATGCAATTATATATGAAATTAAATCATCTTCCTTCTCCAGAAGCGTCAAAATATTTCAGATTAAGTAGAACGCATTCGCAATGTCTTTGAGATCCTCTTCCTTTCTCCCTTCCTCCCATTCTACACCCTGAAGGGAAAAAAAAATGAAGGAAAGAGGAGAGAAATATTTAGCATTTTAATGAGTGACTCTAGTTATACGTAAGGCTTAATATCAGTCTTTATGCTTGGGGGGGGGAGTTGAAAATGGGTTCTTACAACATAGCCCAGGATGGTCTCACAAATGCAGCTGTCCTCCGGCCTCGGCGTCCTGTGTGCCGGGATTATGAGCATGCACCATCATGTGCAACGATTATTAATAGTAATTCACTGTTACAACAATGCCTTAATCACACGGAGAGGCAGGAAGACTGGGTTTAAACGTTTGGGCACTGGCTGCACTGCTCCTCTGCCGTGGACCCTGGGGCTTGTCGTTTAATCTCCTTCTGTCTCAGTTGTCTCAGCTAGGAGATGGGAATAATTACACCGCACAAGATTCGTATGCATCAAATAGATGCACAGCAAGCTCTGCTTTCTGGCTAATACCCTCCCTGGCAAAGGCGCCCACACCACTCCCTGTCAAAGGATGAGACAGATACAAGAGCCCACGGAGCCTGTGTTCTCATGGCCACTCAGAAGGCATCCAACAGAACAGAAGAGGAAAACACACTTTTAGGGGCGTGGTTCAGCGGAAAGTGGTTAACAAACTTCCAGACAGTACAGGGGAGTCTCCCTTGAGGAGCCCAAGCTCACACTTGGGGAAGTCTTACTTTGTATGACTCTGAGAAGCCCATGGTCTTGGGTGTGTCTGTCTTTCCTTCTGAGAGTCTGTCTTTGTCTTACCTTTTATGTTTAAGCCTATAATAAAATACCTTTATTCAACTCAACTCTGCAGTCAGGGCACCTTATCTAAGATGAGATGACCCAGCCCCAATGATTCCTCACACTGATGACCATCACTGCTGGCCCACTCCTTTTACTTGACTTGGATAAAGGACGATCTGCCAAGAGTTCAGCAAGCTCCTGGTAAGTCACCAGTCACCTCAGAAATGTCCCCCAAAAGCCGGAAAGGGGTTTATTTATTTATTTATTTATATCTCAACTGCATTTGTTTATTTTTTTTTAAACTGCATTAATTTAAATTACAAGTAGGTAGATTTAAATATCTCCCAGAGTTAGAAGGGACCGAGAAGCAAACCATACCTTAATCAGTGTTACAGAAAAATCTCCAGTCACATAGTCTTGAGAAACAACTGTCTTATACCTAAAACGCTGCCCAGCCCTTGCTAGGTCCATTCAGAAACCCCAGCGACACCTCCCTGTCCAGGAGCCACCCACGCTCCTGAGAAAGCTCCTAGAGAAAGGGCTCCCTCTCCTCCTGCAAGGACAGCTCCCACAGTGAGCTGGTGACCACAGAAGCGGAGGACATCAACTGGGGGGCAGCCTGTGCTTACAGGTAAGGGCTCTGCCAATGCCAAGATTGAATACACAAAAAGCTATAACCAGGCCCACATCCAATCTGCTAAGACTATAGAGAAGCCAGATCCATGTTAGAACTCCAAAATGCTGAAGAGAGCCCAAGAAAGATGTTTAATCTCATCTAGTAGGACCTGAAGTCTGGTAGAAATGGCCTCAAGCAGACTCCAGCAAGCGAGGGAGCGCTCCTGACTTGCCTGACAAATTCCCTACCTCCGACCTTTGATCTCTGGCTGTCTTTAGTCACTCCAAACACAAGAAAAACACTCCCTCCGAGCATCCCCCGCGACACTTTCAGCAAAGCTCCGTCCTGGTGCACACAGCAAAACCAGAAGCTAACAGAAGAACTGTCATCAGCTATTAATCCCCGGGGCCAAGGGACATCTTCACACAGGGCTGTCATTGTGGAGCTCGTAAGCCCTCAGTCACTGGCCCACACAGCGATGGGGATGTGCTTCTCAGAGAGGGAAAAAGCCCAGCATGCAGGCCACTGCAAGACGGCTACAAAAACAAAATATGAAACCAATTAACTGGAGTTTCTTGAATGGCACAAAGTTTTTATACCCTTCTTCCATGTTAAAAAAAGAAAAAGAAAAGAGAGGTAAGAAGCAAAAAAAAAAAAAAAAAAGAAAGAAAAGAAAAGAAAAGAAGCCCTCCAACACAAATTCAACTCTTTATTTACCACAGGGCAGAAGGAAAGAAAGAAGCCCCAAATGGGGGCCTGGTTTAATAACTGGCCTTCTACCTGTGACAATTCTAATAAGGTGAAGTGGATTTCCAAAAAACAAGAATCCTTTCACTAGATGTTGGAATAAATCTGATGATTCAGCCCAGAATGGCCACAGCTCAGCACTTACTGCTTCTAATGTTAAAGATTACTCCTGCTTAACGAACATCAGAAAAGAAGACAAAAGGAACGAGGGTTTCCCGTTTTCTCTGACGATCAGAGCATCACGGCTGTGTGACGTTGGGAACAATAACACAGAAAATGGAACAGGAGCGTGGTGATATCATAATGCTGACAGGTGAGATGCTGTATATATAGAAACAGGACCAAGAAGTAGCATCATGTCTCCCCTAG
Source organism: Arvicola amphibius (assembly GCF_903992535.2). NCBI lineage: Eukaryota > Metazoa > Chordata > Mammalia > Rodentia > Cricetidae > Arvicola > Arvicola amphibius. Next base: position 30,487,952 of record NC_052064.1, read on the forward strand.
TGTTGGGTCCATGGGAGATTTTTTGGTGTATTTCTACTTTTTAATCGCTCACTTTTCTACAGTTAACGAACATCAATTTATTATTAGAAAAAGGGATTGTTAAAGCCTAATGCTTTTATACGGTGCTGAGATACATACAAAAAGAGGGACAAATAAAACAGGCTTTTATAAAATGCTGTCCAACCTGGAACCCCAGCTCAGGAGGCTGAGGCAGCAAGTAGCAAGTTTGAGGCCTGCCTGGCAACAGAGAGATCCTATCTCAAAAACAAAACAAAAATAAACAAACAAAGGAAGACTATACTGACAATCTGAAAATACAGTAAAAGCAAGCAGCAGTTGGCACACATTCTCTGGGGCCAGTGCTTCTGGGGTCGAGCGATTCACCCCTTTGAGACCCATGCATCAGCTGCAATGCAGACGGTACAATACAAACTATAGCGTTGCTCTAGGGACTGGGTAAGTTAAGGCATGGCTGACAGAGCCATAGGAGCTGGTACAGAAGAAGCACTCGATAAATGCCAATTATCGGAAATATACCACTGAGTGTATGGCTCAGCAGATAAGGATGCTTGCTATACAGTCATGAAGAAGACCCGGGTTCTAGTCCCCAGCACTTCTGTCAAAAGACGGGCATAGCTCTGCATGCTGGTGACTTCAGCACTACTGGGGGGCAGGGTAGGGAGCAAAGACAGGAAGATTGCTGGGGCTTGCAGTGTGTGTGTGTGTGTGTGTGTGTGTGTGTGTGTGTGTGTGGTGTGTGTGTGTGTGTGTGTGTGTGTGTGTATGACTTATTATTCAAAGTTTAATTTCTCTCATCAGAACTAAACCATAGCTCAACAGCAACTCATTCTAACAACGCAACATTTAGCTGATATCAAACATGAATTACTGCACACGGCTAACAGATTTTGTTTGGAAAAATGAGAACTTTAACCTTTCTGTTGTTCATATTGTTTCATTTTTAACCCTTAAAACCAACCTAAAACTTTTGGTTTTGTACCGGTTAAGCATTTGTCCCCAGAAGCCAAAACCTTCTCACCAGATGGGGCGCCTAGGGACTCCTCCAACCTCCTACTACTCAGTGAACTGAATATCTTTCCCAACGTGGAACACAGGGCAGGGACATTGTATATCTGATGGAACAAGCCCTTGTGTATAACTGATAATAAAAATTAATTAAGTGATAGCATGAAGAGATAGCATGAGGGAGAACCAGAGACTCAAGGCACACCCTTCCAACTCTCTACTCACTTAAAATGGTGCTCAAAAAGCTAAAGATCGGGGCTGGAGAGATGGCTCAGAGGTTAAGAGCATTACCTGCTCTTCCAAAGGTCCTGAGTTCAATTCCCAGCAACCACATGGTGGCTCACAACCATCTATAATGGGGGTCTGGTTCCCTCTTCTGGCCTGCAGCCATACACACAGACAGAATGTCGTATACATAATAAATAAATATTTAAAAAAAAAAAAAAAGCTAAAGATCTAAAAACGTGTCTTTCCAATAACCACTGCCATGTCTCTTCCCATGCAGGTTATGTGAAACCAGCCCCGTGAAGTGAAGTCTCTCCACCCGCTTACAAAATAACCTCCCGAGACAGACACTCTGAATTGCTATTCATCGTCTGGGCTCTGGAGCATAGTCTCCAAACCGGAAGCTGGTCAACCTGGCCAAGCCTTGAGCAGGAACAGACTTCCCACTTAACCAAGCTCCCTCGCTGGTGGGTGTTTTCCATGGGAGACTACCAGGCTTACGTGATGGAACCAACAAGGGCACACGGGTCGGGAATGTGCTATAAGCGTTCCACGGCCCACTCTCTCTCTGATTTACAAAACCAGCATAAGGAATGTGTCAGAAGCATCTCTCTGCCAAGCTGGAGCTGGAAGCTGGGAGCCCCCGGAGACCTTGGCACTGTCTGATTTGCATAGAGGCCACTGCAACTTTTCTGTAAGAAGCCTACAGACCGCCAGTTCTGTGTTGACTGATGTCTCATAAAACCAAGCAAGGGAAAGCCTGCGTGCTTCCTCATGCTACACCAACACTTCAGCCAATTACAGCTTCTCGGGGAAGAAATGTCACATGTCCTAAAACCCCAACGTCAGACCCACTAGAATTTAAAAACACACTGCAGTGCCCAGTTTCAGATGCCCCTGCCATCCCCTATGCTCTCTCTGGCACCAAGTGAAACCCAACCAAGGTGCCCATGTGTGAACAAGAGGCCAGCTCAAAGCTCGCTCTTCACCCCTGCCCTACAAAGCCACCAGTGAGCTTTTCCTCTGTCACACTTGAGAGCTTCCCAGAGCAAGGGACAGGTCACAGCCTTCTGGTGCTACACAGATGAGTGAGCAACAGCAGAATCAAGGTCTCATAAGACTACAGAAATGTCCAGAACTGTTGGGCGAAGTCTAGATATAAGACATGGAACAAAAGGACTTATAATGGTGAAGCCTCACTGTTTCAGAGAACAGACCAGGAACGCAGCAAATGACTAACCTCATATTTAACAATCACAGACGCAAACTAAAGGTTACGTATGCTTTACAATAGAATAAAAGTCAAATACAGAATAAAGCATACTGGAGTTCCCATCAGCATTTGTAACCCTTCCGGTAGCACTCACAGCCAGATATACACTGAGACACCAGAAAGTATGCAGTAAGAAGTACATAATACACAAAATTACAGAGGAACAATAAACGGAGCCAGTCAGTCATTTAATTTATAAATAAAAGCTGTCTGTCTTGGAGGGTCAGCCTGTTCTACCTGGATCACCTGACTCAGTCCACACAAGTCCGAAAGTCAGCCGCTCAGCCCCTCGTGGTCATGGATCTCCCTGCTAAGCAGCCAAGTTAGCCTTAAACTACAATCCTGCATGAGCTTCCCCAGTGCCAGGATCACAAGCACTGGGCTACCGCACATGCCTAGATATTTTAAATATCAAAAATATGTATCCAGAGAGAAATGGCAAGACCAGAGAGAATTTTGAGATCACCTTGCATTTTGTGCCCTCAGTAGCATGTTATAGGGACGGGGTCTTATGTGTCCCAGGCTGGCCTTGATCTCTATGTAGCAGGATGACCCTGGATTTCTGAATCTTCCACCTCAACCATCCAAGGGCTGGGATTACAAGTGTGTGCCACCACTCCCACCTGTGGTAGCGCATGTGTTGAGTTTCATGCGTGTTGTTGAGCACTCAACCAACTGAGCCGCATGCCCAGCGGCCCCCCCACACCCACCCCGTGGTTTTCTCTAAGCACTATAGCTAAGATGCTAGGCATCCCAAGCGTTGGCTAGGGAGTCTCGTCCTATCTGAATTCACATGTAGACAATACTTTTATCAGTTGACTTTCACGTGAGCCATGATTGCATCCCAAGCATTGACTAGAGCATCTCTTCCTATCCAAATTCACATGTAGACAACGTTTTTATCAGTTGACTTTCCCATGAGCCATGATTACATATTTACATATTCAAAATGGCACATACTATGAAAAAATAAACAGGGACGGAAAGGCGATAAACATTTATATTAGATATTTAATCTTAACTATACGCTGGACAAGGACACAGATAATAGTACCTTCCTCTTGGTATTTAGCTCCAAGGAGTGTTTCGGGTTTTGTCATGTGAACACAGAGCTACACACGTGTGTGAGAACTCGATGTGACACAGCAGGGGAGGCCAGCATGGCAGAAGGGCCTGTTAAAAACATGCACCATCCCAGCCAATGGTCTACGCTTTAGCCCGTCTGCACCCCAAGAGGTTGAGGAAGGGTGATGGCAATTTTGGGGGACATTTCTGCTATTTTAGGGACAGCTTTTTTTTTTTTTTAAGAAGCTCATTTATGAAAAGTTTGCTCCGAGGCCTAAAACTTCTACATCCAGGCCATTTTCATTACGTCCTTATGGGGGAGGGAGGGAGTCAAAATCTCGCAAGCCTGAGAGCTCAATTAAAGAGGCAAAAAGTGGGAGAGCAAATAAATAAATAAATAAAGCCAAGGAAGAAGCTGGGGAAACAGGATAGAAGAGAGAGCGCTCTAAACACTTCAATAGGGAAAATGTCAAACCTCAAAGCATGGAGACCTTTCGGCTCCAAGCCACATGTCTTAACATTCTTCCTCAAAAAAAAGTGTGAATTTCCAAACCCTTCTCTGAAGTTTGGACTGAGCTTACTAACTGTTCCCATAAAGAAATTTTAGGGTCAGGGCTTCCATAAAAGTTAGAGAAAAAAAAACTCAAACAAAAAAACAAAACAAAACAAAACAAAAAAACCCCACTCTGAATCGAGACACCAAATAAAATTTCTAGGATGTCTTTAATGTAAGTGGATAGAAAAGCCCATGTAATAAAAAGGACTGGGTTGAAATATCAACCATATATCATTTATAGATGTCTATGACTCCTGACTTGAATAACTCAGCACAGGCTGATGAACGGAGAATCTAACTACATTCCAGTTCAAACCGTAACATAACAGCTAAATTATGAATGAAAATCAACTTCATGGCGCACTAGAGAAAAAAATCCTTTGTGGATAAGATTTAGTAAAATACAAAACTCAAAAGACATACTCGAGGCCAGTGAGTTGTCCCAGGGTGTAAAAGCACCTTCGACCAAGTCAGATGACCTGAGTTCGAGTCCCAGAACACACAAGGTGGAAGGAGAGAATCATAGTGGGAAGCTGACCTCTGACCTTCAGCCATTCACTCTGGCAGGCACACGCGTAAACATCACAGGGATAGAAATTAAAATTAAATAAAACAAAACCTGTTCTCAGAAATTTAGTAAGATGTACCGGAATGTGGGTCTCACACTGTACTTTGTATTGTAGCTGCTTGTGAGGGAATGGGTGGGTTTCAGATCTACACACTGAAGAAAGCAAGCTAGCACTCCAGGGATAGGCACATTCTCTAGTTAGTGTCTATCCTTTCTACTGATTGCTCGCAACTGAGTGTCAGCCACGGGCCAGCGTACTCTGAAGAAATGGGGGCCATGTGAAGAGCCGAAGTTCAAGAGAAAGATCCTGAAAACAACATTAAGAACTAGCAAAGGAAGGGTTTTCTCTTGGGAAGCAACAATTCCCTGGGACACTTAATACCTGTGTCCCACCTGGCCAACTACTTCCAACAACAGACAACAAGGAATTCCTGCACATATTTTAGGAGTTCACTAACCACCAACTAACCACCAATATAGAGATAAATTAAAATAATATTATATTAATAAAATAAATCATTTAATTTAAAAATAAGCAAATTAGAAGCAAACTAATAAAGAAATTGTATATATGTTTATACCCTATCAATCTTACAACAATCTGAGCTCAGAAGGTCAAAATCAACTAAGGAGTTCTACACATTTAATTTTTTTAAGTATAATTAAACCACAAAATGTAAGCTCATCGAAAAGAGCATTTTCCCCCCATCTCTTGATTCCAAAAGCTGAAACAGTACTACCTCAGGACAACCTCTTTACAGGCCTAAGAGAGGAGCCCATCGCTGGGTGTGGTTGGCCCACACCTTTAATCTTAGCCTCTGAGTTCAAGGTTAGCCAGCCTGCTCTACAGAGTGAGTTCCAGGACAGTCAAGGCAACACAGACCAAACCCAGTCTCAAAAAAAAAAAAAAACTTAAAATAATAAATAAATAAATATGCAAACAAATGAATAAATATGAAATGAGGACTTAATTAGCAGGTAGGTCAGAATTGCTAAGAAACAAGCTTTATTTTCATATCAAGCTTTGGCCTGACCTTAAGGAATTCTTTATTTGACTTTATTTGAAAACGTCCTGCCCTTTATTTAGTTTTAGAAGGCTGTGGGGGTGTGGTGGTAAACACTTGTAATCCCAGCACTCCAGAAGTTGGGACCGACAGGCTACTTAGATAGAGTTCAAGGCTAGCCTGGAATACAGAATGAGACCTAAAGAAATCAAAATCAAAAATTTCTCTATGCCATTAAAAATTTTGTTCAAATGGCTTCCCAGATGCAATTATTGCAACATAAATGAGAAATAACAATTAATTAGTGCACCCTTTCTTAAACCTACAGTTTTCATGACAAAAATAACCCACCAAGGAGGACTTTGGCTTCCTTGTTGCTTAGTGTGTTTGTTTTTAAATACAATCTACCAGCCAAAAATAAAATTTGGAAGTTGGAGAAATAGCCCAGCAGTTAGGAGCACTTATTCCTCTAACACGGGACCTGGGTGAGCCCAGAATCCACATGGTGCTTTTACACTCACTCATGACCCCAACTGCAAGGGATCTGATGCCTCTTCTGACCTCTACAGGTATCAAGCATGCACACGGTGCATGTACATGCATGCAGGCAAAACACGCACATGCTTAAGATAAATTGTTAATTAGATTAATTTTGAAGCTCGCTGAGGGAAGAGTGTTATAGATAAAATGACCATTTGCAAATTAAGCCAGTTACACACAGGGTGACATCATCTGGCCATAGCAGGTGTCTCCTCCCAAAGCTGGCCAAGCATGACCAGTACCTGAAGAGCCCTTGGAGAGTGTGGGAGCTCCTTGGATGTTATGGAAAGCCTCGTGGGACAAAGTTGAAAGGTTGGAAAGGGAGAAATAAAAAGAATGGTGAATGGTGAGGTTAAGGTAGGGTGCGGGGAGGGAGTGGGATTCTGATAAACCCCACACAGCAGTGGCTTCCTAGAGCCCTCTCTTCCCATAACCTAAGGCCTCTGATGCGGAGTGATGGGCTCACAGTACAGCAGACAGTGCAGGCGTCAGCTTCTGGCATATGTACCATAGTGGGTTCAGACACAGTTAGTGGTGTGTGTGTGTGTTGGTAAATGAGAAGTATAAGTCAGCTAGATACATAGTTCCTGTGATTTATGATAGTGTCTGCTGCCTTTGTCTCCAGTGCCAATATCCACCATTTAAATAAATATTTTGTGAACATGGGGAGGGCAGTGCTTGGACTCTGGTTCAGTAGAATTGCTGTTTTCCTTTAGAAGCAAATAAAGGAAAATTTTCGCAGCTCACCTTGGGGGGATACTCTCTCAGCGAAAGAAATTGACAATCTCATGCTTACAGAAGCATGGGGACACCCCTGACTGGGACTGGACAGGCACACCCCTGACGACTGGGACTTGGGCATCACTGCAAAACCACACGGCAGACATAATCTAGTGTTTCACAGGCATCTAAACTGCTCCTCCAGGTCAGTCACTGAGAAGCTTCTCTGGTCATGTCAAAATGAAAAATCATGTCTCAAGAGCATCAGTTTTTCAAAAAGGTAGCAGCAACCCAATTATCCTTGTGGCCTCACACCACGGGGACACACAGGGGGACAGAACCCAGGGTCCCAGGACAAAACCTACCTTGGGAGAACTATAGAAACATGGAACTATCAGAACAAAACCAAAGAAAGAAAGCAAAACAACACATATAAATCTTCTGCCTAAGTCACAGACATCATGTCCTCCGCTGGACTGACTGAGCTGTTTGTCTGACTCATGAATAGCCGGTCTACCTAATAAGTAGGTCATTTAATAAGTAGGCAGCAAGCCGCATGCTCCCCATCACCTGAATGACAACCAAGACCTAAAACATCCATTCGGAGGAATGAAGGGTCCTGCTTTTCCATTTGTCCCAAACGGATCTTCTAATCATCTAAATGACAAGAAAGATCTAAATATATTGCAAGATTTCCCACTTTTCCATAATAGAGGTATTTAACCTTGTAGTCACCAGAACGCAAGGGGGTACTAATAACATCTTTTCAAAATATGAGCAATTGTGTGTTTTTCCATCCATTCAAAACAGGTCGCCAGCTTAAGGAAAAACAAACCCACTCTGATTTTTTTTTTTTTAAATCTGTGGGGTGTATAATGATAAACCTTTTCCCGCCAACATGGAGTATTGATCTAGACAGCATTTCTGATGAGGGGATTCAACATATAAAAAACCACAACAAGTAGTATTTTTCTAACCTTAGTTTTCAAACACTTTAGCAAGCAAATAATTCTGTGTGGCTCGTCCCTTTTCCAGTGCTCTGCGGCAGACAACAGTCACCGCTCGCTTGCACAGCTCACCTTGGTGAGCAAAACTCTGAGTCCACATCGCTGGAAGTCAGTGGGGCTCCCTGGGGTACATCTCCTGAGAGTCCTTTCCCTCAGCATGTGCCAAGAAACAAATCTTGGCCACTTAGTGCTCCGTGTTCCACACGTGAGCTCACGACGCACCAAGCAGCTACGCTAACGGAGACAGATAGCCCTGTCAGACAGGAAGCTGGCATGCCAGGATGCAAGCAGTGGGATACAATGACCTTTACACTCAAAGAAAAATATCCCCCCAAGTGGCACAAACGTTTACGGGCCACGGGGAGAAGGTTTTTATTTCATTCGGGCACATCCCGTGAAATAAAAAGCAGTGGTGGCCAAATCCTGAACCCCTCACACAAGAAGGGAAGTTGTGCAGGAAAGGAGACGGGCACCATGCACCACGCTGCCCTGAGGGCAGGGGACTCCACAGTTGCTGCCGGCCCTGCGCCAAGCCTGGCCAAGTGCAGGATGTAAACTGAGCTGAGATGCCCAGGGCATGTGTGTGGGGAACACTCACCCGGGAAGATATTCTCAACTGCCCTGGCAGACATAAACTATAATTTAAACAATGTCTACTTTAAAAAAAAGACATTAATGTGCTTATAGAATGAGCTTGGAAGTTCTCAACTTCTGCCTTGGTAACCCTATAAACACTTGATTCCCCTCCCCCACAGCCCCCTTATCAGAACCATTAAAGTCAACTGACCTTCACTTCTTAAGAGATACAGCAAGAACTCTAGGGAGGACCTACAGGAAGGTTAAGTAAACACGGTAAGATAGGAAATTAGCATAGAAAGTGAGACCAGGATGTTATAAATTTTGTCTCACCTTTATCTAGAAACATTATCATAAACTATTCAGCCACTTCATCTGAAAAACAAGGGTAAGAATTCTACTGGCTCAGGTTGTTTCCCATTATTCAAAGTTTGAGGAATACTGTTAATTATTTGTTTTGCTGAGGCTTCAGCATAAGAGAACAATGGACTAAGCTTTGAAAAGAAAAAGAGAAACTCACATAAGCTCCCCGGTATTACCAATACAATTATGCAACTTTAGTAGTTAATTAAATAGGTAAAAGGAGTGATTACAGAGAAAGTGATTTTTTTAATGAATGGACCACATCAAAACTGTAGGACAGTTTTCAAAAGGCACAAAAGAACAAGGATGTGCCTGCTTTTCTGTTTAATTAAAACCTGACGGCAAACTGCAGAAACCGGGGGACAAGGCAGCAAATAAATAAATTTCATATGCTTATAAATCATATATTAAAGTTCGGATAAGTCAGCGGTCAAAGATCTCAGCCCTGGCCCTGAGAACACCAATTTGCTGACTTAGCGAAAATAACCAGAAATTATGAATGCAAAAACACCATGAGGGTGGCTTTGAAATACAAGTCGATGAGGGTGGCTTTCGAGGCGCTGGCCAAACCCTTCACAGAACAAGAGCACAAGATTCTGCAGGATGTGGCATCTGACAGCTAGCCATTTTGTAGGCCTTGTTTGGAGGAAGCTATTCTTCCTCGGATCACACAGGAAGCTAGGGAGGAAAGAAAGCGGAATGAATACCTTGGGCCTGAGCTGCGGAGCTGTGGGAATATCCCAGGGCCAGGAGCGCGGTCTCCACCAGCTGGCTGAAAAGCACGTCTTTTCGCACCAAGACGAACTCGGCGTGCTCTTCTCTGTTGTCATATTCCAGAGAGCCGTCCAACTGCTCCACCACACAGAAGACAGGAATCATCAAACCTGGGAGGACACAACCCAACAGCAAAACAAGGGCATTACAAGGCAGTCTGGACCACCGGGAGGATCAGGGAAAGACAGTTCTAAAAGCTAAGTCAGCTAGGACTTATTGTTTCAGGTCCCCGGTAAGCCTGCAGGTGAGGGGAGCGGTTGTCTCTATGACTGAGCCATTGTAGCAGCAGTGCTGGGTGCTGAGGCAGGCGATCTCAGGGTCTAGTGATTAAGAGGCAGTCTATACCAAGTGGAGGTGTGTTAGCACACGGCCCAGGGCGAGGGGACCCTAGGACCTTTAATGGTTACTGTTATTATTTCACGACAAACACTTGTATTTTCAGGTCTGCCCTGCTTCTGTCTGGCATTTTATTTTAAAGCTGCCTATAGTACCCAATAGGAGGCATGTTAGATCTCCAGGCCTGAGATGCTGGAGACTGTATACAGGAAGGTCAACAAGAATTCAAAAGAAGTCCTCTTCTAGGCTTTCTCTCGTTTCATCTCAGTAAACAACCCACCAAGTGAGCCTGACAAGATACCGCTGACACCGCTCGTGAACATCTCAGCTAATGTTTAACTAATACAAAACACACAGCCAAACGCAAACTTTACCTCCTTGGAATTATTTTATACACGGACACAAGCCACCCCTGGAAGGAGTACTTTTCAGTGTTTGCAAAGAAGAAAGCATAAACTATCCCAGAGAATAAAGCAAAGTCGTCTATTTGGAAATCTGTTGAAATCTGTTGTCACTGAAATATTTCTCTGCTTCGTATCAATGTGTGAAAAGCTTAAAAATGTTTAATTCACCAACCGTTTCTTAGACCTTATTATTTAAGGGAAAAAAAATCACGCAGGCATGTAAATCTAAACATAGCCAAAACAGAAGAAGATCAAAGAATCACCAGTGGACAAGTAATAAACATGGGCTCTGCACACAGATCAGGACATTGTGGAGTGAGGGTCTGCTCTGGGTCTCTCTGCAACAAAACACAAAAGTTCTGAAGGCTACACGAGCAGCCAGAGGGAGGGCTGAGAGGCTGTGCTGGTCTTGGGACAGGCACCCCATGAGAACAAGACCTCTGTAAAATGTGTGGGACTGGGCCCATGTTCAGGACGCATAGAAGGCTTCTAGAAGCCTTCCCTGCTCTGACCCCAGGTGCCTCCTCCTTCACTGTGACCTGGCAAAGCCGAGAGGAGAAGCAGACACTGAAGACTCCCGGCCCATAGATCTACGTTTTTGTTCTAAAGATAAATACAATGGTACGACTGGTTCTCATGTGCTAATTATTATTATTAAAGATAATAAGTATTGGGTACAATTATTAACTATCATTATTAACAATAATCATACACATTAAGAATCGTTATCATTAAAGTTCAGGGTAATTATTATTAAGCCCGCACAGTGGTCAAACGTGTCTCGCCACACCACGCTCAGGACAGCTCTTGACTCGGGCTTAGTAGAGCTTCATGGAAAATCAAGGGAGCAGGGAGGGAGCCCAAGTTTTCGGGAAAGAAGATGATTCAGCGTGGTGCTCCATCAAGGGCTGTTTTCCTCAGTGACCAGCACTAGTTCCTGGAGTATTTACGATTTTATTTATGTATTCATGGGAAGTTATTCCCAAACGTGTCTGTACATACATAATAAATGGTACAGATTAGATACCGTCCACATCATCCTTCCATCGTTCATCTGGACCTACTACGTGCCAGCAGCTCTCCACAGAGATGGGTAAGAAGGAGCCACCCATGGCTTCTACCCACACTGCAGTTGGAGGCATTGTAAAACCTTCCTAAGCAAGCACAATGGCATTTTACACAGCCCATCCAGGAGAGCCCTTCCCAGCACGGAGAGCCCTATTTAGACCTTTTAACTCTTGCATTCTGGCCTCTGATCTTTGTCAAAGGAAGCAGGCTCATCTCTCCTGCTGGTGATTTGAGCATATGCACACACACAGCCACATAGCCAGTGGGGCCATAAGCGGCTTCGCCGCTAAGACCCGTGTGTACATAAGTTTCAGTGCTGAAAATCCATGTGCGGTTCCTAATGTCAACATCCGAGTGTCACAGATAAGGCCTTTCGATGAGTCGGACTTCTCCATAAGCCAGCGTTCACCCACGGCTACAGTAAGCCCAAGACTGGCTGAGGAGATCCTATTAATTTCAAAGTAGCAGTATAGCCCGTTTATATGTACAAAATATTACCTAAAATCCCAGGGATCTATAATACGCGAGACTTCTGCTTTATAGCTGTCAATAGGGGATCTGCTTCCTAAGCATTTCAGTTCAATGACTGCGGAGGGGAGCTGTGAAGTAGCCTAGCAGCAGGGATCCCTTCTAGGCAGTCTCCTTCTGGGTATCACTACGGAGGAAAATGAGGTGGCTCCGTGGAGAAAGGGCTTGCTGTAAGAACGAGGCAGAGCTCAGATGCCCAGCGCCACATAAAAGCTGGAGACAGTGGCACGCATATCTGGAACAGCTGCACTGGGTGCCATGAAACAGGGGGTTCCCCAGGCTCACTAGCCTGCCAGCTGGGTCAATAGGATCAGTGGGATACCCTGCCTCAAAAAAAAAAAAAAAAAAAACAGGCAGAAAATGATAGAGGAAGACACCCAACATCAGCTTCAAACCTACACACACACACACACACACCACACACACATACACACACATACACACATACAAACACCACACACACATACACACACACCACACACACATACACACACATACACACATACACACCACACACGCATACACACACACACATACACACACACCACACACGCATACACACACACACACACAAATACACACATACATACACACATATACACACACATACACACACACCACACACGCATACACACACACACACACACACACATCATAACAAGGCTGCATTTTATCGCTATAAAAATGAACCTTTTTGCTAGTACTTGATCGATTTAACAATTACAGTTTTATAATAAAGTTCAGCTATTACTAAAAAGGGGCACAAGAAACAGATGCAATGATTAATGATAATGGCAAATGAAGTGAGTAACGGCAAGATAGTATACTTGAAATGAAAATTAAGGCGTGGGGCTAAAGAACCATGGAAAACAGGTCACCCCCGAGGGGAGCCAGCCATAAAAGGATAGATAGAAATGAGGACCCCAAAGAGAAGTAATCACTCAACTGGTCCCACTACTGCTCCCAAGCAAAGGAAGATAAAAAAAAAAAAAAAGGACAGGTAGGGTATTTTCAAAATACTTCAAAAATAAATTTCACAGTGGGAAGAATAAATAAGTTCAATAAAAAGCCAAGAGCATAAAACTCAATGGAGTTACAGGTTATAAATGGCCACAGAGAGAGGAAAAATACAAGGAGCCCTCTGGCCCTGGCCCTGCATCTGAGCTTATGGCATTATTTTTCTTTTATTGTAGCACAAACCCATTTCCAGATGATCAAGTGGAGAACTTTGGACCTTTTGATCATAAGCCTTGTTAAGCCTTTTACAATTGCGGGAGGTAGGCAGGTAGTTTAACGTGAGGACAGGCACTTGGGCCCCAGCCATTCACTAAAAACTCAAGACTAGTTCAGGCAAGTGGGAGAGAAGCCATCCTCTCTCATCCCGGACACAAAACATGGCTCTCTCCACCAGGGAAACGCTGCTTCCCCGGTTGCCGTTGGTTATGATGCTGGGACGGCCATTTTCACGGTGCATCACGCAGGCCATGGTGACAGCCTCTGCCCCACCACCATGCAGGTAGCCAGGCAGGGAGGTGGCTAAATGCTGAGAAGCCTTGGGGTGGAAGGCAGGGGGCCCTTGAGTTAAATCCTGCCACTGTGACTCTTAGCAGGTGTCAATGACTGTTCTTAACTTATCTGGAGCTCCCCAAGACTCAAATTCTCCCAGCTAAAATGGAAATGAGTGTATGACTGTGTGTGTGTGTGTGTGTGTGTGTGTGTGTGTGTGCGCAAAACATCTAGGCCATCTAAGATGCAGTTCTCAAACACGCTATACCTACGCTTCTGTTTAAAATATGAGTATTGATTCCATTTTACGGGGGGGGGGAGGGACAATCATTTTTTTGATACTTTTCAGTGAGCAATGCTCATGACACTAAAAAGTATTTCTTTGAATAAAAGTGATACTAACAATGACTGAGCAGAGCCTATGGCTAAATGACCTAATGAAACTGATCGTCTCTAGATGATTTATTATATGAACAAGACAACCGACAGCCCCCACAGCACAAAGTACAGCCCTGGGTGGCTCTTCCTCGATTGAGACACGCTGTAAGGATCAAATACACTCGATTTTAACAACTTCATGCCAAGAAAGCAACAGAAGTCATTGCGTTGTAAAATATTTTAGAAAATGAATTCCATGTAGAAATAGCATTTGAATAAGCTGAATTAAATACAGTTAAAATTGACGTTATCTGTTTCTTTAGCTTGTTTTAAGCGGGGCCGTCAGCAATCACAGAAGCACCTTGTGCTATATTTCTGTGGCTCAAGGCTGCTGCGAGCAGTCGGCCAAACACCGACACACACACAATGGCTTCTCTCACACAGGGCAAAACCATCACAAAGCAATACGAAGGCAAGTATGTGATTGCACCGAGCATTTCTTGCCCCGCCCACCTTAGGTGAGGATCTTTCCTTTGGCTTCTAGATCTTAGGTGACCTCAGAACAAAAGTCATTCTCTCGTTTATATCCAGACTCCTGAAGGTCACTGCCCCTCTTCTGTGCCGAGAGGACCGTAGGCAGCCACTACACATTCTATGTCCTTACTAAGGCTATGCCACCTCCTTTTCCATTCACGATCTTCAAGGGGTGCTACCACACTGGCCTGGGAAAAATGAGAGGAGTTAGTATAATCTCCAAAGCTCTGAGTGTTTGGCCTCAGCGAGGAGAGATGGAAGTCAGGCCAACAACATGGGATCCTCATGGTGAGACATCACCGACATTAGGAGATGGAATCAGCCCACCGGTCACATTCTACTGCCTGGGGTCTCTTGTAGCCTAGCTAGCGCGAAGACCTTTACTTTGTCCTCAGATTTATCACAGGAAAGGGTTATTATTGACCTCCTCTAATCAATTGGAAGTCTGTAATGATCAGAAAAAGACAAGGCCAAGCAAGACTAGATCAACTCAGCCCATCTAAATCCCACATTTTTTGATACTATTCTGAATGCCACGCACAGAAATCTGACATCATGTCCTTTTAGCCAACAACCCTTTCCACTCACTACACCCCTGAGCGGCCTGTGCTGTTGGTTTGGTAAGTTTTGCATCCGTGGGTACCATGCTAGGCCTGAAACAGTTTCCAAAAGGAACCTCTGTTCTTCAGGTATAACAAACCTGGAGAGAAAAAGACTCAAGGCCAAGGGACAGACACCACCCTCCTACCCTTTGTCTTCTGAGTCCACCCTCATTCTTGGAACTGCTCACTGAATGACAGCAGAGTCCCAAGTAATAGCAGGACTGCTTTTCGGCCCCCTCGGGGCTCCTAGGGCCCACCCATTTCAGGAAAGAAGGCAGTCACATAACCACTCCTTTTCCTGGGGCCTTCAGGCTGTCCGGTCCTATGGCCTGAGAAGGTTCCAGGACTATCTGAAGATTACAAAGGCTGAGGACAGAGCCACTCAGATCTGTTCTTTACATAAACTGAAGCAAATACCTCGACAGTTTCTATAATAAATCAATCCTAGAGGAAGCCCTAGAAAGATGGAAGCAATTTCCAAAGTGGACTTAATATAGGGCTTTCCAAGGCTGGGGAGTAAGGAAGGGCCATCTTTTTCCTGTTACAATTTACTAGAAAATTGAAAGGATTTACTTGTATAATCCTCTCTCTCTGTGTGTGTGTGTCTCTCTCTCTCTCTCACACAGACACACACACACAGACACGGGGGGGGGGGGGGGGGAGGACAGGAGTAACAAAACAACACCCTATCCTTTTCTTCCTACCCTAAAACAAACAGCAAAATTTGAGTGCCAAGAATCACAATCAGAAACAGAAGACAAAACTAGAGTTATCTTTCACCTCCTGGTTGGGTCCGCAGACGAAATTTCAAAATTAACCAAATATGTCTCTCTGTCCTTTCCTTCTCTCTCAGGTATGACTTTCTGAGGTAAGGCAGCCACATTCCAAACCCAGCTGCCTGCTCCCTCGGGGGAAGATTAATTGATAAAAAGCTGTGACACTTTAGGAGTGGGGACTTAGCTCTGAGGTAGAACACTTAGCAAACCAAGTGTGTGCTAGGCCTACAGTCCTTCTGTAAACCTCAGGCAGACACTCAGGCAAACTGAAAATGGCTACCCCAGCCCAGCAGGCTGCGGTCTTGTGGGACCACTGTCTACACACACTCTATGACTGACCGGGACATCCGTGTGCGTGACGTGACTGGAGGATCACGTTTCCTTCCAAATAAGCCTAATGGAGGAAAATGTCGGATAGTGTTCAAAAAAACAGTGATAAAATTTTCATCGGTTAGGAGTAAAGGAGGAGTATTGTTTGGGAATCAGGGAGTCACCCAAGGGTTCAGGACTCAACCTGGGGGCTTCAATGCTCCCTGATGGTGACCCAGGACCCAGCATTTCTTCCTTTCCTTAAGCATAGGTGGAGAGCAGCAAATTCTAGAAAGTCCCCAGAGGGAGGGCTACTGTCAGCTCTGCAGAAACAACCCAAGGCAAAGAAAGCCATAAACACAATTGTCTGATTTGCTCTCCACCTTGACTCATGGTTGGACAACCCAGCAATAAAGTTTCAACAATAAAACCTCTTAATGGATCTCCTACCCTCACCATTTGGGAGCACAAAAGGTTAAGAATGATTATCAGGCGATCTTTGACTCTCAGAATTATTTGTGGTGAAAATCAGATACTTTTTCAACCCTTGAAGCTGACCCTAATCTTAGGAATTAAGTGCAAAAGCTAACCAGGGGTGGGTGGGTGCAGCGCGTGACTGCTGGCTTCCCCAGGGTTCAGTGTAAGCTTCCCTGTGGCTGGGCGGAGCACCAGCTGTGGTATCCCCTACCTCTGCTTCCAGGCTGGTCCTCAGGGTTAGCCTTCGCAACTCAACCTGAAGGAGGTCGGCAGAATCAAGGGTAAATGTCTCACTAACACTTAACCTCACAGAAACTCAGGGGCAGGATCAAGTCAGAAGGCAGTCTGAAACCAAGACTTCACGGATACACAGAGACATGCTGTGGTAACTAACTTAACTAGATAATAAGGAATGGCTTACACCTGGGAAGGCCACCATGGCCATCCCGGGTGGCAACAACACCTGGCCTGCAGCCGGCTCAGGGAGAGACCCCCTCTTTAGCCAAATCTCCACTCGGCCACACCCTGCCTCAAGCCTGATCTATGGTGTGCTTGAAACAAACAGCAGGTTCAATTTAACAATGCTAACTGCATATAGACATTAATCACCTCTATTAATAATCCATGTGAAGTGTTCCCCCTGGCCCCAGATTTCCCAGCTGTCAAACTGGCAGCCTCTCTGTGGGCCTCCTGCCCTGTAGCGAGCATCAGATGACCAGGGAATACTTTCTAGGAAAAAAGACAGACACAAGTGGATTCAGGAGCTGGTTTTCCCTTGGGCAGAGGAAGCAGGCCAGACCACAAGGACACGCATATCCTCGAGTGGGCACAGGTTGCTAGAATATGAACACAGCGCATTGCGGTTGGTCCTGTGTGGCTCTTAGCCTGATTGCACACACCATGCACCATGTACTAGGCGTGGGGAGGCCGTGGGTCAGCAGTGCCACCAGGTCCTACACTCCGTAGGACTGCGGCGTCTTCTTTAAACTTTGGACATTACAGAAAAGGTCAAGCCCATGGCATATTGCTTCAAGGCACTTAATTCAAAACTAAAAAAATTAAAAGTTCTTTTCGCCCTTGTGAAAACGTGCCCATCAAAAGATTCACGGGGTGTTAAAAGGGATGATGGCATATTTCGATATCGTCAGGATTCGTGTCTCCTGTCAAAGTGAAATTTTATCCAACAGGTAGGTTTCTAAGAGGGTAGGTTTTCAGGCAGGCTCATGAGGACAGGCATTTACCTCTGCCCCTTCCCAGGGCATGGGTGTGCAAAAGCTATTAGCTACCGAGAGATCAAGGTCAAGAAAAGGGAGACAATAAAAGCTGTCCTTATACTATCTGCCTCGTTACTTTGGGTTTTGAGCTCTGCCTAAATATTATTTTATCTAATTCAAACTTTTTTTAAAAAAAATCTTTGATTAATTTGCCAGTGTATTGTTCAGGAAAGGTTAACTGTGCTGAGGTTTTCTAGCCAGGAATTAATAAAGGAATCCAGTTCTCACTCTCACTGAAGACAAGACTACCTATATTTCTAGTGGGAATATTTCACAGCACAATCATGTTTCCTTTGGAGAGTGTAACTCAAAAAAAATATTAAAAATTGAGATCAACCCTGGTGCAAGGCCTCACAGGAAATCACGAGCATGGAAAGATTCTTATCGAATAAAAACCGAAAAGCAAAGTTTTTATATTAAGAAAAAAAAGAAAAGGTTTCTCCCTCATAAAAAAAAAAAAATCCTACTATGTCCAGGGTTCAAATAGTAAAACATTGATGGATATTTAACAGAAGTGTAAACTAAATCATCACCATGAAATAAATAAATGGGTGCAGACTCCAGAGAGCAGCATGGACCCTCGCGGACCAGCATCGAGGAAGCACAGACACAGCCAGGGGAAAGAGGAAACCAGAGCCCAGAGCCACAAAGTCAGAATCAAAGTGTGCATCCTTCAGTCTCTCAAGGGACAATGAGCTCTCCGGCCGACAATACAGAGGACGTTATTACTATGACTTCAATGGAGCTAACAAAGCCAGGGAGACGGGGTCTGGTAGAATACTTCCTAGTCACGATATTTTAAGTATACACGTACCTGTGTGGTATACAGCAGTTACTTGATAAAAACAGAAGACCAGTATTTTCTTCCCCCTCTTGGATTCTAAGACATGCTCTTTATAATCTAGAAATTGTGTAAGCCACTGCCTATGACACCCACTGAAATTCTCGTTGCTTTGCTTTTCTGAGACAGGGTTCCATTCCCCAGCCCTGGATAACCTGGTACTCGCTAGGTAGACCAGGCTAGTCCCATCCCCCATCTCCCACCCCCTAAACAAACCTTGTGCGATTCTCCTGCTCTGCCTCTGTTGCGCAGGGATTACAGCTTGCACCACCACATTCGGCTTAAAAATGCGCCTTTTGTCCTTACTTTGTTCGGTCACAGGCTGCCACCCAGCCAAAGGAAGAATGCGATTCCGTATTTTTAATTAAATGTCTCTAAAGTCTAAGATGACCTGTTTCCCGAATTAAAAGTGAGATGCCCTTGCCCTAAATAAAATATAAAATCCGGCCTTCCTCCAAGCAAAAAGCCCTGGAACATTTTGGTAGCATTTTAAACTGGGGGGATTCTAGCTACGTACATCTCAGCTTCAAAAAGATTTCGCCTCCCCTAGTTTACTAGATTTATAGGTTCTCTCATTTCTGAAGCCATTCCTAAGCCTTACACTGACTCTTAGCGTGCTGTAATTCAAGGCTAGAGTTTCCATAGTCCTAAAGTCACAAGAATAACATAAAAGAGCCAGCAGACAGGCCCAGCATTAAGGAGACAAGGATCCCCCATGTGGGGTCAGCTCACAAGCAGAGGTGCAGGATTGTGGGTGGCTTAGAGCAGAGCCAGGGAAGGGAGCAAGTATTCCGGCTCAGGATCAGGGCTGCCGGATCCGGATCCAGAAGATGGGTGGAAAGGCACACAGCACATAGCAGCTCCCGGGGGTGCAAGTTCACCTCTCTACTTTGTTAACAGAAGGCCAGACAAACAGATCCTGTGTTTATTACACATAAGGCTGGCCGTGAGGAAGGTGGCTTCTTGAGCCATTACTATCAGCGAAGCAGAGAGCCGCATCTTAGAAGCCTTCCTTGGTGAAGAAGAATCTTCTCTCCCTCAACCTTGCTTTCGAGATATACATCAATCTTCAATATAATTATGTTTGACAGAAGAGAAGCTCTTGGCAGTTAGCTTGTTTACAATAAATGCCTAGTTTGGGTACATGGACTGTATTTCAGCCTTACAAATATCAAACACAAACCTACAACGGTTCCATTATGAGGCCGAGAATTATTTTGCTATAAATCTTTTTATTGGAGAGCCCAGGGGGTTACTGTGTAGCTTGTTTCCCCACTAACCGCTGGAACCATGAGAAGAGAGAGGTATTGATACCTGACCCTGTGCTAACTGGAACCCCACACATTTCTATCAGACAGTTCACGGTCATCCTGAACGCTCAGTTTGACTCCAGCTTACCGTGGAGGCAAAAATCACAATGCTAACGATCTCACCAAAGGTGCATCCTTCCCGGGGCTTCTTTTTCTACCCAAATCTCTTGGGAGCTAATGATCACTGGCAGCCTTTCAATGGTAAGCTCCAGTTTGGGGTGGAGAATATAAGTTAACCATAAAAATCTGCTCAAGGCACAAATCTGTTCTATGACTGAGCCTATAAATGGAGTTAGTCTTGCTGAAAATTACATAGACATTTGTTCAAGAGGGGCAGGAAAAAAATAAGAATCACCTTATTTATCCTTGAAAACTGACTTCACCTGGGTCTTCAAAATGGAACAACTTCCTAGCCCAAGAGCAAACTTTTCTCCTTGGGCTCCTACGGCAAGGGGCTCTGAGTCTCCCGATACCTTACTGCCAAATCTAAGAGGCAGAAACTTGTCTGAAGGTGCCTTCGGACCTCAGTGTGGCCGGCAGCCCTGCACGCCCCGGCTCAGCACACCTTTGTCTCCGGAGGGGCTGCTCGGCCAAGGACCACACCCACCGTCACTGACACTCTGGGAACCTGGTAGCTGTCAGATCAAGTGACGCCAAGTCCTTCCATTCCCTGACAATCCGGTTCTAGCACAGCACCAACACAGAGAAAAGACCATTATGAGAATTTAGTGGAAGTGTATTTCCCAAAGATTGGAGACTTCAGTCATTTCAGACTGAGATTCAAATTTCTTTTCTTTCCATCAACGTTAGAATTGCAGGTAACACTCTCAGCTCCTAAACCGCTAGTCAGGGGCCAGCACGTTCGTAATTGTAATTTTACAGACAGGTGAGGAAGAGAGAAAAACAGTGTTTCCATCCTATTATCAAGTTCATGTATCTTTCCTGTTATTACCAAGAGCAACAGTTCACCATGTGAACTGATGGAAACTTGTTAACCAAAAAAGAGAAAGAAAGACAGACAGACAGACAGACAGACAGACAGAAAGAAAGAAAGAAAGAAAGAAAGAAAGAAAGAAAGAAAGAAAGAAAGAAAGGAAGAAAGAAAGACACCCCTAAAACCCTTGACTACTTCATTGGTGTTTGCTCTGGAGAAGAGGGGGCACCTGGAGAAGGTGGCTTGGATGAAAGAAATGCCACTTTTTATTGTAGAGCAAAAATTCCCTCCGAGGCGAAAAGATGCTCTGCCAAGTTCCACCCAGAATTAATATTTAGGCTTGAACTGTAAAGCCCAGAAAAGAGAGAGAGAAAAAAAAACCACTCCTAGCCACTTAAAGCTCAGAACTGCTAGGTTCTGTGAATGTAAAACGGAAAACCCTTTGCTGACACCAACTATTTTAATGAAGGTGTTATTAACTAAACACTCTGCGCTGCATTCGACTGTAAGCTTTTATAGATTGTTCGATATAAATTCCCCCCTGAAGGGGATGCTCCCTGGAGTGGACCAGGGCTTCCAGACCCTCCACCCCAGGCTGTACCACCAATCTTAATCCTTCATGTTGCAGCTCCCAGAAAGATCTGATCAAATAATGACCTCAAAAAAATGTTCAACAACTCATCAAAAAAAAAAAAATAGTCCCTCCTAAGTG
Source organism: Arvicola amphibius (assembly GCF_903992535.2). Taxonomy (NCBI): domain Eukaryota; kingdom Metazoa; phylum Chordata; class Mammalia; order Rodentia; family Cricetidae; genus Arvicola; species Arvicola amphibius. The sequence continues at coordinate 30,509,638 of NC_052064.1, forward strand.
CCTCTACTGAGCGCACGCTTGGGCTGTAACTGTGCTGGGGGCTTCAGATTTTGTGTTCTGGGCGCAACCACGAAAGGCTGCCAACCCTATCGCCAGGTTTGCAGGAACTGCTAGGTTTCCCAGGAGCAAACCCAACCCAGAGAGAAAACTTAGCTGCTTGGCAGCTGCGTGCTGGTATTCCCTCAGAGGAGTTCCAAGTGTGGGCTGGGGGGAAGACACAAGAGGACAGAGAATGGAAGGCGGATGCTCTGTGTTCAAGTGACAGTCCACGCCACCTGAGGGGCAGCAGGGAAGGTGAAGACAAGGAGGTGCAGGCTCCCCAACGTTTGGGGAGAAGAAAGACAGCTGTAGGTGGGCCTCAACCTTCTCCTCAGCTTTGACTCCAGAGAACTTTGGGAGGAGGAGCTCGGGGGACCTTTCCGAGCTCTTGCTGACATAGGACAAGATGTCATCTCTGTGGACATTCAGCTCCAGAGGTTAAAAGAGGGTCCCTTGCAGCTCAAGTAGAAGTCAAGAAAACGCCATATCCTTAGGCCAAGTGCACGCTTGTGGTGGCTGGGCGCACTCCGACCGGCTTTTCTGTGGACGTCCCAGGGAAAGCAGACCCCGGCTAATAAACACCACAGAAGAGGAGAAGCACCACGGTGGACCCTGCCTCGCCGACCAGCCTAAGACTTTGTACACTCTGCGACAGGTCCACCTCATTTTTCTTAATGATGTTTTTATTATTCCTTCACTCAATTAAAGTAGAAATGGATATTGCATCTTCTGACTGTATAATTGTTATTGTAATCTGTTTCTGATCACTGCTTGGAAATGGGTCCGAGGCAACATAAAGTCTCTACTGCCTCAGAAGACAAGCCATTTTCTTTTACTACAACACTTAAAGAGACATTTATCATGTGCCTCTGTTACCATCTTCAGATTATGACAAAAGAAAGTTTCTTCCTATTAACCAAAAAAAAAATAATGTTTCAAAACACAGCAATTTTAAGAGTTTTATATAAATGCATTTTTCTAATAAGCTATCAGCAATATCAATTTTGGCTTTCTTCGTACGTGTAAATAGTAAAGCAGCGGAATGCTTAATTTTCATGCTGACGTAATCAGAAAAATATCAAAATATGGCTTCTTTTTTACTGTAAGCCTTTGGTCATTTCTCCAGAGCCATGCGGCTCTCTCTGCAAAGAAAAGATTTTCTTACATAGAATAAAACAATTAGTTAGGACAGGACTGATATACTTTGTCTTCCAGTTCTGTGCCAGAGCCAAGCAGGGACCTTCTGAAGGAAGGAAGAAGCATAAAGCTCCATGAGTGTGCTGGAACCCCAGCTATACCCAAGAATGCCTGCAAACTGCCTGCCCGACTTCAGGGTTTTAGAAAACTCTCTTATCTGGAATCCACTCTCGCCCGGATCTGTACAAGGTTTCATGCAAACAAAGGCAGGCGCTGAGCCCTGCGGAACCGTAAACCCACGAGTGGGCATCAAACACGGCTGGAAAATGTGTCCGCTTTGATAAACGGCCACTGGTGGTGCTAGCTTCTTCCTTTAGGTTTTTTTTTTTTTTTTTTTTTTTTTTTTTTTTTTTTTTTTTTTTTTTTTTTTTTTATCTTTCTTTTTGTGTTAATACCACAGCTTAGTAGCCAGCTGCGCAAGGGCAGAACTCTGCTGTGATAACAAGGCAAGGAGCTAAGAGAAGTCATTTTGCCTCATACAGTAACTAACAGTATCAGAAACAAGTGAAATTGAAAAATGTTTCCTGGGGGAGGGGGGGGGCGTTATTTTCCTAACAGAGAGGACCAACAGCTAACAGATAGGTCTGCTGTATGCTGACATGACTTACTGGCAGCTGTATGTCAAGGTTTAAATTGTCGACATCTTCATGAACTTACTTTTTTTTTAGTTGGATTTGCTCGGCTTTGCTGATTTTTGCATTTTTTTTTTTTATGCATCAATCCACCTGGTAATTATAACGCCCACTAGATCTGCCTTCTCACTGTGATCGTTATTTCAGGTGAGCACAACCTGTTGGATTTCGTCACGGGCTCTCCACATACATCGATCATCATCACACTTCGTCCTCCTTTCTGGGACTTTCTGGTTTGGGCTTCAGAGGTCTAGACATTAACTTTAAAATACACGCCATACATACACTTGGTGACCGTAACTGCCACGTCTAAAATATACTTATATATTTACAGGTTCTCATCTCGCTTTTGTTAATCTGCAATTACGTAAAGCTTCACCAATATCAGCCAGGGACAAAATAGATGATGTCTATTGATGAGTTCTGTGTCATCTAATTATACTTATCAGTTTTTAATCATTTGCAATTAATCAATAAAACAATTCTGTTGAGTGAAAAATTGTATATATATGTATATATATGTATACACACACACACATATACATATATATATAGTGATTATGTTCCATGATTTTGAAAACTTCACCACGGAATATTCTGTTGTGTCTGAGCACCGTTGAGAGCCACAGTCTTGCTGTGTGGCCCAGACTCAACATTCGGCCCAGGTTACTCTCAAACTCTGATTTCTCTCGCTTCAGCCTCTCAAGTGCTGGTATTACAGGCAACAGCCACCATGGCCAATGTCACAGAAGATTTTTACAGACATGCCATGGTATGTCAGGCTCATGAATGCATCTCCACATAAGGGGAAACACACACACACATTCGGTTGATCGACAGCCATAAAAGAAGGAAGGTTTCCTCGGAAAATGGAGAACAGGGCTACGTAGCAGCCCCACCTGGGCCTTTAAAAAACAAAACAAAACTCTGGAAGCCTCCAGCTGACTTCTGTTCTAACTCAAACCTCAACTGCACTCCGGCATCTACTTTGTCTTTGGAGACACCACCCGCTTTATCCACAAGCGGTGAGATGCCCGAATCCTTTGTGTTTAAAGATCTGTTTCTAATACTCAGACACTGTTGAAACCTCTCCTCTGCCGCGAAATAAAAGAAACCCACAGCTCACCTAGCTGGCTCACTAAATTAATGCTGAAGAGCCCTGAGGCCTAGGCATGAGGAAAGATCCACGCAATCAAAGACAAGAGGGAAATCACTCCTTTTCAAACTGCCATAAAGGAAATAAGGAAACGAAAAGGCAAACTCTTCTCCATTTTTTTTCAGCTCAGCATAAAGGTCTCCTACTTGAAACCATTTTCAGTTACCCCCCCCCCCCTTTTTATTTCTTTTTCAAAAAAATAATGAGTTAAAATGTATGGGTTCGGTCCAACATTTCACTGCTGTTCCCGTTCTCGGGGAGCAGGGGGTAGGACATGCTGCCAAAGTTTCTGAGCTGAGAGTTTGGGCTGCTAATTTCCCGTTCACAAAATCTAAATTCTCCTTATGCATCTCTTACCACTCACGAAATAATATGAAGCAGGATTATATCACTGCAAATTGAGACATTTTTATCAAAATAAAGCGTGATGATGCCAACATTTCATTTGTCACTTACCACTTGTCATTTCTCCCTGACAAACTGTTACACATACAGCTTTTGTCAAGTGCTCTGTCTTTAAATATGTTCCAAAATGCCATTGTACCTCAGCGTCAGAGTAAAGAATATAGTAAAAGTTACTACGCTACTGCACGCTTCTTACGGCCTTGTTGTACAGCCTACTTATTAAATAAAAATATGCAACTATCTTAGTGATAGGCGTGCTTCCTGCCGCGAAGCATCCCGAAACGGAACAAGCTGTGGACTTATACCAAATGTGGGCTCATTCGTTCTAAGGGTAAGAACCTATATCAACTTTATCTCCACAGAAACCAAAACACAACTCTCAAATGACAGCTGTCTCCAAAGAAAATGGTACAGTTTGGAGCATATCTAACTCTGGTGGGGTAGCATACTCCTTAAATATTCGCATAAACTGTTTGTTCACTGATTTCTTATTTCCCAGAAGAAAGAGAGGTGGGAGGAAGCGGAAGCAGCAGCAGCAGCAGCAATAGTAACAGTGTTTCAAATCACCAAAGGAAAGCCACCAAGTCTCAGGGCTGTCCTGCCAGCAGCATCCCAAAAATCACCATAGTCTTGGCCTGAAATAACTGATTGACTTGTCCTTAAAATTACCCAAATTCATCATCTCAGCTATCTTATCAATGATCATTAATCTATTTGCTCTTCCCATGGAGAAAGAGGAATTAAAAGAAAAAAAGAAAAAGGAGTCAATACAGGAAGGAAGGCTATCTAGGATGTACAGACTAACCCTGCTGGCCACAACCTCCAGGAAATGACGGTATAGCTTATTTTCTGCACCAGTGCAAAGACAGAGGATCAGGGGACATCTCTGCAGCTTTAACACCACACACACAGAGACACACACGCACACACACACACGCATGCGCACACACTAACACCGCACACACGCACACACATACATGCACACACACGCACACACTAACACCACACACACGTGCACACACACGTGCACACGCATGCGCACAGAGCACACCACTGCAACAGATCTTCACTATATAATGGTCAGGGGGTTTCTGCTGATGGAACATGAAACTTCCAAAATTACTTGAAACACCAAATTACACTCAGGACGCTGAGGGGCGGATACCCTATGTTCTGTTTAATGTGTATGTTCCATTGCATAGATTTTTTTTAAACCAAGTATGTCTTTATTTTAATAACAGGCCAAGGCCTAAAAGCACTTTAGGGAAGAGCTATTTTTCTACCTCAGCAGAACTACAGAGGCCATGTTAGACTGCGAGGTGACCCCAGTGCCTAAGTTCACGCTCTTCTTAAAAGACCTTAAACCTCTACCTTTAAAATAGTAATAGCGGGGTAGCTAGGCGAAGGAGCCTCTCTTGAAGCTGAGTCCTCCCTCCAAACATATGCTCCAACTGCCAGGGTACCTTATGGCATTCGTCCTTGGAAACAGAGCTCCCTCCGTGTCCCAGTGTTGACAATTCTATTCCTAAGTATCTTATACATCTCAATATTATATAAATATCTGTGCTCTTTCCCATCGGCCCGTCTTTCAAGAGAGTAAAATGACTGCTCCTCTCCAGCTGATGGCGTGTCTACACCTGACCCGGTGCAAGTGTCCTGGACTCTCTGTCTCAAAGGCAAGGCTGCCCGTGTAGACAATTCAGCCAAGCCTAGCAGTCTCACTCCCGTTTGCTCCAATGCACCAAGTGTGCACTGCACAGCGACGCCTTCCTCGCAACAAGGAGGCTATGTGCTTGAGCAGGCCGGGAAGCAAGGCCAGCATCCACTTCAGGCAGGTTTGCTGTATCAAGTGACCTCAGCCAGCAGTCCTCCAATAAAATCCAGTTATTTTTTTTAAAGTAAAATGTTCTTCAAAAATAAACAAATTTTTCCCAGAAGGAGCAGATATCTCAAGAAATTCCCAATGTTTAAATCCCACCCCCCCAAAAAAAAACTAGGACACTTAAGACCCCATTTTTAAAAAACATTTAAAAAAATCATAGGAAAAAGAAAAATACCAAAAAGATTTCTGATGTTTAATGCCTCCCATCAGCAAATACACCATCTGGTATAGCCAAGTGCTGTTCATTCAGTTTAAATAAAGCTGTCTGGAAGTTCCTCTTGAAGCCAAACCCCAAAAAGTGAAAATGCTCATGCTAACAATGAGCAGGGCACAGCCACTTCTGCCATTACAGCACAACCAGCCTGGAAAAGGCCAGAGGCCTGGCCTCCTCTGCAAACTTCCCCGGGTCCCACTTTCATTTTGGGTTATAGGTCCCCTGGCCGGGGGAGGTGTTCCCCACAGCGGAACTGTTTTGGGGGTCATCTGGTCCTCGGTTAATTCATCTTTAATCCTCTCCTTCTTTTCTGAGTCTTCAAATAGACCTATAAGTTTTAATCAACAATTGCGCAAATATAAATGTCCCCACCGTTAATCATCCTTCCCCCCATCCTTATGGAGTGAATTACTAGCTGAGAGGGGACGCCAGTTCTAGTAAGTGAATGTCACCCAGCAGGAATATAAAGCTGTCAACACCACAGGGCTCTTGCCTGTCTAAACTCTCTCCCAGCCTTCATATGTTTTTTAAAGAGATATTAGCCCTTTTTTTCCCCTGAGGATCTTCGACAAAAGCCGACTGTCAGATACACTTGCATCTCTACACAAACTACATGCCTTGATGAACACAACTTAAACAAGGAGCAGAGACATCCTGGAGAAGACAAAGCAAAACCTGCTGTAGTTGTCAATGGGCATCTATGGCTGGCCACATTGTAAACAAGGATCTGGCTTAGCCTAAGTTTCTTCTCAGGAGACTCCGAAGGAGCACACACCACTGCCACTGGTTCAAACCTACGAGAACGTTCAGTTCCCACCTTTTTATGACTTATCTAAGTCTCGTCAAAAATCCTAACCACCTCTCACTCCTAAAGAAGGAGAACAGCAACAGAATTGTCTCTTGCAGCCAACGAAAAGCATGCCTCTCTCCCTGCTTATCAAAACCGGGGGGGATAAATTGCTGTTTTACTGAGCAACCAATTAACATAATGATTTCCCTCATCTCTGGGAGAACGATTTTCAGGCAGAACTCAAGAAAAACAGGCATGCGCCCCCAAGGACTGAGCTCTGAGAGCGAATGTCCATTCTCCTGGCGTGGAAAGAGTGCAACAGACCCCAAAATGATAATAAATGACTCAGCTATAAATATTTTTGTGGTTAATTTATGAGGAAAATTCAACAAAAGAGGTAGGATGGTAGAAATGCAATCTATTTTATATTTAGCCTACGTTAAAAGAGAAAAGTTTCAATTAGGAAGTATTTCTAACTAGAAATATAATTCGAACATCTCTTAAATTTAGGATGCACATTTTTAAAAAGCTTGACTTTCAACCAGCCTATCACATAGATTACGTGATATCTACGTGATTAGAGGTTATAGAGAGATAAAACTGGCATCATCTTAGAATGCATGTGGAAACTATCAGCTGGAGCTCACAAAATAATAATTAACACTCAATCAAAACCTTCACACTGCAAAATTTCATATTTTAAGTTGTGATATTTTGAATCTCTAAATTAGTTTATTTCCAAAGAATCTATACTGCTATAGAGCACTGAGCTTTCTTTAAAAGCATATTTAAAAGTCCACCGTATACAAAGACACCATATACACACTTACTATTAAGTACTGCAAACGTTGTTTATTGAAGTAAAATGTCATCTCACTTCCAGCTTAAGAGGCCTCTAATGGGGTCCACACTATTTCTAAATTAAATGGAGCCTCCAAGATGGTGACTGGAGATGTTGATTGAAATAAATCTATTATTCTTCATAAAGGCAGTAAATTTTAGTGTGGATCAAATTTAGAGCCCGTAGTCAAATGCAAGTATAATTTCAGAAAATTTGCAAAAGGACTACCATTCCACACTAAAGGTGCCCTGGTCAGCACACAGAAGCAGTTCCCTTCACGGTGTCCAATACGACAGGAAGGAAACTTTGTAGAAGGGCAGCACAATTTCTAACAGTTACCTTCCAAACTGTGGAGGGACCTCAGAGAGCTCAGAGTGGGCAGTGAAGTAACAGAAAGAGACAGAACTGTTAGGTCTAAGATTTTTCTTACATAAAAGGAGACTTTCAGAAAACACTTTCTCCAAGGATTTCCAAAGCTATTTTCACCAGACATTAGCAACACATACAGCATCCCAAGCTTGGTTCCTACCATATCTGTGATGCATTCCTCTCCATAGTGTGCATATAGGTACATATACATACAGCAAGGCTAAAGTCATTGCTCTAGTCTTAGGACAAGGCACTCATAAACCCCACATTGAAAAGTGAGCCACAGAATAATCAGGGGTTCTCCCCCCCCCCCCCCCTCTCTCTCTCTCTCTCTCTCTCTCTCTCTCTCTCTCTCTCCCCTTCTTTCCCTTCTTCCTTCCTTTTTTGTCAAATTGAAAGCATATTTTCAAATCTCTAGATGGACTATACAGAAACCAAATCATGTTGTCAAAACTTTAAAAATTGAGAGGAAGACTCCTTCTCAAGAGAAATGGCCAATTTAAAGATTTAAGCCGAGCCATTCTTAACGTCTACCACAAAGAAAAATAGTAAATAATTAAAAACAGACAAGTGTCATCTTCTTAGGTACATGGAGATGTTTCAAGCTAAGTATTTACTCCAAAATTCTATGTACACCGCAGACACAGGGGTGGGACCTCATCACCAAACTTTACCATAAATTTGTATCATTTTATGCTGGTCAACATAAAGAATTACATTAAACACGTTGCTGCTGAAAATGTCTAGGGTGAAGGGGAATCTCGGGCATGATACAATTAAAGGGATGATTTATCCCAAACAAAAAAGTCTGAATGGCATGTAAAATTGTACATTTCATATTTAACAGACAGCTAGTTGACTGGCCTGCAATCCAGAAAATAGTTTAGTACTTAAATCTTTCTCTGATCTTATTTTCTAAGATTCCTCACTAACCAGTTTTAAAGAAAGTATTTGCAGAAGTAATGAAAACATCAAAAGATTGTCTTTAAGTAGTATTTAAATCTTGGGTGGGGAAGCAGCAGGCAGCAAATGAAGCTGCTTGCTATTTTTCGACCAATTCTCTAAATCCTAACAAAGTTTAAAAAAAAAAAAAACGCCCATGTCTAAACTCTGCAGGCAACTTTAGCACCAAATCCGCTAAGAAGTACATAATGGATTCACGGTGATTCTTCCTTTTTTGTAAAACTTATTTGTCCCTCAGCCCTGTCCCGGCTACAGGAAAAAAAAAAAAAAAAAAAAAACACCAAAACCACTGCCCCTGCTTAGCCTGATCCTCCCTCTCTGCCCCACTAAAATCAAGGCTTAGATGCTCCAGCCCCAGAACAGTTCCGAGGCAAGGCAAAGGAGTTAAACACGCAAGAGCTCTCTAGGAAAATCTAGAAACAGTTAGCTGGCTGTGACACAGACCTGCCAACACCTCGGCACACGGTGGCAAAGTGCCCAAAAAATGCCACCCTCTGGGTAAACCACTTTCTTCTTATAACTCGATATGAAGCTACTACCAGTTGCAAGAGAGGAGACCAGGGCATTATTTGGCAACCTGGATTTGACTTCCTGTAATCCTACACCGAAAGAGCGCCTAATCAACCTGAACCCTGACACCCAGGCCATTATCACTGGGCCTCCGGCTGCGCGCACCTCCCAGCTCCAGGCTGTTACCTCCCACGGCCTTGGCCACTGCGCCGTTGGGCCTCCCGCGGGCTCCCATGGGGCTGCCGTTCTGCTCCAGCCGGGCCACCTTCACCGGGGGAGGCCCCTTGACGTCGGGGCTGCCGCTCCTTCGGTCGGGGCTGTCCCGCAGACACGGGCTCTCGCTCCGCCGCTCCATGCTGCTCCGATTTGGAGACAAAGTTCCCACCGGCAGGTCGCAATAAAACGCGCAGGGACCTAGGGAGGGGGCGGAGGGGAGGGAAGGGGGAGGGAAAAAAAAGAGGGAAAACCGCTCACACACGTGATAGACGATCAGGCCAGTGGCAGAGCCCTGCACCGCAGCCACACAAACTTCCTCCCACGCTTCATAAGGGTCCCGAAGGGTCCCGGGGTAGCGGGTCCCAACCTTAAAACTGGAGGCCCCAAAGCTGCCCAGGACTTGAGGTACTGAGACCTGTTCGGCCGGCCGCAGGTCCCAAGAGTTAGTCCTCGGTGTCGTGGACAGAGTCGGAGAAGCTCACAGCACTTAGCAATGCTCCCCCATTCATAGCGGGCAGCGCCGCGTTAGCCCTTCTCTGATGGAGACCCCCCCCGCCCTTTCCACAGGGTGGGGGTCGGGGTTTTGAAATGAGAGTACTTCAGCGCAAGAGGTCCCCACCCGGCCTGGGAGGGAGCCAGGACAGACACGGATCCTTAAGCAAATTAATTGCTTGATAAATGTGCTATGAATGGCCAGGCAGGAGCCAAAGACTTGATCAATGGATCCATGGAATCCCCGCTTTTTACCTTTTGGATCAAGTACAGGAGCACACTTGTGTACACACACGTACACACACACACACCTTTGCACAAAAAAATTAACTATAATTCCACGGGAACGAGCATCCCAAACACTTCGAGGTTTTTGGAGGCTCTCCTCCATCGCAAGATTACAATTATTATTATTACGGAGCATTCTTATCTTCATCTGTTCCCGAGTGCTTTTGTAAAAAGCCAATAAGCAGAAAACATAAAGAAAGAAATTTAGAATCGTGGATGCAGGAGCAGTCCTCATTAACCCTAATTTCTAAATCTGGGAAGTTTTCCTCGGGGTCCCTAAGCGGGCAACGCTCCACGCAGTTCCCCCGCACTCTTGAATTTTGGAGTGACCCGGAAGAAGGGAAAAACACCTGATGAACCGGCGCCCGAAATGTCACTGACACCCGCGAGAGGAACCCCCCCCCCATACACCTGGGGCGCTCGGAAGCCTCCAGGGAGCTTTGAACGCGGGAGAAGCCTAGCCGCCGCGGGTGGAAGAGGCAAGGTGGGGGGTGTCCGAGTGGGGAAAGGAAGGAGGCGAGAGAGGTAGGGAGTGAGCGGAGGGGTAGCGAGAGAGGCTTCCACCTCATCTCCCGGCTTCGCCTGGGAGAGTGAGAGCCAGAGCCGGAGCCGGGGACAACCGGGGACAGCCGGGGAACGGAGCGCGCCCCAGGCTTCCCGAACTCTGGGCGCCGCGCGGGAGCCCTCACCCAGCGTACTTACTGCTCACGGTCTGTCTGAAACTTGGCTGGCTGGGGCTCTGTCCATGGAGCAAAAGTAGAGAATCCAGGGTGGAAAGTTTCTGGTGATCTGCAGGGTTGTCCTAGTCTTCCTTTCTCTTTTCCTCCTTCCCCTTTCCTTTTCCTCTTCCCCGGGTCCTAGCGTTTAAGGTCCTGGGTCAGGGTGTCTTCTGTTCGGAGATGGTTGTTATGATGATGGGGGGTGGGGGGGGATGAGGGAGGAGGAGGAGAGGGGAAGGAGGACTCCTCCTAAGGGGCACCCGAGCGAGCGGGGGAGGGGACGGCGGGGGAGGGGGGAGAGAGGGGGCTGAATGAGCCTTTCACACCTTCGGGAAGGAGACCGGTTCTGGAGAGAAAGGGCTGAGGACTGGGAGGCTGCCGCGGGCTTGCGGGCTCCTACCCGCCGCTAGCTCGAGAGGAGGCGCGGCCGGAGCCGCGGGGACCGTGCCACCAAGAGCGGAGGAGGCGCGGAGACCCCGGACCGCGCTCCAGAGAAAACGCCGCGGCCGCCCAAGCTGTCACCTCCAACCTCTCCACTCGCGGCCGCCCCTGCCAGAAGCCAGAGCCGGACTCACTGACAAGCCGCAGAGAGAGACACACTGAGAGGGAGATGATTATTAGTTGCGTTGAGTCATCAGGCAAAGTGAGTCCTTTTGGGTTGTCCTCGGTTTCCGATTTCTCCCCCTCCCCCTTTCGGTCCCCAGATCTAGCGCCTTCAAAATAATAATTTGGGGTGGGGGTAGGGGAAGTCTCTGGGTTATTTCGGGATGGGAATGGGGGGGGACGAATCTAAACCCAAGCCAGACTGGTCCACCGCAATGAAGGAGGGGAGTGGGGGGCGGGGAGGAGGGCTGGGGAGGTTGCGGGGGGAGGGGGGCCCCGCCTGGCAGGAAATTAAACATCAATCAATCAATCGCTGTGAGCGCGGCGACCCAACGAGCCGGGCTGCGGAGGAGGCACAGGGATAGGCAAGGGGGTGGGAGGCAGAGAGAAAGGAGGAGGAAGGGGAGAGTCGGCGGTGGGAGCGGGGTGGCAAGGACCTCCTGCACCGGGCGACGAAGGACGGATGGCTGAGGACTGAGTGCGGCGCGAGGCGGTGGCCACGGCCGGCGGATGGGTGCGTCCGGGCGCTGACGAACGCCAGGGCCCAGGGTCTGGTCCTCCTCCTTGTGGCAAGTCCAGGGAGCAGCCGCCTCGCCCAGCCCCGAGGCGCACTCGTCCCGGCGCGCAGGCTGCGGCGACTAGGCGGGCGCTCGGTGTCGCGGCTCGCCGCAGAGGCGCAGACTGGCGCGCGGGAGGCGGCGGCGGCGGCGGCGGCAGCCTCGTCTCCGGGGCTCTGCTAACTGCGCCGCCGAGTACTTTCGACTTTGGAGAGATAGGAGGGCGACCGCCTCCCCCACCCACCGCCTCCGCCCACCACCCACCGCCTCCGCCCCTCGGAGCAACTTTTCTCGGTGCGGGCGAGCTCCCCATCAGCTCCGTGCCGACCGGTCCGACCCGCTGCGCTCCCGGCCGCGCGTGGGGAAGGCCGCTTGTCCCTCTCGGATCGGGCGCCGCCGCGGGTCCAAAACAATAGCCCGGGTGTCCCGAACGCCCGGAGCGAGCCACCGCCCGCCGGGCCGTGGGTGGCACCGGAGAGAGGGTCGCTTGCTCGCTCGCTCGCACGCACGCTCGCTCGGTGGGCGCAGGGCGGGACGCATCCCTGCCACTCTCGCCACGCGGGCGACGTTGCTTGAGAGCGGCACAGCTTGGGCCGCCCGGGAGGCCGGGAACGCGGTGCCCAGCGAGGGCTGCGAGCCCTCGGGTTGCGGCATTGGGGTCTCCCGAAGATCACCGAGTGCGGGAGCGAGCGGAGCCGAGCCGCGGGGACCCAGCCCGTCGTCCCCCACCCCCCCACGAGGGAGGCCATGCCGACGCGCCCCTAGCCGGTCCCTCTAGGGCTTAGGAAGCTGCAAACTTTTGCCGACTCCCGCGGCCCCGGCCTCCCTGCTCCCGCCGCGGGGCTCGTTTAAGGTGGCGCGAGCACGGTCCGCCCGGACCCGGCTCGCGGCCGTGCTTTTGTCTCGGCCGCCCGGCTGGGGCGCGGACCTCCTTAAGAATAAGCACGTGGGCAGGGGCCGCGGCCCCGGCTTGGTGCCCCCAGCGTCGGGGCGCCCGTCAGCCGCGGGGACCTCCGGGGAGGGAAATAGCAATCCGTCCTCTCCGGCCACGGGGCTCCGAGAGCCCCGGGAAGCGGCGGCGCCTCCCGGCCCTGCTGGGCTGCGGGCTCCCTCCCGTTCCCCAGGACCCCACGGACTCCGCTTCCACCGGTTGCCAGAGCCACTAGTCCCCCTTAAGAAGCGTCGGCTGTACGGCGGCGCCAGAGGGCCAAACTAAATTCGGTTTCGGGAAACGCGCTCGGGGCGAGCCTCGAAATCCCGGCCTTGAGCTGGGCCGGTGGAGGTGGCTTCAGCGGATCGTGCTGGAGCCCTAGGCGGCTGTCCAGTCGCTTCGTCACCTCCCTCCCCCACCCCCAACGCCCCAAGGGCCCCAAGCTCACGGCCAGCTAGGACTGAGGGCTTCTGAAAGCCAAAGGGTCCCCAAAACGAAACCTGTCCCTTGCCTAGATCTGGGTGCCTAGAACTCGCTGAGCCCCACTCCGAGGAGCCGCCCACCAACTTCAGCAGAAGCCCCAGGCGATTGGGGAGCTGAACCGAGCAGAGAGAGGCCAGCAGGGTAGCAAATCCTCCGCGGAGCCAAGGCAGTTTTAGGAAGGCTTTTGGCTTTTTCTTCGCCCTGTTTTTTTCTCCTCCCACCCTCAAATTCCGAGCCCCAACAACCAGCCCAGCCGAAGGGGCTAGAGAAAACTCGAAGCCCGTCAGAGCAAAATGGCTCGAGTAAATCAGCCCCGTGAAGGTAGCTAAAGGGGTTTTGGAAGCAAAGAAAGAAAGAAACTGTAAGTTTGATCGACAAGCTTTAAACAAAAAATAAAAAATAAAAATCTTTGATAACATATCGAAATGAGAAAGGGGAGTTTCAAAAAGTTAACTATCACTGTCAAACTTAGCCCGTTTTCAAGATGAGGATTGCGTATATCTTATTTATATATTAACAACAATAAGTTCCCCATTTCCTTTCTTACCTTGATATTAGAACTGCAGAATCCACCTCCAGCCCAATGACCACGAACTAAGAAGAATTGATGATATTAGGACTTCAGTACTCCTGGAAAAAATGCAAATCGTTTAGTGGGGATCTTTTTTGTCTGATTCGTCAGTATTATTATATCTGATGATGCGAATGGTTGGAACGATTCTACCCTAAGTCATTAATGAGCTATTTTATAAAAACCACAGTCGGAAAAATCTTCCTTTGCGTTTTCCTAAGGATCACTTCGCTAACCTCCCAGCTCCTGTCAACAGCGTGGTTATGGACTTCAGCTACTACACACGCTTATACGGCAGTATTGTTAATCAGTTAATATTTTATAAAGTGTAAATATTTTATTATGCTTTGAAGGGAACTATTGATTCTAAATTATTAAAACCCCCTAGAAAGTCTACTTAAATAAACTATACAATTAAGTACAATTAAATGTGCATTGTGGCTAGGTTCTCCTCCCTTTCAAACTCATTATTTCTCTTGTCTATTTTTGATAATGAAAAGAAAATCTACCATTTGGAACAAAAAATGTCTAAGTTATTTAGAATTACATTTCAAAAAATAAACAAGTTACATTTAATATACATAAAAATGTCAAATTCGATATCATTACCAAAATTGAACTTTGGATGTTGGCAGACTTATTTTTAGTAGAGCATTTTTCAAATTTCTCTCGTTTTGCAAAAGGAGAATTCTCGAAAGTGTCACCAAGTGTGCCCAGTGTGAAGTTTTCCTTGAGTTTTGTCCCTAATAAAGAAAGGCCTTTTCTGTTTCAAGTTACACATGCTTTGCCCAGCCCAGTTTTGTTATTGACCCCATTTCAACTAATTATTTCAAACACTTCTAATTTCTACAATAAGATATATTTTAGAGAACCCTTTGATACCTTTTGTTACGATTTTCATTTTAAAAACTAAATAAATATGTTTGATGATGATTCAGAAAACTGTTTGGTTTCATTTTGTATTCCCCATGACGGTTTAGCTCCAAACATTTTTTGAAACAAATCACCCTTTTTAAAAATGGTATAAGTGCATTCGTCTTTTTAAATTAATAATCCAAAAGTCCTGCTCCCCTGCACAAACACCCGATTAGGAAATAGTCCCCGGCCCCCAGAATGCGAAGTTGAAGTTGGGGGTGGGGTATGTTTCTTCGGTTTGCTTCTGACCTACATTTTTTGAGGGGGAGCCACAAAGACTTTTCTAGGGGGTGCTTCTAGCCCTAATTTTTCCCCTTATGTAGCCAAAGGTCTCCTCTTTCACAACCACCCCGTTATTTTTATTTATCTGTTTTCTCTCAAGCAACAACAACAAAAAAGCAATGGGACTTCCTAGGCTCCGATTTAAGGCTCATAGTTTTTCTTTCGAGGCTGTTTTTCTTTCTTCCCAGGCCTAAATCCTCTTAAGGCCTGCACTTTTTAATGACGATGTTGCTTGATTCCTCTGAGGTTTTGGCTTGCCGAGCGGGCGCTCAGCCCAGGTCAACCTTCGGTGGTGTTCTGGCTGTGGGCCACCTAGGCCCGACTGCCCTGGTAGGACGTAGAGTGCCAAGCTCCCCGCACTTCGACTTTCAGGCTGCGGGCCCTAAAGGCCCAGCATTCCCTCGGCCTCTCTGGCTCTCAAGTTTGGTCACCCAGGCAAAGAAGCCTTTCCAGAGGCGCGCTGCCTCTTCCAGAGCACTGAAAGTTTGTTCTGATTTTTTTCTTTCCACTCTAGGACACTCATTTAAACCTTTCTGGAGATGGCCACCTTTAAAAAGCCTTCGCTGGCGGGCCACGGCTTCTAGGAACCAAAAACAGGCCGAATGTTTCTCCAGTAGAGACGGGGTTTGGCGGGGTGCGGGGGGGATTATTCATTTCTTTCCAAGGATGCCCATGTCATGTCTGAATTTCCGTCTCGGTCTGTCCGTGGAGAGTTAGGCGACCACTGCGTTTAGATGTCAAATCCAGGGAGCCGAGTGGACCAGGGATCAGAGGCCGGGGTGCCGGGGAACCAGGACGAGTCCCAGAAAGAAGGCCAGGTCCACTAAGGGTGCCTTAAGCCCTTTCTCAGACTACCCTGGGGACTGCCAGGAGTGCAGAGCCGGGGGACACTTACTTCGTTATCACCGGGCTTCCTCGTTGGCATCAGAGCCCGAGAGATCAACCCGCGCCGGGCAAAGATAAAAAAGGACTCTCTAGGGGCCTAGGTGCGGGCGGTGCAGTGGGATTCTCCCAAGGACCTCAGAGGAACGTGCCACTGAGGCCTGGTCGGAGGTGAGACCGGCGGGAGGATGCCACGTCTCGGGAAAGGGTGGTGGTGAGCCACTTGTCCTGAGAGCCGAGCTGCCAAAGTGTCTGGGAGTTGGAGTTCAGGGCAACCCACTGCGCCAAAGCGCAAAGGGACAGAGAGTCTCCAGGGTGGCTCGGTGAACTGTGGCTGGGAATCTCTTTGGTTTCCTGACTGAGGTCCTAGGTGACAGAGCTGAGCGTCTGGTGTGGGCTCTGCTTCCTAGAAGGTGGGTGACTGGTTTTAGAGCTAGGAGAGTCCTTGGGCGAAGGTTTGATGTCAGGTTCGCGGTCACCGGACGGGTGGGTGGGAAGAGTCCTGGAAAGGCTTCGGCCACCTCTGGCGCTGCAGGACGATTTCCCTCCACGCCAGGGCTCCCAGGAGCCGATGTTCTTTTTCAGTGTCTTAAAAGGTGGTTTTCCTTCCGCAGCAGTGCAACGAGCAAAGGACTGCCCCGCTAATGTAACCTCAGTGTAGAACTCTACCATAAATGATGGAAATTAACAAAGCAGGAAGAGGGAGAAAGGCCAAAGGAACCGCCGCGGCCACTCGTCCCCATCTTGGGGCTACGCGCAGACTGCGCTATTTTCCTTGAGGAAACACCAACGGAGGCCGAGGAATCCCGGCCCAAAGCGGAGAATTAGAGGCCAAGGCTGGTTGTCAAGGGTCCCTCCACCTCCAAGACCGGGTCACAGCCAGGGGTCCCCGCCCAGAGTGAAGGCGACGGCTCCCTACAGCGCCACCGCGTGGGCTGCGCAGAGCCGAGAATCCTCAGGTTAATGAGGCGCGGAGCCGGTGCGGTCCCCGGGCTGGGGAACCATCAGACCACCCAACACCAAGATGCGACCGGCACGCCAAACCTCCCTGCCTGCCCTTGCCCCCAACCTCTGGTAATGAAAACTACACCTAAAAAAAAAAATCTCAAGGCATATCATTAAACCTTCCTTCCTATCTCCTGGCCAACCGACCCGCGCTATCCCTGGCCCAGGGCTGGGGAGCTCAGGCCTTTGGATGCCAGGCGATCCTGGACCGAGCAGTCGCCCGGGCACACCGGGACTAGGGCCCGGGCTAAGCATGAGGCGCCCAGGAAAGCTGATCCAGCTAACAGGCAGCGTCCTAGGCACTTATTGGGACCACGGATAAACCGCGCAGTTGGTGTTAGAGGACATGGAGAGCGTCCGTGGTTGGGGCTTTCGCTTTCCCCAGGGTTGCAGGAAGCCCCCCAGACACCCGCTTAGCCCTTTAAGGCTTGACGTGCTGACTAAAGTCCAGGTGACTGAGACACCACCGTCCTCCCGGGACTCAGTCCTCTTCACCCGCGGCGCCTTCCCTCGTGTGGTGAGAAGGGCAAGCCCGGCAGAGCTGGCCGTCATGTCACCTGGCATCTTTCTGAAGTTACATCAAGACCTGAGAGCCTCCATGAATTGCTTTGCTAGGAAGGGGGATTTTGTGGTTGCTGTTGTCTTCATAAATTCAATTCCCTATCCACCCCTACCCACCCGCTCAGTTACACAAGTACACAAACACACACAGAGAGTGGAACTGGCTATTGAAAGCAATAGCTCACCCAGAGAGATGTAATTCCACCTAGTGCCCACCCCAATTATAACAGGAGCGTGCCCTGGACGCCGGAACCGGCGGGTGCCATGCCGGGCCAGATCCGGGTCTTTGTGACCAGTGGTGACCAGCGCCACCCAAGAGATAGACCATTGCATTCGGGAGTGCTGAACTGAGGCTCTCCGTGACCACTTGGCCTGCTTTCCCACAGCCTCCACAGCGGTGGTGACTGATTCGTTTCTGAAGCCTGGTACCCGTGACCATCCGGCCATACCTAGCCTGGCACCCCTGGTCAAGTGGCTCACCTCAGCAATCTGCGCTTGCTTTCGCCCCTCTGGCCCCGTCCCTAGTGGGAAGTGGTAGGGTCAGCGCGGCGCCGACGTTGGCTGCTCACCTCCAGGAGCCAAGGAAGGTGCCTAGGAGCCGCAGGTCCAGCCCCGGGCTGATTTAAATAACTAATAACCTCGGAGAAATTTTATGAGGGGGAACTTTTCCTGTTAGTATCAATAAAGCTTAGTAATTGGGCTTGTTGGTTACCTAAGCTCCTCTCCTCTCTCTCTCTCTCTCTCTCTCTCTCTCTCTCTCTCTCTCTCTCTCTCTCTCTCTCTCTCTCTCTCTCTCTCTCTCCTCCCCGTTTTCAAAAAAAAAAAAAAGGCGACTACGTTTGGTGTGTGTGTGTGTGGAGAAGTTGTTTGTTTTCAAAGCCCTTTGCGTACAGAACAAACAGGATCGCTCGCGGCAGCGGAGCGTTTTAAAAGGTGGACGGTGGTTATTTCGGAAGAGAAAAATAGAAGAGGGGGAAGGGTCCTAAAGACTTTTCCATTTTATGTGATGGGGGGGGGGACTGCACGGTTTCCCTTCTAACTAATTTTAACTGCATTCGGCCTTGTAGGTTTTAGTGAGAACTTGATTTTAGCCGAAATTCTATGCCATTCCACAATTAAAATTTTTATTTTTACTTCTAACAATTTCAAGCATGTTTTCCCAATAGTAGATATTTTCCATCTGTGAATTGAACCTTGATTTTTTAAAGTACAGAAGATTTTTTTCCATATACAAGAATTGCTTTTAGACAGTTAACTAGTGTCTTTGGGGTTGTATCCACCTATACAAAAATCTTGGAAACTAAACACAATCTAAGAGCAGTTTTCACCTAACATGTGAGTCTTGTTTGTTTTGTTTTTCTTCTTTTTCACGTGGAGGTTAAAAACGGATTTTAAAAAAAACAACTTAGAAATGTGTTGTGCTAAAATTTACCTAAAGTTAAATTCTCCCTCAAAGACAGCATAGTTACTGTCTACAGAGCCAGCCTAAAGAAATGAAGAGTCAGTCGTTTGGGCTTAGCGTTGTTACTGGGCTCCAATACCAAAGTAGACAGAGAAAAGAAGTATTGTACAAGCTTTCCATGGGCAATGGGCTCGCTCCTGAAGTTATCAGAAGCATACCCAAACCTGTGCGAACGTATCTCCTGTATTTTCACTGTACTGGGGAAATTTTTCTTTTCCGCAGTTAGTTAGGAAATTGACAGACTTTCTTGTTCCAGTGTTTTTAGGCTGGGAGACCTGAAGTCTGTGGAAGGTTGTACCGGCCAGGTAACTTGCAATAACATGAGGTTATTGCGAGATAGACCCACCCCCTTTTCATGTTCCAGGAGGAAAAGGCACCCCGCTAACCTTGGCAGATTCTACCCTCCTTATCCCAGAGGCCAGCAACACCAACACGGGGTCCTCGGCCCTTCTCACCCTTTTGAAGATTTCCCCAGCCACTGATACTCAGCTCCAGCCAACACCAGCGCACCCTGAAGCTCTAGTGACCACGCACCTCTTCTGGCTCTCAAAGAGGGTTACTGGCAAACAGCATCACCTTCTGTGGTCTCAATTTCTCCAGCACCCACTACGGGTGGGTGTGTCCGGGGCGCTCTCTGTGAGTTATTTTTGTTCTCCACAGTGACCACGTTGAGGAAGGAGGTACCCCCTTCAGTGTCTTGTGTATCTGAGGAAAGGCAGGTTAAGAAGAAAAGTTCGGGGCCCAGTCGGGCTAACCTAACGCCTCTGTGATCCGCACCTCAGTCTCTTCAACCAGGGTGCCTTTCTGCCTTCCCCCTGCTGGTTCAGTCCTCCGGACTTGGGTCCAGACTCACTGCAGTGGGAATCCTGGCTGCCCCTCAAAACTCCCTGCTATCCTGAGTTTTTGTTCCAGTTCATCTCTTTTCTGGGGATGCGGAAAATCCACTTTTGTTCTTTTTCTGGTTTTGCCTCATTTGTGTGTGTTTTAAAAAGCGCATCCCTCAAGCCCTGTCTCCGCCAGACCCTCTGCCATCTCCCCCAAATTCTCTGTGCAAGAGCAAGAAGTGATTTGTCTGTTTACAGCAGGTTTAATTAAGATAGTTATGTGCCGTGAACTCTTTAGGCGCCAATCAATGCGCTTTGATTTGGAAAGTCAAATAGAATCACAATCCTACACTTGCGGCGCCGCTGGCCGCCCAGGCTCTTGAAAACCTTGGCTGTCGCCCTACACCACTTCACTGGACCTGGGCGGATTCCTGATAGGACAAGCTGCTCTTTGACTTCCAAGGAACACCTCAAGTCAGGATTTCAGGCCAGATCGAAGCCTTCCGGGTTAGGAGTGGGAAGGGCTGGGTCTGGTGGCTGTTGGCTAAGGAGCTGGTACCGGACTTCCGGGGGCCAGATGCGACTTTTTTCAAATGTTGGACAGCTCAGCATCCCAAGGCCTTCGACCCGCGGCTTCTGTCCTCACTGGGTGCAGGCCTCTCTACTAGCCCTAAGATATGCCTTCCCTCCTTTCAATTCTTAGGTGCTTCGCTCCACCCCTGGCAGGTTTTCTAGTTTGTCCCCAGAAACTGGAATGCAACACTTTTAGGGTGGAGGCCATGCACGCACACATTCTCTGGCTTTCCTTTTCTACCCCAAGTCTTCTGTTCTCCTCGAAAGGAAAGGGGACAGTCAGGTAAAGAGCTGTGCTAACTCCCCTCCCCCGCAAAGTTGGACCCAAGAGCCTGGGTGTGCAGTTGGATAGATATCGTTGTCAGCAGTGAGCGGTGAATCCTCCTCTGCCGGGTTCCTCTCCCACCTACTCACTGTCACCTTGAAATTCCAGACCCATCCTTCGCAAAGTCACAGCTCGGCCATCAGCTTAAAGGTATGGTCAGCGGCTAGAGACGCCTGGTTGCCAGCATTTTTTAAATCTAGGAAGAGTATTTACCACCCTCACCCCTAGCCCCGCTCCTGGAGGACTAGAGGAACCCCGAAACATTGGGATTGTTTCCGCGCCTGGTTCACGGAAGAGAGGATCTGGGAAGGCAGCGGGGAGATTGCCCCTTTGACTTGTGGCTGAGACCCGGGCAGGATCCATTTTGGCAGGCTGAAGGTGCATCCCCTCCAGGGGTACCAAGGCCTCTTCCAACCAAGTTAGTTACTGGGGCAAAAAAAAAAAAAAAAAAAAAAAAAAAAAAAAGGCTGGGGGTTTTTGTCTTCCCCACCCCGACTTCATTCTATTTCTGTTTAAAACCAACCCTGGAACTAGAAAGCTGTTGCTACCAGAGTGGCCAATGAATCTCCTTCCCGCGACACGTCTTACTTTGGAATTGGGAGAAAGCACAGTAGGGTTAGCGGTGGGAGAGCCAGGTGGCAGGGCCTTTACTTTGAGACCCAGACACCTGGCAACTGTGCACTTCATGCTTAGGGGCTGCAAGTGAAAGGGCCAGTCACGTCTGGTGCAGTCTTCACCCTGGGCCCCTACCTCTAAAAGCTGAGGCAGCTAGGGAGAGTGCTCTGTGACTGGATATAAGAACTCCTTGGTGCTAGCTCTAAGAAGCAAATCTTAGTTAATTGGACTGTGGGCAGATGCTGGCGAGCGCCCCCCTTCTTCCCCGCCCCCAAGGCCCGCCCTGGGCAGGATTGAGGTGGTGGGGCAGCCAGCAAACCCCCGCCCTTCGGGCCCAGCTCTGGCCCTGGCAATCTCTGCACTTTGTCATTGCGCCCGAGTATTTGACATTCGCAATTATCTGCAAATACCCTGATCGGTTTGTATATGAAACACTTTTTTTCTTGCCTTAAGGTTGGAATCTGGTAAATTTCAGACAAGTGGTTGTGGGGGAGGGGTGACCTTAGAGACCAAGGGGACCCAGCCGGTGAACGCGGTTCGGCGGAGGTGGGCGTCGGGAACCGACAGGTTTGTGTGACTGCCATGATTCCCTCAGCCCCGCCGCTAATAAAGGCCTATCCAAGACTATAAAGGGCTCAGGCCAGAAACCTGGACTCCGTTTTTGAAAGAACATCCCAATCTCCAGAAAGAGCGAGGCTGCAGTGGCCAGGGTGATCCTGCCACGGAGCAACCTCCGGAGTTCTTCATCTTGAGACCCGAAAAGGGCACTGCCAAACCTGGTAGTCACCCACCAAGTGCCACTCACCAGTTCTGGATCCCGTGACCGAATTTATGTGCTCAAAGAGCCGTCCCAGAGAGCCCGGTGGTTGGAGTTCTCGCTCTGACCTGGCCCGTCCTGGGGGAAGTAAGCCATGCCCTAGTTTCTGAGAGTCGGATGCCCCTCTGACTCGCCTCTTGTTTCTGGATCCCGGAGGGTCCTAAATCCAGAAGTGGTGGTCCCTAGATCGCTCTGCTCATAACTCCTAAGTCTCACCTTCGGGGCTACCTGTCCACAACAGGGAGGGAGAAGGGAGGCGGAAAAGGAGATAGAGAGGGGAGAGAGAGGAAAGAGACTGGTGGTGTGGTTGCTCAGGCCTAAAGAAGGAAGGTGGCTAATCTGATGTCCCAACTCAGAAACCCTGTTTCTGGACCGGGTCAGAATCCTAGGGCCTTGAGCACCGAGATGCGGAGACCAGAATGACTCCAGCGACCCACTTAGCTGACCGCTGACCGCTGCTGCCAGAAGGGGCATCTTAATCGCCAGTAAGCAGATCTCCGCAGCGCCCCGCACATCCGCACCGAGGAAAAACCCTTTACAAAAGCTCTTCCCCACGCTGTTATTTCGGCTCCCCTTCAGATGACCGAGTTAGTCCCCTCTCGCACCTATTACCCTGTTTCCACCAAGTTTGTGGAGTGGTTAACTTAGAGAAAGGTGTGTTTGGTTGAGGGGGGTGGGCGTGCAGCCCTGACAGGGACAGGAGGGGCGGGAAGTTTAGGAAGACCGTCTCTAACTCTCAAATGCCACGCAGTAAGCGTTTTCTGAAAAGTCGGAGGAGGCTGGATGAAGAGGACTCCCTCCTCTTAGCTAGAGAGACCTTTAAACCCGGCCTGCACCCCGCTGTCCACCCGGGGAAACCTGAAGTGAGGCTGGACGGGCACGGAGTCTCCACGTCTGGGCTCAGCCTCTTACCGTCATAAAGTGTGGGTGGCTCGACATGGCCTTCGCAGTTTTCGGTGGCGCCCTTGACCCACGAGTCACCTACACGGGGAAAGGCTAAGTAGCAACTAAGTCGCCGGAAAGCAGTTAGCGACACCCAGCGTGCCTGCCCTTCCTTCTTTGGAGTCTGATCCCTAGTTTGAGCCCTAGCCCCACCATTAGGTCCTCTAGCTAGGCCCTGCCTCTGCGGAGAGCATGGTGGGGTCTTGAGCCCACTTATCGTGGCCAGGGCAGGGTCTGGAGAGAACAGGTGAGACTCGCCGCCACCTTGCTGTGTGTGGGGTGCAGAACTGGCCTGACCTACGCCGGAAGCGAGTGCAGGATACTCAGATGTGGAACAAACCTTTACTCTTTATTTTCCACCACCTCATTTTCTAAGGTTTGTGACAGCCATAGTCTATTAGTGCATTCCCCAGAAAATGCCCCATGAACTGGGTTTGCTCGCTTATTTGACTAACTCGGTAGTTTGCTCCCCATTCACCCTGAGTCCCCCAGGCAGCTCGCCCTTGGGCACGCCTGATGACTGCTTTGACCCAGCAGAGCGCGCCCTACACTAACCTGATCAGAGCTAACCTTTGAGGGAGCTCCTGCACTGCTGCACCCCTAAATGAGCTGCCCCCCCCCCCCGCCTCTTGCTAACATCCTTCTTCTTTGAAACTAATCAGAACCCTAGTTTTTGGTCCTAAATGACTTGGTTTTGGAGAATGGAGAAGGGAGAGAAGTGCCTAAGACCAGGGACAGGGACAGGGGCTCCGGCCTCCTCAGCTCACTTGACACCTTGGCTTCCAGAGTCTCAGTTAAAAGGATGCTATGCGGAAGCCCTGGAAGCCCTGGAAGCTGAGAATTCGCCGAGCCCAGGTCCCCACAGGGGCATCAGAGTTGAGATGATTTTAAGCAGGGAAAGGGCTCTGTGTAATAGGCAAATCGGCTCTTTGCAGTGTGGCCCAGACTTTGTGGCAACTTAAGAAAAGCTTCCTCAGAACTCCTGCGACAGGGAGACACCTCCCAACAGGCCATTCCCACCTTGGTCGGCACTCAGGATTTTCCTTAGGCCTAACCACTTTCCCAAGGGTTCCACATCCAGGCGCCAAGGCCCTGCTGTAGCTTTAGAGGGGGAATGGTGGACACTGACTAGCACGGTTTACGGAGCCGGTGCTTCTCGTGTTATTTGCAGCTAATTGCTTGTGCTGGGAAATGCTGCTTGCCTGGGAGGCCCGGTGCTTCTGGGGGGGAGGGGCACAGGCGGACCAGAGTTTCTAAGCCCACCCTCGAAGCCAGGGTGCTAAGCAGGCAGCTGTGTCTTCTGGGTCCCTGCAGTTGAGTCTACTAGATCCCGGCCTAGGGTCACCGGGCTTGCCAGAGTCTACCTGGCACACCTTTCGCTGGTAACTTCCGCGTCCGTCCTTCGGCTCCCTGAGCCTGGAGCAGAGAAGGGAACCCAGTGCCCAGATGGCTGTTCATTTCCAGTTGTTGCAGCGAAGACAGAAAAGAACCAGCATAGCTGAGTGTGTTAAGGGGTGAGGAGGTTGCTTATGTTCAGTTGCAGATATATTGCATTTTTTCCTGCACCCTGCACATACATGCATAAATACTGAGTCTCGGTGCCACAGATTTTAAGCCTTGTTTTAAATATTTTATGCCATCTCAATCCCTTTCCATTCTATTCCTCAAGCTGTTTCCAGGAGCTTTATGTAACCTCGGTACGAATTGGAGCGCCAAGATCTGCAGGCTTCTGCCTCAAGAATATCAGCATCAAAGCCCCTCCCCTGACCCCAAGGGCTTCACGGAGGATTTGGAAGCTGTCAAGGTGCAGCTACTGTTTTAAGAACGCCAGCGGCTTTAAAGAGGAGCAATGGCGGTGAGTAGGGGGCTGGTCTAACACAAAGTACTGTGATGGGTGTGTATGAAAACCGTCCTGATGAAATCCACTATTCTGTATGCTAACTAAACGTTTGAATAAAGGAAGAAAGACAGTACAAATCCAGGGCCGAGTGCAAAACAATAAACTGTAAATCCCCTGTGCTCGGTGTGGCCTTGGTGTACCTGCACTGACTCCCTGGTCAGTTCTCTCTCTCTCTCTCTCTCTCTCTCTCTCTCTCTCTCTCTCTCTCACACACACACACACACACACACACACACACACACACACAAAACCAGCCTCTTTATGAACACCAACCACCAACCACCGGTCCTCCATGGAAACACACCAGCCACAGCAGGGGAGGTGATCTCCTATCCATAGCATCAAAGCCGCTTCACAGAGGATGCAAAAGCAGAGGTTTTCACAAACCTAAGGTTTTCACAAGCCTAAGGATCATCTGGTCTACCCACCACCAGCCTGGAGCTCCCCTCGGTAGCCCTGGGTCTAACACGGCTGTGGTGGTCCGATGCCTTATCCTTGTGAGATAATTTAGGTTTCACATAGTTTCTAAGGCATACTCTTTAATGCTATCATTTATATTTTTTATTTGACACTTGTATCATTATTGTACTAAATCCTATAAATAAAAGGTAAGTGACATTGTCACCCTCCCTAGTTCCCTTCTTCTTATTTTTTTTGTGATGCCAACACAAATACTACTATTGATGATTTCTCTCCATCATTCTTATTTGTATTCCTGTTCATGAAGGCAGAGACACATTAGGAATGGAAACGTCTGTGTCTTTTTCCGTAACCAATGTCTGATCTTTAGTAAATGGGGCTGTGATGTCATTGAATGGATATCGGACAAGGTACCCATTGATTTATTGACTCCTCTTCATCAAAGTCCGTAGAGAATGGAGGAGGAGGAGGAGGAGGGGGAGGAGAAAAAAGCACAGGTTGGCTGAGAGAGGCAATACTCACTGTATCCCACACAAATTGTTGACACACTCAACCACGCAGAAGTAGTGTTTGCTGAGCTTCATAAAGGGATGCCATTGAAACCGTCCAGTGCATCCAGCTGCCTGTCCCCAGCCCAGTCATCTCACTTGTCCATCAAATCTCAACCTTTCAGAGTCGGAGCCTGCTAGGCTTCCAGTCAGACTGCAAGGCTAGAGGCAGGAGGATAAGAGGAGGCTCACAGGGAGGAGGATGGGATGTACTTCCTTTGTTGCTTCCTGACGTGCAAGCCCATACATGCTGCTGGGGACTCCAGAAGCTGCACGGTAGCCCTGAGTAACCTGAAATGCCAGGCTGATCTCAAAAGGGCTCCCTGTGGTCCAAAGGCTGTGGGACACCTCAGTGGGGACGGAAAAGCTTCCGGCCATATAGACCTGTCATTGTTCCAGGCATGGCAGTCAAGAAACAACTCCAGTTCCTGGGGAATCTGACACCCTCTTCCGGGCACCCACAAACATGTAGTGTACACTCACACAGATACACACCACACACACACACACACACACACACACACATTGAGTGCTGCCAAAAGGACCTTGGCCTTGGAACCCTCTCCTGGAACATAGCAAAAGCTGAAAATAAATCCCTATCTATTTACCTGTGTGTAAGACATAATAATCATTAACCTAATGACTCCCCCTCCCGTATTTAAATGAGGAATTAAACATTAACTCTACCATAGTTAGCAGGGTGTCATGGAGATAAGCATAGATCTGCAGAAATCTGGGCTTAATAGATGGAATTTCTCAGCATACAGTTCCTAAAGTATGGCATTCTATTGTCATGGAGTAGAGAATAAGAGGCTTAGGCTGCCCTCTGGTTTCTGCTCCTGCTGAGGGATGGGCTGTCCTATTGCCTGGGATGTCTCTGAGAAATAGCAACCTGAATGGCTTCTTCCTCACAGCAAGACCAAATGCAGAAACCAAGAGGATCCACAGGCACACAACCTCCAGGCAGGGCTGCCTCAAAGGCCCAGCTCTCCAGGTTTCTGCTGGGGCAGAAGTGGCCCTAGTGACAGCAAAAGATGCTTTTGCTTTTGTCCTTGAATCCTTCTTTTCTGACTAGTTCTGAGTCTGAGCTGGGTCTTGATCCACTGGGCCCACCGCTGCCTTCGATGAAAAGGCAGCTTATTCAATGGGACACCTGATGGGAGGTGCCCAACTCACCCCTCCATCTGGCTTTCTTTTTGGTTCACCCTTGTGTCCTCTGTGAGCTCTGCCTAGGTATTTCCGTCGCTTTAAAATACTCAGACAGGGCTGGAGAGATGGCTCAGAGGTTAAGAGTATTGCCAGCTCTTCCAAAGGTCCTGAGTTCAATTCCCGGCAACCACATGGTGGCTCACAACCATCTATAATGAGGTCTGGTGCCCTCTTCTGGCCTGCAGACATACACACAGACAGAATATTGTATATATAATAAATAAATAGATAAATAAATAAATAAATAAATAATAAAAAATAAAATAAAATACTCAGACAATAAAACCGCGATGACCTGGCCTTGTGTTGGCTCTGACAAACCTAACACAAATCAATGGCTTTCTCCCAATCATTATTCTTGGGCAGCCTCAGAGAAGACTTCAACTTGAGGCCCAGGCACCTGAGGTGATTTAAGCTGCAATGAAACCACCCTAGAGTCTTGCCCTCTCTACCTCAGAATGCGTTTTGTTTTTGTTTTTGTTTTTGTTTTTTTTTTCTACTGTGGATATTGTCCAAAAGGGAAGTAGGTGGCTCCGACTGGCAGTCTTCACACTGAGTTCAAAGGAGCTCAACTTGCTGGTGACATCAGGGACTTGGATGTGGGGTCACCAATCTGCTCCTAGGCAGCAAACCCTGCGCGACCGTCCACTTGTCTTATTGCTCAGCTACTTTCTAGCTTAAGCAGTCTTGAGAGGGCAGTAACAAACAGCCCCAAATGGCACTGAGTATCCTGCTTGTTTTATCTCATGGAGCCCTCACAAAAGGATACTGTAAGGAAAGTTCTGTCTTCTCCACTTTGCTTTCAAAAGTGAATTCAGAGAGGTCGATAATTAACAGAAAGTCACACAGTGTGAACGGGGAATGGGACTTAATCCGTATGAGAGCTACCTGCTCTTTCTCTCTGTCAGGTTCTGTCACGAGTCCAGCAAGGAGAGGCAATAGATGGTGAGGCACCACTTAGTGATGGTGACATGCTGCTGCGAGCCAGGGAGTAACTCAAGCACATTAAAAAACAAAATGCAGGGGCTGGAGAGATGGCTCAGAGGTTAAGAGTATTGCCTGCTCTTCCAAAGGTCCTGAGCTCAATTTCCAGCAACCATATGGTGGCTCACAATCATCTGTAATGAGATCTGGTGCCCTCTTCTGGCCTGCAGACATACATGGAAGAAATGCTGTATTCATAATAAATAAATATTAAAAAAAAACAAAATGCAACATCCCTCTTGAGTTTACAGTAAGCACAACTATCAGGGGACACTATCCTGCTTGACCACACAGACGACAGACCACAAATAAATAAACCAAAGAGAGAGTAAGTAGGTATTTTAAATCCAGTATGCAAGGGCACAGTTCACGTTTTGCAACATCAGTTGTCCAAGATCTGCATGCAGAAGCAGAGGCTTTCCAGCAGGTGGGGGCTGCTCCTTGCAGACAGGAGGGCACCCCCAGTGCTGGTGAAAATGAGGCAGATGAACAGAGCCTCACAGCCACGGAGGAGGGAGGCTGGGGAAGACAGAGAAGCTCGCAGCCTCCTAAGGTTGCCAGCTCAACCCAGCAGAGCAGGTGCTTGTGACAGGTGACAGGTTCAGAGAGAGCTGCTGGCTGGCACATTAACGCACGCTGATATTTCCCAAGACCACCCCTCCAACTTGCTGTGGATACCTCAGGCCTCCGTCGCCCTGGAGTTCATGACCCTCATGCCTGGGGACGCCCTCTATAAATATCCGTAGGAAGAAAGACACACACTAACTCATCTGTAGATGTTGTGAATGAAGGGCTCAAAACAAAACCAACAGGTGACCCATTATGTGTTTAGAACCCTGCCAGAGGGCTTTCAGGGTTCTGTGCTTGTCCCTGAAGAACTGGGAACTCACTGAGAAGACAAAATGGACCCAGGCAGACAGTTGGCAACAGCTTATTTCCCAAGGTATAGGACAGACGCCCCACCAAAGTGACAGAGAAGCAGACGAACTGAAGGGACCCGAGGTTGTAAACTGACTTGATCTGGAAGATGGCCGAGACTCAGTTAGACTTAGCTTGTCCCATTGATGTCTCTCTCACAGCCTTCAAATAAAATGGTCACAACAGGATCAGTGAGTGTTGTTCTTGCTGCACAAGCTTGGGGACCAGAGTCTGATCCTGGATCCCATGGTGGGGGTGGAAATCTGATTCTCAAAAGTTATTTTTTTTTTCAAAAGTTATTTTTTGATCTCTACACACAAGTATGTGTGTGCACACATGCACATACACATGCACACACACACGTGCACATACACGTGTGTGTACACGCAAACATGCACACATGTGCTCCCTTACACATGTGTACACACATGCAGACACATGTGCACACATGCAAAGCTGTTCTGATGTCATTTATTTGTTATATGTGAGTTTGGATGTTGTTACATGCGAGCTTCACTAGTATTGTATATTCCACTCAACACACCAACCTTCAACTGAAGAAACAGTTTATTCCTATATTACAGTCGAGAAAACAATTTTTAAAGGAAAGATAAATAACTTATTAAATATCATAGAACGAATATTTGCCGGAGCTCCCATTTGAACCAGATATGATTCTGCAGCCAAGATTTTGTTTTTGTTTTCTCTTTTATGACACTGGGGTCATACCTGGAGTCTCATGCACACATGCTCAGCAAGTATGCAGCTGCTGGTCATGTCCCCAGCCCTTTTGTTTAGCTTCCCCCAGTTTATAAATATGTGCAACATATATTATATTACATATATAATACACACACAGATATGTCTTTGGGAGTCTTGTATAACATGTTTCTATCATTTTCATGCCCCTTATCTCCTCCTAGGTACATCCCTCCTCCCAGACCTACCAAACTTTGTGTTCTTTCTTTTTCTTTCCTTTTTTCACACTCATCGAGTCAAACTTACACTATCCATATATTCTTCTTACTATTATTATATAATAATATCCATACATTATTATCCACTGGAGTTTCACTGATTTAACAGGGGCTACACTCTTAGAGACTCTTAGCTGATTTTCCCTCCTCCGGCAGCAACCCATGCTGATATCTCACGTCCAGCTCCTCCCCTGCACGCTGCGATTGGTCCTGTCTTGAGATTGCACAGGTCTGGTGCACAGGATCACAACTGCTGAACACTCACACATGCAATTGCCTCGCAGTCTCCAAAACACACCATTTCTTTACCGCCATCTACCACGTCTGGCTCACACACATTTTCCGCTCCCTCTTTGAGATGGGGTCTCACTAAGTTGCGGACACTGACCTTGAATTTACTCTCCCCCTCAGGTAAGCTTCGAACCTGTGATCTTCCTGCTTCAGTCTCCTGAGATTACAGGCCTAGGCTACTAGGCCCAGATGAACTAATATTCTTGACCATCAGGTTAGGGCTGCCTTTTATTTCTTAAGTCAGTACCACTCATTTGACCGTTGACCACAGTCATTTCTGAATCCTGTTTTCCTTATAGGACTCTCTCCTGAGTCACCTGTAACTCCATCACTCTGACAGAAAATGGAATTTAAGTTGGGCTGTGCAATTGCTTGCTACACTCTAGATGACAACTAGCTGAACCTACTTCGCCATCACGCGTGTGCCAGTGGATGTGGCGATCTCCAAACACAGGCAAGCGTGGCCAAGACCAGCTCCTGTTTCATGCTTCTCACTTATTCTTGGCTGACACCTGAAGACTGACAACCTTAATTTAAAGAGAAAAAGGGAGAAACTTGCTTCAGATTCTCTAACACTTCCAGACCACATCCCACAATCATCTCCTCCATCATCATCATCATCATCATCATCATCATCACCCATGATTGAAAACTCTCAAGATCCAACCGTGCTGTTCTGTGCAGCTCAGACAGTCTTTGAACTCAATGAGTAGCTCAGGTTGCTCTGAAAGTTGCAGCATCCTCTTGCCTCAGCTTCCCAGACTGCTGGGATTACAGCAGTGCTTTGGTTTCTATAACCATTCCTTTGCCAGGTTTCCTCCCCCCACCAATGGCCCGTCTTTGGAAAGCTGACAGCATTAGCTCTGCTTCACCCTGGAGTTGGCCCCCGGGGACCCTCTGCTGGAGTCTGTCACTCAGAGCCTTCCCGGGCTCCCAGGGAGGCCTCTGAAGGAGTTCAGGAGAGACAAGGACTTCAAAGGCATTCCCACAGAATGGGAAGCAATGCTCCAACTAGGGTCCTTCCCGGATTCCCAGATGGCATCTTTCCAAATATTGAAGTATGTGACTCTTCCTTTCCTAATCTTTAAGGGGTCAGGGTTGCTTGAATTAGTGAAGCTGTAAACCATTCACCAGAAGGTCCCATCTCTGCGCCCCTCTATGTACAAGGAAAAGACGGCAAAGACAAGAATCCGACCTATCTAATCAGATTCTCCCCAGTCCACGTCCAGTTCTGTCAGTTAAACAGCTTTCAAATGCTGGTCAAGGCAACTTTTTTTTTTCCCCTTTCAGCTTCTTAGCTATAACATATGGATGAAAAAAAAAATCTATACATGCCTCGCCCGCCTCGCAAGATGTTGTGACAATTAAAAGTGGCAATCTGTTGGAAAGGGCATGGAAAACTGTAAACTATTATGCAAAATGCAGTTATTCCTGAGCGACACCAGCATCCGTGTCTATCTCCCGTCAGCCCGGGGAAACAATAAAACAAGCTCTTACGCGTAAAACGTATTGCCCGGAAAAAAATTTGTGTGTGCGTGAGACAAGATTTCAAGGAGCCCAGTCTGGTCTCACACCGCATAGCCCAAGCTGGCCTTGAACTCCCGGTCCTCCTGTCTTCCCCCTCTGTCTTCCCCAAGTGCTTAGCATGACAGGTATCCACCCATCACCACGCTGAGTTTGACATTTCTGTGCCGACGGAATAATAGAATTAGTGGCCCTCTCCAGATGACTGAAGCATCAAATTCACATCAAGCATCTTGTGAGTGTACAAAGTAGATTCCACACATGGGATCAGAAAGGGAAGAGCTACTTGCTCGGATGTGAATCCCAAACCAGAGCCGTGAATGTAAGCCGGAGGTCGGAGGGCCAGAGGTCGGAGAAGAAAATCCACCAGCAGGCAATGGGTTTTGTGTTCTCAGACAGGGGATCCTGGTCCTGACAGCCTTGTGATAAGGCGGCTCTTTTCTCCAGGTCCTCTCATTTCTCCGGCACCTCTGTCCATTCACTGGACTTCAGCGCCCTCTAGGGTGGGGTCTCTCTTCTGAGTCATATCAGCTATTGCTGTCCAATATAAATATGCCACCTATGTAAACTCAGATGTTGGAGGGACCGACCACCTTTTAAAAATAGGTAAGTGCTGGAGATGTCGCTGTTGGGAGTGTGCTTGCCTGTCGTGCCCCAAATCCTGGGTTTGATCCCCAGTACCCCATAAACCAGCACATACCTGTAATTCTGGCAAACCAGAGATTAGAAACATTTGCAAACTCACCAACTCAAGGTCATTCTTGGACACTTAATGAATAAGACCATCCTTGGATACATGAGACCTTGTCTCAAAAATGAAAAGAATAGAGGGTAATAAATAATAAACAAACAAAATTATGTACTTTATTCTATAATCAATTGATATGAAAGCTTCCAACAAATTCTCTTTTCTTCCTTTCTAGTTCCCACACCGACTCTTTGGGAAAAAAAAAAAAGGCATGCATTTTATATTTTCAGCAGTCTGGACTAGTCAAATTCCAGAGTTGGAGAGCCTCGTGTGGCCAGTGGTTGCTAGATTTGACAGCGTGGCATGAAAATGAGTCACCGCTGTTCTCCAGCCTTTATCCGCAAAGCCAACTTTCCCAGGCTCCAGAAGCACCGGTGCCACGACCTGATAGAATCCGCCTGTCCTCAGCGGTCATGAGAGAAGAGTCCTCTTTCACAGACTGTGTGCCCTCACGCTGGCACGCTCGGCTCACGCTGGTACGCTCGGCTCACGCTGGCACGCTCGGCTCACGCTGGTACGCTCGGCTCACGCTGGCACGCTCGGCTCACGCTGGCACACTCGGCTCATGCAACGCTTCCTCCCCCTCCTTTGAGTAACACACGGTCTCCAGCTTACTATGCCTTGACTTGTGATCTATTTACATGATGATGGTACAAGGATGATGTGCATTGAGTAGAAACCGTATCCCACACGGGGAGCTGTCAGCTTGCCCCAGGCCAGAGACACATGATCCAGTTCTGAATCTGGCAGCCGAGGGGAGCTGAGCTAATGGCCAGCTGCGCAATCACAAGGGAAAACCATCTTTACCAAGGGGCACTAAGTTTGTGAAGTCGGTTGTTTGGAAATGCTAATTGCATTTTTACAAAAGGTTTTAATTGTTTTCAAAACTCTGTGTGTGTGTGTGTGTGTGTGTGCGCGCGCGCGTGCGCGTGAGCAGAGAGAGGTGCAGAGGGGGTGCCTGTGCCCTTGTAGGCCAGAGGTGTCCAATCTCCTGAGAGCTGAAGTTACTTCTAGCATGGGTACTGAGAACTGAATTCAGGTCCTCGGCAAGAACAAAATGCACATAAGCACTGAGCCATCTCTCCGGCCCCGTAAATGCATTTTTTGACTGGTCCTTTTCTTCTATTACTTAAGAAACTATTTATTATTTCTGTGTTTGATGTATATGGATGTTTTGTCTGCCTGTACATCCACACTTCAGAAAATGGTATTTGATTCCCTGGGACTTACAGTGACGATGGTTGTGAGCCACTATGGGTGCTAGGAATCGGACTTGGGACCTCCGAAAGAGCAGTCAACGCTCTTAACAGCCGATTCATCTTTCTAGCCGCCCAGAGGCGGTTTTGATGGGTTGTTTTAACTTCGGGTTCTTCAATCCTGCTGCCTGCTGAGAAGCAACTACAGTTAAGTGGGAACAGTGGTTTAAACCCCACAATGTGTAATTGAAGTTGAGTTTCATGTCAAGTTGAGGGCAGGTGGTGGCTGGTGAACAGGACAGATGGGAAACCCTTGCCAGAATCTCAGGTCAAAGGGGTAAGCCTAGCTCCTTGTTCCTGAGTAGGGACAAGTCTTTCCAATGAAGAAGGATGGAGTTAGTGCAGGCAACCACCTCAGACACTTAATTCAGGAAGCATGAAGTGCCACGCACTGTGCTGTGCCAGGCATGGGAGCCCTGAAGCTGTGACCCAGGACTTCCTTACCCCCATATGGCCAATGTCACAACTGGCAAGTTTATATGATCTCAGCCAAGAGCAAAAGACCTTTGAGATTTCCTTCTTTCCATGCAGCCTTATTTCAGATAGGCACACATAGTCTTATTTCACATAAGTATTGGGGACATTTCAGACACTGAAACCCACGGGTGACTGTTTCTGCCTGTGATGATTTTCTGGGTATACGTGGTAGGGGCTCTTTAGGGTGACAACCACAATTCAGGCTCCATTGCCTGATCGAGGGGAAAATTGGGGTCTTCAGATCTTGGTCTTGAATATATACATACATATATATATATACACACATATACATATATACACATATACGTATATATACAGATATGTTTATATATATAATTTTTCTCTGTGTGTGATAAAGTATTGTTTTATGGAAGAAGGGTGGGAAGTGGTCAAATTAAGGATGCAGGCAGAGCCCCAAGTTGGACAAAGAGAAGACCCACCGACAATGCTCACACGGGGAGGCTGCAAGACTTCGTGGCCCCAATGGTCAAAGGCACAGTTGCCCTCTTAGGAATGCACTCAGGCTTTGAGCCCACGCAAGCTTCCAAATGCCATAGGTCATGTTGTAAACTGCAAAACCATCAGCCTAGACATATGAAAAACTAACATGCCTTAGCCAGGTCAACCCATAAGGCATCCCATGCAGTTCTCATTACAGAGAGACCTGGGACACAGTAACCTGGCCTGGGTTCTGGAATATTCTCCAGAGAACGACAACCTTCTTTGAAAAAGAGAATTATGTTGCCATGTTGAAGCCAACATATCACGGAGATGCTTACCCATCCATATTTACCATAGCACTCGCTGTTCACAACAGCTGAGCTGTGGAACCAACTTTGGTGTCCGACAGCAGAACAATGGATTTTAAAGTGGGTGTGTGCACACAGTGGGGGGAATTCCATCACAAGGAAGAAGTGGGGTGTGTGCACACAGTGGGGGGGATTCCATCACAAGGAAGAAGTGGGGTGTGTGCACACAGTGGGGGGGATTCCGTCACAAGCAAGAAGGAAGCTCTGTAGTTTCCACAAAAACAGATACAACTGGAAAGACTCATACTTAGAAAATAAAGCCAGTCTCAGAAAGACAAATACCATGTTTCTTCTCATACATGGCTCCAGATTCCGATTATTGTCATGGAATCACGTATGGCTATCTGACGTCCCATAGACGTGAAACTATCTGGGGGACAGAGGGGACCCAGGGAAGTGAGAAAGGGAAGAAGAGTGGGGGATGAGGAGGAAAATGCTCGATGCACAATGTAATATTTACATGGAAAAGTTTTGGTGCAATCTTACGGCACAATGTTCAAGCAACACACAATGAGGATCTCTTAGAGTTATAAATAAGGGAACCCGTGTTGATTAGGCTCCCGTTTACTCTGCAGTGATGGTTCAACCCAAAGCAGTGCTGAAATATGGTATAAGCATAAAGAATAACAAGCATTACCTCCCTGCCGGCAATGACGTCCTGGAAGCAAACAAGGAGCAGAGCCAGGAGCTGCCCCTCCTGCCTTTTGCTTTGCTTTGCTTTGTTTTGTTTTGTTTTTCCAGACAGGGTTTCTCTGTAGCTTTGGTGCCTCTCCTGGAGCTAGCTCTTGTAGATCAGGCTGGCCTCAAACTCACAGAGATCCGCCTGCCTCTGCCTCTCGAGTGCTGGGATTAAAGGCGTGCGCCACCACCCCCTGGCTCATCCTGCCTGTTTCCGTTCTGTCTGACCTACCACCCTGCAACCCTAGGAGGGCAGACAGTGGCTGGTGAGCTGGATAGATGGAAAACCCTTGCCAAGTTTCTTCCTAATGTTCTCCACCTGCCAAGGGTAATTCTCCTCTCAATACTGAACCCTACTGGGCAAAAAGAGTCAAATCCTCCACTTGGGTTCTAGTGGGATTGGGCCTCACAGCAAGAGCAGACAGGATTCTCCTCAGACGCTCCAGCTTCTAAATCATTTTCTAGGTCAATGTTCCTTGACTGCGGGAACAAAATACCAAGAAGTTGGATTGGTCCCTAAACTGAGATAGCAGAGCGGCTCAGACACAGACTTAAGGAGGATCCAGGGTTCCTCAAAAGTGAAACATTGTGACCAGCGAACCTCTTATCAGCGATGTTGGCTTAGTGCTGTGCCCTAGGATTTGATAAAGGGTCTGGGACTGGAGAGAAGGCTCAGCAGATAGGGGCGTGTGCTGAGTCCACAGAGAATCCTAGTCTGTGGTGCAGCATTCAGGTTGGGTAATCCATAGTCACCTGTAACTCCACCCCCAGGGAAGCTAACTCCCTCTTCTGGACTCCAGGGGCACGCACACACATGTAACATACACTTACACAGAGACACACTCACGTAAATAAAAGTTAACAATTAAAAATAAAGAATAAACACTGGCTTTGGCATTCTAGCTTTGTCTTCATGTACTGAAGTACACCAGTTTTCATATCTCAAAGTTTTGGAGAGACTCCCAAATAGCTTTAGAAGCCTGAAGGATTGCCCTTGTGACCAGGTCACATACTCCTTCCTTCCTAGGATCCAGCACAACAATCAGAGGGACTGCCAGGCATATTGCTGGGTCGATAGACACTAGGGCATGGATCCTGTTGGGAAATCACTAACTTTGCAGCGGCAGACATATTCACGTGGAGGACTAGCCCTTAGAAGCATCTAATGAGATACAAGAGGAAACTCACAGCCTGTAGCGAAATTCAAAGAGAAAGCAAGAAGATCTGCCCACTCATTGCCTCTCCTAGGGTGCTGCAGAGAAGCATGCATAACACATACAAAAACAGGGACACAAAGATATCCACCATAGAAACTCAGAAACATCCGAGTACCCCTCGGAGGGTAGCAGATAGTTGAACAGAAGACATATCTACGCCATTGTCTTTCAGCCGCTATAAAAGATTTGCATTTACTGAAGTGAAAACCTTTGAAGACAGACTGTAGGACAGAATAAGTGTTGGGGAAGATTATTTTCAGGCGTGTGACTTTTGTTTATGCTGCATTTGTTTAACTCTGTGAAGCTGTGATTCTTTGCCTCTCTAAAACACCTGATGGTCTAATAAAGAGCTGAATGGCCAATAATGAGGCAGAAACCAGGATAGGCAGGGCTGGCAGGCAGGAAGGAGAAATCTGGAAGAATAAGGACAGGAGGACATCAGGGGCCAGCCACCCAGCTACACAGCAAGCCACGGAGAAAGAGTGAAAGCAAGATATATAGAAGAAAAGGAAAAAAGCCCAAGGCCAAAGAGTCGGGAGGATTTAAGAAAAGGTGGCAAGAAATTAGCAAAGCTAAGGCTGGGCATTCCTAACTAAGAATAAACTTCAGTGTGGGGTTTATTGGGAGCTGGGTAATGGGCCCCCCAAAAAAGTCCAAAAAGCTAAAAGAGTAAAGAGTAAAACAGCCAACAACATATAAGTTTCAAAATAATATGAGCCCAAGTTAATCACATAAAAGACCATATGTTGTTTTATATGAAAATATCATACATATTCTATAAACATATTGTTATACACATGGGTAATTGCACAGAATAAAGGATTGAAGAGAAGAAATTTTTCTTCTTTTTAATTTTTTGAGACAGAGTTTCTCTTTGTAGCCTTGGTTGTCCTGGAACTTGCTCTGTAGATTAGGCTGGCCTTGAACTCACAGAGATCCACCTGCCTCTGCCTCCCAAGTGCTGGGTTTAAAGGGGTGCACCACCATCACCCAACTTTTTGTTTTTTGTTTTGCTTTTGTGTGTGTGTGTGTGTAGCCCTGGTGTCCTGGAACTTTCTTTGTAGACTGGGCTGGCCTTGAATTCACAAAAATCTGCCTGTCTCTACCTCCAGAATGCTAGGATTAAAGGTGTGCGCTACCACCACCACCTGGCTGAAGAGAAGCATCTTACTTATTTTTCGGAAGTGGACTCTTAATCTTCCAAGATTGCCTGCTTCACAGGGAATCTTAATCAGAAATCTGGTGCTAGCACCCTTTGTGGTAGGGGTGTGCCAGCATTGAGTGTGCAGCTGTATCTGTGTGTACACACCTGTATTTGTGTTTTCTTCTCGAAACCAGAAGAAAAGTCATTGCCCTGCTTTGGTTGTACTTGGAATTTGGGTTCTTTACCGTATTCCAGTGTTTATGCTGATTTATTTTTTTAAGAAATTTTATGTATATGGCTGTATTCATTATTGTTCTATTGCTGTAAAGAGACACTATGACTTAGTGACAAAGCAACTTATAAAAGGAAAGCATTTAACTGGGGGCTTGCTTACAGTTTCAGAGGGCTAGTCTATGACCGTCACGGTAGAGAGATGTGATATCACTGGTCTACAAACCTCCCCCCCCCCCATCGCCCAGTGACACACTTCCTCCAATGAGGCCATGCCTCTAATCCTTCCCTAACAGTTCCACTAACTGGGAACCAAGCACTTAAACCACCACAATGCGTGTCTGTGTGCCACATGTGTGACTGGTACCCATGAGGCCAGAAAAGGGCAATAGATCTCCTAGACCTGAAGTTACCGATTGTAAGCCACCATATGGGTGCTGGGGGAATGAATCGAGATCTGGGTCCTCTGGAAAAGTAGTCAGTGCTCTTAAGTCCTGAGCCATCTCTCCAGCCTTATTCCTGCGTTTTTAAAACTATCCAAGAAATGAGCAATGAGATTATTAGTAGGTGTAGAAAGGAATTCTGAAGAACCTTTGTCTGGAAGGTTAGCAAGCTGCGCACACACACACACACACACACACACACACACACACACACACGCACGTACTTTCTCTCTCTCACACACACATACACACATGCACACACACACTCTCTCTCACACACACACATGCACATACACACATGCATACACACACTGTCTTTCTCACACACACGCGCGCAATACACACTCTCACACACACATACACACATGCACACACACATACACACATACACACACACATAGACACATGCACTCACACACGCACACACACACTCTCACACACACATACACACATGCATACACACATAGACACATGCACTCACACACGCACACACACACTCTCACACGCATTTTTTCCTTTCTCACACACACATACACACATGCACTCTCCCTCTCTCTCTCTCTCTCTCTCTCTCTCTCTCTCTCTCACACACACACACACACACACACACACACACACGGACTTCTCCCCCCCGCCCCCGCTTTTTTTCTTCCGAGACAGGTTTTCTCTGAATATCCTGGAATTCACTTTGTAGACCAGACCAGGCTGGCTTTGAACTCACAGAGATTCACCTGACTCTACTTCCCGAGAAGCATGCCCCATCAGCACCCAACTTATTGCCATATTTTACTAACTGATTATCACCTCAGTATTTGGGAGGCAGAAGCAGGAGAACTGTGGGTAACAAGCCAGCTTGAGAAACATGGCAAACTCCAGGACAGCCAGAACAGGCTGTGTCATGCTTGTCTTCTGACAGACAAGACACGTTCATGCAGCCATTGAGCTGACAGAAAGCTGTTCAGTCAGCAACTGCCCCTGCTCAGGCTGGGGAATCTGCAGAAGCCTTCGAGTTACCCACCTCAGCCAGAGGGCAGGGGTGGAGAACCGCCAGCATCTTGGAAGTCCTCACCGAGGTAGATGGCCCTCGGGTAAAGAAACATCGTAAGATGTCTACATTGACTTAGCACTCGCCGTCCACTTAAAGAGAAACAGAAGAACTTCATATTTAATTACCCTCCTAGACTTCAAGTCTGCAGCACTTTACTTGAGGCCTGGGAGATACAGGTGTGGCTGAGAGCTGCCACTGAAGAACACTGCACACACAAGAGTCCTGTCTATCTCTGTTGACACTCCACACCTCCTCCCGTTCAGCGTAAGAGTCCTATGATTGGAGGATAGGAATGCTTGCTTTGTGGATAAGAGCCAGGCTTCAATTGTGCTGGAAAAGATTTCTAAGCCACACTCCTCTGCACAGGGCCCTCGACAGTGCCAGGGAGGAAGGGGCACCTGGGGGACGAGTGGAAGAAGCCCGCCGTGTTTCTGCAGGGGTTACGGGGCTGGGTTTTGGCCGTTATGCTCTCGGATGTGAAAAGCCTTGTCCAAGATGAAAAACACACCTCTGTCTTGCTTTCAAAATGGACTTCTGGTACGGGACAGTCTTCACAGTGCTGAACGAGATCAGTAGAGTATGAGTTTCCGCCACGTCTGTGCCTCTGAGGTCACAAGAGCAAGAAAAAGAGAAGAGAGGGAGAGGGATATGTGGAGTTTTCCCCTCCTGTTCCTGTTAGCTTTTCCCCCCTGAGGTATCCTGTCCCAGTCTGCTTCCTGAGCGCACACATAGAATTGATCTGCGGGGGAAAGAGCCCCCATATTTATATCTCCTATGAATCGGTCAGAGGACTGCTAATCGCCCAGAAGACAATGATATTAAGAGACATCCCACAAGGGCTGTAGAGATGACTCAGAGGTTCAAAGCCCTGGCTGCTCTTGAAGAGGACCTGGGTTCAGCTCCCTGTCCCAACATGATGTCTCACGACCTTCTGTAACTCTGAAGATCCAGAAGATCCAGCATCTCCTTTGGATTCTGCAGGTACCACGAATACACTTGGCACAACGCATCCATACATGCAGACAAACAGTCATACATATAAAATAAAAATAAGTAAAAAAAAAAGACTGCAAAAATGTAAGTAATATTTGAGATAGAAAAACATAGTTGTTCTCTGTTGCATTTCTGTTACTGAGATAAAATATTAAACAAAAGTAATTTGAGAAGGAAAGAAAATGACTTATAGTTTATTATCTAGGGACATCAAGATGGGAACTCAAGCAGGAGCCTAAAGAACGGAACTGAGGCAGAAACCACCAGAGAGGAGCCCTGTTATGCTGGCTAGCTTTCTGTCAACTCATCACAAGCTGGAGTCTTCAGAGAGAAGGGGACCTCAATTAAGAAAATGCTTCTATAAGATTCAGCTGTAAGACATATTCTTAATTAGGGATCAGTGTGGGAAGGCCCAGATGTTACCATCTTGAACTGGTGATCCTGGGTTCTGTAAGAAAGCAGGCTGAGGAAGCCATGAGAAGCAAGCCAGTAAGCAGCATCCCTCCACAGCCTCTGCATCAGCTCCTGCCTCCAGGATCCTAACCTGCTTGGGTTCCTGCTCTCGCTGCTCTTAGTGATGAACGATCATAGGGAACTATAAGTGTCTCCTCCCCCAGGTTGCTTTTGGTGTGGTGCTTCGTCCCAGCAATAGTGACCCTGGCTAAGTCATCTGCTTACTGGATTTCTTCGCCCGATTTGCTCATTGTTTGTTTGTTTGTAATTTATTAATTAATTGTTTGTAATTTATTAATCTCCTTTTTGTACAATAGATATTGATCGTTTCCCCTCCCAACTCCTCCCATACTCTCCCCATTTCTCTACTCATCCATCTTTCTGTTCTTCTCCCCTCTCTTTCAACAAAGCAAAACAAAACACAGAAACACTCCCTATACCACATCAACAATCAAGAGAATGCCCCACAGATTTGCCTATCAGTTAACGTCATGGAGGCAATCCCTCCATTGAGATTCTTCTTCCAGGTATAGCTAGGTTTGTACCAGGTTGGCAAAAACCTCCAGCAGCACTATAAGATGCAAACTGCAAGTGAAAATCTAAACCGTAGTAAGAGTTTCTACTTAACAGGCTGTCAAACATCCAAGTTCAAAAAAACGCAACCAAGGCCACCCCACTTCATCTCCACCTACGCCATATCTAAGTGTGGCCTGGCCCACCCATCTTGGCCAGACTGTGCAAGCCTTCTGATTCTATCCTGCCCACATTCTCCCCAGCCCTCAGCTGTAGGCCTGTCCCACAATCCTGCCTCTGTGATTCCAGCCTCCAGGCTTGGGCACAGCCCTTCTGTGTCTGCCTGATTTAACCCCGACCATGCCATACCCGACATCACAAGTCTGGGGAAGATGTGGCAGAAAGACCGGAAGACCAAAGGCTGTGGAAATCTGCTGTGAGGGCATATCTCCTAGAAATGACAGGGAAGCCACACCCATAAAATGCCAACCACATGGCTACCTAAACAAGACCTCGAACAAGGACAACGTCAGCAGACACGCTAACACGGAAATCAGAAAACTCACGGGACTGTACCTCTAGATCGGCAATTAATTACTGTTGAGAGAGAAATAACTAATTTTTCTTAGGATTGAGCCCCCTAATTGGTCATCTAAAACCAAGTTGTCAGTGGTAAAAACATGCACATACGAGAAACACTAGCTGGACTCAGCTGTTAGTGTTTCCGTGTGTGTATGTATGTAAAAATAACAACTACAGAAAAAGCCTGTGAATTGGAAAGGGGGAGGTAATGGGGACATGGGAGAAGTTGGAGGGAGGAGAAGAAGGAAGAAATGATGTAATCATAATTATAATTCTAAACTTTAGTACTTAATTTTGAAAATAAAAAACAGAACAAGACCAGTTTTAAGAGTTATATGTGTGGCCAGTCAACTGTGCAATTCAAATATCATTCCAATAACACACTCATTAAATATCCTGCATAGTTACAAAATAGGATGGTTTGTCATGAGTGGGAATAACAAGCTGTCTTAGCTAGGGTTTCTGTTGCCGTGATGAGACACCATGACCATGGCAACTCTTATAAAGGAAAAACGTTTAGCTGGGGTGGCTTACAGAGGTTTAGTCCATGATCATCATGGTGCAACACGCGGTGTGCAGGCAGACACAGTGCTGGAGAGGAGCTGAGAGTCCTACCTTCATCTTGACTTACAGGCCACAAGGAATGGTCTGTCTCATTGGCATAGTTTAAGCGCATATGAGACCTCAAAGCCCACCTCCCCAGGGACACAGTTCCTCCAGCAAGATCACACCGACTCCTACAAGGCCACACTTGCTAAGATGCCATCCTTTGGAGGCCATTTTCTTTCAAACCACCACCCAAGTTTTCTAGGAGTTACTGAGTTCGATGTGAAAAATCAGCATTTTCTTTTTTTTTTTTTTAAATCAGCATTTTCTTTGCCACAAAAATTCTTAAGTGCTCACTCAAATAATGAGTATTTGGATGTATACTCGTGTGAAAAAGCCCATAGTGATACATGTACAATGAATACACACACACACACACACACACACACACAGAGAGAGAGAGAGAGACAGACAGACAGACAGACAGACAGACAGACAGACAGACAGAGACAGACAGTGACAGACAGAGACAGACAGAGACAGAGACAGAGAGAATAGGCAGGCAGAAGGAA
Source organism: Arvicola amphibius (assembly GCF_903992535.2). Classification (NCBI taxonomy): domain Eukaryota; kingdom Metazoa; phylum Chordata; class Mammalia; order Rodentia; family Cricetidae; genus Arvicola; species Arvicola amphibius. Next base: position 30,553,180 of record NC_052064.1, read on the forward strand.
AGAGGAAGGAAAAAAACGCACAGGTATTTGAGCACAGAAGTTCAATAGAGTCAAAGCCATAGGGATTTCTAACTCCAAGTTCTGGATGTTCACAATATCAAAATTTCTTTAACTCGTAGAGTTTACTAATCACATTTTCAATTTTTTTCTGTGTGTATTTAAAAAACATGATATGAACTCTTCTTCTTGCCTGTCACTGAGTGTAATGAGACAGCCATGCCAGCTTCCTTTCTTTCCTTCCTTCCTTCCTTCCTTCCTTCCTTCCTTCCTTCCTTCCTTCCTTCCTTCCTTTTTAGACAGAGTCTCTTTACATAGCCCTGGCTGTCCTGGAACTCACTCTGTGGACCAGACTGACCTTGAACTCATAGAGATCCACCTGCCTCTGATTTCTGGAGTGCTGGGATTAAAGCTGTGAGCCACCACACCTAACTTTTTTTTCCAAACATTTTTATACTTGATGGTAGGAAGCTCAAATTCTGGCCCTACTTGTACAACATTTTCAATATGCAATTTGGCAATAATGCCATCCCCTCATTGTATACGGCCTATCTCACTTTAACTTTCCACTTTCTATAATTTCTTTATTTACTCTGCATCTTGTGCCTACAAGTGAATCCCCTTTTGGAGTAAAGTGTGGTGTAATGTTCTAATGCAGCTGGGTGGGTGGTCCTGTATTACTCCATCTCTGCTGTTTTCAGTGCCGGAGACAGAACCTAGGCCTGTGTACATGCTAGTCTCATGCTCTACTCCTGAGCTACATCCCTATCCCTCATCAGCAGTGTGTTGATTAGAGAGGAACACTGACCAAAGAGGAGCTAGTGCTTACTTCACCATGTGATGTGAGATTACCCTCTGCATGCTGTGAATATGTTTTATTACCATTGGTTAATAAAGAAGCTGCCTGGGCCTATGACAGGGCAGACTACAGCATGGTGGAAATTGCCAGCAGAGATAGAGGAGAAAAGAAGGTGGAGTCAGAGAGATGCTGTGTAGCTGCCAAAGGAGACAGACATTGGAGAACCTTACCAGTAAACCACAAGCCTCGTGGCAATATATAGATTAAAAGAAATGGGTTAATGTAAGGTGTAAGAGTTAACATGGGGTGGTGGTGCACACCTTTAATCCCAGCACTCGGGAGGCAGAGGCAGGTGAGTTCGAGGCCAGCCTGGTCTACAAGAGCTAGTTCCAGGATAGGCTCCAAAGCTACAAAGAAACCCTGTCTCAAAACCCTCCCCCCCAAAAATTCCCTTTTAAGGGCTGGAGAGATGGCTCAGTGCACTGACTGCTCTTCCAAAGGACCTGGATTCAATTCCCAGCACCCACATGGCCACTCACAACTGTCTGAAGATCCAGTTGCAGGGGATCTGACACCTTCACACCAATGCACATAAAATAAAGTTAAATAAACCATAAAAATATTTTAAAAAAAGAGTTAGCTAGAAATATGCCTCAGCTATTGGACCAACAGTGTTCTAATTAATATAGTTTCTGTGTTGTTATTCGAGTCTGGGTGACCGGGGAAACAAATGGGCAGCCTCTGTCTGCAGTCATGGAATGCATTTCAGAAGATACCAGCCTATGATTTACAGCAGTCACCACTGATGGGTGACCCACATGGCTGATGAGATATCTCATCTTCCTCCAGAGCTCATGTACAAGTCCCAGTGACCCAAGTCACGATGACCGGAACCTACCTTAGCTTCAGATCCTAACAGACCTACGAGGATAGATGGGTAGGAAATAGAGAGCAATAGTTTGTGTGTGGTTTTGCTGATCTTAAACATCCCCAGCAGGTTCTAATGGGAATAATTTACAAATTAATTATCCAGAAATATCAACTCATCTAGCTCCTATTAACAGCTCAGTTCTTTATTTGTACCATTATCATCTGACCTTTGACTGGGTAACTCCTGGATGCTTAAGAGATGCAACTCTTAAGTATCCAACTCCTCATCCTGACTTTCACACAGTCAGATGGGCAGAGACTCATCGTGCCTTGGGAATGGTTCCTGGAGCATGCGTCCATGGATCAGTGAACCCGGAATCTGAATCTATGTTTGACTCAGCTGTTTGTGCTTTTAACCCTGTGCTATGAGCTTTATGTTTCGTGTTAAATGCAGATAATCTTCAGAAATCCTCTGGCAGGAGGTGGAATTCAGTGTCTGGTTTGACAGAAGTACAGACCGATGAGGGCCTTTGTAGACGAGATTCATGTCCACAAAGTGCTCGGGGCTCCCCGAGACGAATGAACTCATACTCCAGAAACAGGAGTGGATGGAAATCCCCACACGTAAGAACTGATTGCTGGAATGAGTATATGAATCAAAATTAGGAACACTTCAGGCTATTTTGAGGATGAATTCATACTAAAAATCTCTTAGTCCGTTTGGAAAATCAATATGACCAGTGATGTGACGTATTATCTTTTTACTAAATTGGTTTCCTTTTCCTGGGCACATAATAGATCTTCCTTCCCACTTTCTCATGAAATCAGAAACATCCACATGATTGTGTTCTAGCCAATAATAACACATTAATAAAAGCACTACATTCTATGTCTGAGTCTGGCCCATGAAATCTTAAAAGCAATCTTTCTGTCTCTGTCTCCACCCCCCTTTTCCTTCCTTCCTACCTTCCTTTTTCTTTTCATTGCTTTTTTCTTTCTTTTTTTGTGACAACACCTCACCCCATAGCGCAGACCAGCCTAGAGATCATTATGTAGTCTGAGCTGGCCTGTCTCTGCCTCTCAAGTGTTAGAATTACAGGTGTGTGTCATGCTCATCTCTCATGATTTCTTAATGTCAGGCTAAGTAAAAACCTACATAGAGTTTAGAAGCCATGTAGTAAAGATAACATAATCTGTGTGAAACCAGGCTCTCTCTATCAGCCCAACTCTAAGCTTTCAACTAATTGGAACCATTTGGGGCTATTTATGTGAGCAAAGAAGAGACTTCCTTGATGTTTGAGCTGACCCCATAGCACGAGCAAACTCAGGCACCTAAATGGACCTATTCTCTTGGAAAAGCCCAACAGTCTCTAGAGTGATCTTCAAAGTCAAGCTCGGGTTTATAGCACCAACCTTTTGGCATAGCTCATGTTGACAGCTTATGGAAATGCATTCTGTAACGTAGCCAGCCGCCAGAAACCTCCTGGGAGTGATCTTAACTGAGTTCCCCTTCTCTCGCTTCCTATTCCGCGTTGATCTTGTCTACAAGACACTCCGGAGTATTAACCTCACGACTCTAAATTCTCACTTCTGGATCCCTAGACCTGGGGAGCTGATCTAAGCTTGATGCTCAGCACTCCATCATCTTCAGAGATCTTTGCTCCAGAGTCCCCATGGCTCTCATCACCTGTGCCGTCCCTACAATTCATGAATGGAAATTTCCATTTGTCAGAGATTTTGACAGAATTCAAGAAATTAGAGCATTGGCTTCTATCGCATCCACTTTTATTGACTAGGAAAATTTCCAGTCTTTAAGAAGGTCAAAGTTTTAAAAATAGAAGGCACAGCAATAGAACTCTACATAATCTAGATATAACAAATTTTGGCTGGGTATGGTAGCGTGTGCCTTTAATCCCAGCACTTGGGAGGCAGAGGCAGGTGGATCTCTGTGAATTAAAGGCCAACCTGGTCTAAATAGTACGTTTCAGGACAGTCAGGGCTACATATAGAGACCCTGTCTCAAAACCAAACAACAAACCAAACAACAGATCAAGACAAACGACTACAAAACCACATTTCACCATCATTGAAGATATCTCAGGCATTCCTCTAACTCAGACAAATGCTCACCCTATTCTATCCCGTACTGTGACAGTCAATTTGCATGTCTGCGCTCCTCATTGCTTTAAGCCACTTAAGGACAGAAGAACTTGCTGCTTCTGCGTTGTATCTGACAGCTCTCTATCTTATGTCGCGGGGAAGGCTTACTACATGTGAAACGGCTCAGACAATGGTGAGCCATGAGTGGCCATGTCCCTTCTTACCTTCAAAGTCACTGTCCCCGGTGGCTTGGTCACGGCAGAAAGAAGCACACCTCCACTTACGACAAATGCTTCACCAGAGTGGGCTGGCAGGTTCAGATGCTCTGTGTCTCAGTCTCCTGGGTTTGTTTTCTTAAAGTTAGAATGGCAGTTAATTAGTCATCTGCATGCATGCCTGAAAACTATTACCACAAACATTGAAAATAGCCAATACTAGACATCACATTCTTGTTTACCCCAATTTGGTTTTTTTTTTTTATTTCAAGACAGTTTATTTCAAAAATGGGTCACAACATTAGCTTTTGGCCCACTCTGCCAAATGTACAAGCTACAAACGCTTGCCCCATTTGGTTTTTTGAGACAGGGTTTCTTAGAGTAATCGCTCTGGCTCTCCTGGAATTCATGTTGTAGACCAGGCTGGCCTCAAACTCACAGAGATCCTCCTGCCTCTGCCTCTGAGGGCCGGTACAAAGGCATGCACTACCACCACCTGGTTAGACATCACATTCTTTTTTTTTGAGTCTTTATGACTATTTTATAGACATCACATTCTTAATGTCAAACATTTAAAATTCTTTCAGCTAAGAACTTGATTTCATATGACTTCTATGTACATATCCACAATCACTTCTACTTCTTACATTATTATATGAATTCTAGCCAACATAATAAAGCAAAAATGTGAAGATGAAGTTATTATTTATGGATAAGATTGTACAACTGGGAATCCCAAAGAACCAACTGAGTAATAATAACAACATATATTACTTTGGATTAATTTATCTGATTAAAAAATTATAAAATATGCAGCTTTCATTAGGAATTATTTATTTATTTTTATTTTTTATTTATTAAAATATTTATTTATTATGTATACAATATTCTGTCTGTGTATGCCTGAAAGCCAGAAAAGGACACCAGATCTCATTACAGATGGTTGTGAGCCACCATGTGGTTGCTGGGAATTGAACTCAGGACCTCTGGAAGAGCAGCCAGTGCTCTTAACCTCTGAGCCATCTCTCCACCCGTTTATTTCTTTTTAGTTTATGGGTTCAAGTCTGTGTACGAGAGGTTATGTCCAGCAAGTGCAGGCAGTCCCTTTGGAGGCCAGAAGAGGGCGCTAGACCTCCCGGAAAGGGAGTGGCATAGAGCTGTCAGCCTCGATGTGGATGCCGAGAACTGGACCTCTCCATCTCTCCAAATCTGTAGCTTTCTCTTACACCAGTACCACCCAGTTTAAGATGAAAACAGTCAAAACGAAGACGCAGAATAAACTTAAGATAATGCATAATGGTTTCTGTGCAAAAAAAACCACAAAATTTTGCAAAGATACATAAAAGAGGACTTGCATAGCAATATGGATCTTGTTTCTAAGTGGGAAGGTGATTTTTTCTAAAGGGTTGTTTCACACAGCCGAAACATCCACGGTATTAACTGGAAACAGCACATTAAGATAGAAGCTCAGAAACATTGATCCGCTACTTCATCTGAAATAAAAATGACCAAGAAACGCTTTAAAGAAAAACTGAAACGAGTTATGGCCTACTGACAGTAAAATCCCAGGAGAGGTGGGGACGTAGTGCCATCCCAGTATGCTCGATGCCTCGCCTCCCCCCTTTAAGTCCCCAGAAGACCACCCAAAAACTGGACTTGCGGCAAATCGCTGTAATCTAGTGCTTGGGAAGCAAAAGCAGGAGGATTCTGAGGATCAAGTTCATTTTTGGTTTACTGCGTGATTTCAAGGCCAGTCTGGGCTATGCGAGACCCTCAGATAACGGAATCACTCATTCAGTCGTTTTATTGATCAATAAAATGTTAGAACTGGTGCACAGACGGTGCAGGGTCGGTAAAGAATCTGAAGCCGGCCTATGCCTGAGTCCAGGGAGCTGCTCCATTCGCCAGGAGCCGGCCTGTGGTCCGGGGGAGCACCGCCCTTCAGTAGCGCCTTGCAGGCTTCGGAAGAGGAGTTTGGGGGCTGTTGTAGTTTGGGGGCTGAGTTTTGAGATGATCAGATCCAGCTCCGAGAAGAGGGAAAGAGACCTAGAAGGGATGGACCAGTTACACTGCACACAAAGATGCCCAATGCCTTCGCCAGGATCCCTTAAAGGCCACCGTGCTCTTCAGGGCTTTTAGAAGAAGGAAGAGTTGTTGGGTTTGGTACATGTTAGTTGTGGAAGACGATTCATGAAACAGACCTTAGCGTGAAAGGAAGGTCCAGATCACCCAGATTACAGAGGATTAAGTAACTGGTAATGTTGGTATTTGAAGCGAATGATTCAGGAAAACGGCTTATTTACCCTGGTACTGGGACAGTGGCGAATGGCTATGTTGGCACCCCATTTCTTTCGACTTGTAAATTGTGTTTTGATCGCTGTGCCTACACTTCCCATCAGAAGCAGGACACTGACGGAACCGGTTATTTTCTCTCCTCTGCAGCTGCTGAGCTGAGACTTTTATCACACAGTGTTAGCTCTTGTCAGGTAAGATTTTGATATCTTATTTGATAAGCTATCATATGGCCACTCCCTTTAATCCTGTAGATGCAGAGAGACCTGTTTATTGGGATCTTGTTTATCTTTATTTTATACGCACAACTCTTTGTCTGGATGTTTGTCTGTGTAACCACACTGTGCTGTGCTCACCACATGGGTGCTGGGAATCGAACCCAGTGCTCCCAATCCCCGAGCCGTCTCTTTCAGCTCCACTTGGTTGGTATTTCAAAATGCTAAACCAGCCTGGCATTCTTGAGTTTCAAACCCAGTTGGCCACAATATTTTATCCTTTTACATTTTGCTAGAGTTAAATTGTTAGCGTGTTGATCAAGAAGAGCAAGTGCATTTCCTGTTTGTTTCTTTTTTGTTGTTAATTACTGCAGCAAGCATAACGACTCATTCCCCTCCAGGGACCAGAATTCACCTTTCACAATCTGCAAAATTTGAATGTCGCCTAAAACAAGCAAAGGTACAAATTCTCTAAGGGAACAAACGTAAGATAGAAAGCCAGAAAAAGACACTAATGTAAACTACTGTGTGTACTTAAAGCTATAGTTGTTGAGATTTGTGTACTTAAAACAAATTTCTGCATTTACTGAAATATCAACTATCAAATATCAAATTATGACACTTGGATTAAAAGGCAAGAGCTGGGGAGTACTTGGTGCTCAAGCCTGGTGACCTGAGCTCAATCCTTTGAAAGCCACGGACCTGTGGAAGAAGGCAGCCCCACAAAGTTGCCCGTGTTTTGCCACATGCATGGTATGGAATACACACCCTTTCATAAAGCACACACACGTACACAGAGCAATACAGGTGAACATATGTTTCTTAGAATTCACTATGCTAATATAGTTCCTTCTGGTAAGCTTGCTCACTTTCTCCCTTGGCGAGTCTTGATGGGATTAGAGTTCATCTGAATCCTGCTTTTCTCTCTCATACTTCCCTAACTTCCTATTATCCATTTGGAAGATTCTTATAACTCTGAAACATCGTCCCCATGCTGCACTTTAAGGTGAGTGGATGCTAACACGAGGAGCTCCAATACAGAGCCAATTTTGTCAATCTGGAGAGACGGTTCAGTGGTTAAGAGCTGTCTGTTCTTGCAGAGACTGTGGGCTCATTTCTCAGCATCCACATGGTGGCTCACAACCGTCTGTAACTCCAGTTCCATGGGATCTGCCACCATCTTCTGACTCCCACAGGCACCAGGCACATGTGTGCAGCGCACGCATACATGCAGGGGAAACACTGAGACACATATAGTAACATAAATGAAGCTTTACAAGATTAAGAGACAATCCAACGGCAAAAATATTTAATTTTGTAGCCACTTAAAAGTGTGAATGAAAGCTCTGCCGAGTTGAATGTTTTTAATGACAGACTGGGAGAAATTAGAATTACAAAGCCCAATGGAAATAAAATTGAATCTTCTGGAAATAAAATTTATAATACAAAGGGAGACTTGGAAATGAACTACTAAGAGCCAAGGTTGTAGCTTGTCTACCATGGGGACTCTGGGCTCCATTCCCAGCAACAAGACAGACAGATAGACAGACCACACCACCACACACCACACACTCACTCACTGCACTAGGAAGTCTATACAACTTGTGGTAGCAACAAGTGAGAGCCATGCTGAGTATATACTGGGCAGGCTTGTCTGCTGTGTCTCTCGGGAGAGTCTAAGCCTTTCTGTGTTTTCGGTTAGTCACTGTGTGCAGCCGACCAGCTTTGAGACGTTCCTCACCATCGCCTCCTCTGGCATCAGAGGGAAACCTCAGCTGCATTGGCCTCCCCAGAACAGGGGAATCACCCGTCTCTTTACATTTAGTCTTTGGGGGAAATCCTTTTCTCCCACTTTTTTTTTCTTTTAAGTCGGTTTCTGGCCTTCTTCCTTTTAGGTATAGACCTGATCTCATACCCTTGTCTATCATTATCGCAGAAGTCCAAGTCTCAGCATCATCCTGCGAGCGAACGGGTCAACCCTCCCCATCTTAAGATCTCTGTCTTATAGGTCATCTTTCTTCCTCCTTTTTCCTCTTCCCTCCTCCCCCTTCTTTTTTTTTTTTCTAGAAGGAATTATATATCAGTTCATTCATCGATATCATGGAGAGCCTTACCCCCACATGGGCTTTTTCTCTCCATCCCCTTCCTACGTTCCTGGTTCAGACTCGATTTACCTCCTGTGCACAACCCACAACGGCCATCGAAATTGTCTCTGGACTCTCTGAATCTTTTTTCAGAAGCACCCTTCCCAACCAGAGATGACCACATTATTTTCCAATTAACCTCGATGGTCTCTACTGTCTTCAGCTTGTAGTGAAATCTCTTTCAAATACTTTACACCATCAGTGATATATTGAAGTCAGCAACACTTAATAGATGTCAAAGGTTGTAGTTCACTAATGTGTGCTTATTAATACTTTTCTTCTCTGCGTCAGAAATGTAGGTCGATCTCTCAATATAAAGTGTGAGATGCTGAGATTCAATATTTTTGTTTTAATTAAAAAAATGGGGGCAGGAGAGATGGCTCAGAGGTTAAGAGCACACTGCCTGTTCTTCAATATTTTTGTTTAATTAAAAAAATGGGGGGCTGGAGAGATGCCTGTTCTTCCAAAGGTCCTGAGTTCAATTCCCAGCAACCACATGGTGGCTCATAACCATCTATAACGGGGTCTGATGCCCTCTTCTGGCCTGCGGACATACACACAGACAGAATATTGTATACATAATAAATAAACAAATAAAAACAAAACAAACAAACAAATAAATATTTTAAAAAATGGTAAGGGGCAGTGAGAGAGTGGGTAAAGGCCGAGCTGCCAGAATTTGATTCCCAGAACATGGGAGAAAGAGAGAACCAGCTCCTTCAAGTTCTCATTGGTCTCCACACATGAACCAGAGCTCACGAACAAATGCACACACACAATAAATGTAGTAATTTTTTAAAAAAAGAAAAAGACGGGCAGGTCTTAAGAGACCACCTTTCATAGTTTTAAAAGCCCAACCTGCAGCTGACTTTAAAAGGTCTGATTATTTTTACATCAAAGGCATCAGATAGAGTACAAACAGACCTGGTGTGTAACAAGGCCTTCAGATCGTGCCACACTACAATTTCAGCCATACACCATCAGTTTCCTTGAAGCCGATACACCACAGTGCAGATTTTCTCTGAGAAGACTTTCTCTTGCTAAATTACCATGCAAACTTCCTGGGATTTCGGTGTTCACAGTGTCTAACTTTTCTTTCCTGTCCTTCCACCTCACCCCCTGTCTTCAAAATTTGCCAGGTTCTGCCTGGTCTCTCTTCATCTGTGCTCCCCACCGTGTGTTCCCCTCTTTACCTTCCTGTCTTCCCTTCCTGTCCCTTTGCTACCTCCTCCTCTCCTGTCCCCTTGGTCATCCATACTTCACATGATGGAACCTGAACACAAGGGTGATGACGTTTGAGACCTTGAGCTGATTGTGGTTGGAGCAATTGCGATGCTCTTTCTGTTTAATTAGAAAGGGGGGGCAACTTCTACCCGTGGTCAGGTGTGATTTGATTTGTTGGACAAGAATGGAGCTCTTCAGTTAGCACAGGCAGAAGAACACTGTCTCTCCGGTGCTATCTGTCTCAGAGAGAAGAGTGAGTACTGACCGTAAGGATCGCATAAGGATTGACTCTCAAGGTCTTCCTCTTGAGGAATCCCAGGACAGGTTTTAACATCACTGGCTTCTCCTTCTTCCTCCTGCTCTCTGATGACCCACCATGAGGCTAGATCGGCCTTAAGCAATATTAACTATTACCATGAACTAAGCTTATATGTGGATTGAAGTCTAAGGCTCATTATCAGAATGATCGTGCATATCATTAAACATAGGTCAGACTAACATTATCAGATTGATCATGCTTATCATTAAACACAGGTCAGACTAACATTATCAGCAACTTGTAGCTGACCACACCTTTCGAGTACGTTCCCCCAAGCTTTTTCTTAGGCTGTGTAAGAGGCAATAGTCTCTGTAGTGTTTGATCAAATAAACGAAATCAAATAAGATTTCATGAAGGCAATCTCAGAATAATAGGTATGTTTTCAGTTTGTTTCTCTGAAGTGAAACTTTGGTTGGATTTATGTCGTCAGAAGCGTGGATGTATACATTATCCCTTCAAGCTATAGTTTACTTGAGTGGGCGTCTAATAGAACAGCTTCTATCACATATAAAAAATGCTATGTGATTTAAATGTTGCACAACTTAAAAGTGTAATTAAATAATATACATACACATAGAAGAGAGAGGAAGTGGAAACAAAGATTTAGTTACTACCACAATTTAAATATTTCTTACTTTCTTGCATCTTGGGTATTTTTACCTCAAAATTAGTCTTTGTAATTGAATATATAATTAGTACCATTTCTCTATGGTCTTGGAAGAAGCCGATGAATATTTATTCATTGGAATCTACTACGCAGAACTTTTAGTGGTTGGGAAAAATTTGTATTTCTCCCTTGTATACAGCTTCCAGGTTTCTGTTTGATTATGATTTAATAAAATGTAGGGAGAAGAGGAGTTGATGATCTCCTCTGTTGAAGACCTCCTGTGCATCTTATGACAGGGAGAGTTACGGGTGACATATTTTGGAACCTGTATAGCACAATGACTGTAAATCTCTGGGGTGTAGGGACTGCATCTCCAGGTTCTAACCATCGCATTCAATATGTGGACGTTGGTCCGGTGAATATGTCCTGAATAAATATGATTAGGGTATAGTGTCTTCATTCTGACTCATTTTTAGGTAGCTGATCAAACCTGTTACTTTGTCGGTGACTCTTTATTTCTTCACATCTTTTTCTCTTTTACCCTTTTTGGTTATAACTTTAAAGCTGGGATGTCAAGATGAGAGGAGAGGAAGGACAGGAGCATTTCCCTCAGGGGACAATGGAGAGAAGAGGGAACAGAATATTGACTTTGACTGCCCTTGAATAGCGAGAGAGGACACAAAACTCGCAGGGCTATGAAAAACCCATTTAAAAATAAAGCAGGCTTTGGAATCCCTTGAATAGTCGTGGGCGCTGGGGCGGAAACTTTGAAGACAATAATTTTAAAACAAAACAAGCTAGACCTTTAATTATAGCGTCATTATCCAGATTTTGAACTGTGAATTCACTTTTACTTTGGTCTTTTTAAATAAATTATGCATGTTTTCCATATGGAGCCAGCCCCACACCAAAACTCCTTTTTAATCCGAGGAAAGCATTTTCCAAATCCAAGTTTGTGCCCAGGCTCTGGGATATTAATTTGACTTTGGATGGCTCCCTAAACTTTCCACGTTTTAGAACTCTTTTTGAACTGGTCCCTCGGGACCACGCATGTTTTGTGTTGCGCATATTCTGTCTTTTAATAGTAACATTTAGGAATTCAGTAGGAAAGAAATAATGCCCTAGTAAATGCGATCTCTTCTGCAAAACATTCAAACATAAAATGTCCTCCGCCTTACCCCCCACAGGGTCTACATTAATAAGCCACCAAAGTAGCCTGGCCCTCGGATTCCAAAGGAACCTTCAATGACAGTGCTGTAAACTGTTTTATTCTGTGGGCCCTTAACAAAGGATTTAAGGCCTAATGCAATTTTAATTAACTAAAATATTAATGACGAAAAGCTTCTTAAAAGAAAAATTTTTAAGAGTTGCTCATCATAAACATGGTTTCAATAAAGTTTATTTATAAAGCTGCATAGGGAACCAGGAATGGATAATTAAAACTTAAAAAGCAAAAACAACATTTTTTTCCCCTTCTCTGTAAAATCATTAACTCGAAGAACTACATAGATAACAGGAAAAAAAAATGCAGGAACACTCTCTGGGGAGTTGAGCTAATTAACGAAAGTCGAGAGGAACTTTTCTTTTTTCTTTTTGGTTGGTCGGTTTGTTTCGGTTTGTTTGACTGCTTGCCTGCTTGTTGAGTTTTGGTCGAACTTCTTATGGCAAATGCGTAGCGCCTGAAGGGGAAGTGTTTTCAGCCACCCAGAATCCTTAATGGGACCATGCTCTGTCATCATTAAATGCCTTTCTCAGTAACCATTCAGCATCCGGGAACTTCAGCTAATGAGATGCGGAAGAGTAACAAGACCAGAACCACAGCTGTGGCCGCTCTGGCACTACTTGGCTCTTAACCCTACTGTCCACACACACAAAGCAAAGTCATGATTTTATAATTTACCCCTAACAGCATTTCGGTACCAACAATGGGCCAATTTTGCTGGCTTTTGATTCAGTTGCTTGAGCTTCATTTAATAGAAAGCCACCAACAGAGGCTTAAGCGATGAAAGTCTTGTGTTTTCAAATAAGACGTTCAGAAGGAAGCATTGTAGTCATTAGGATTAATCATCGTGGACTGAGCGGCTCTCCATGTTTCTGTTTGGCATTATGCCGTATTTGATTTCCTCCCGTGCTCTACCTTTAAGAACAACATCTGAAGTTTTAGCAGGAAAAATGAAGTATACAGGCTTGTGGACCTAACATCCGAATTGAGCCTTTTGTTAGCAAAGGAAAAAACAGTCTATTTGTTTTTATTCATATTTTTATTTATTTACTTTTTGAGATATAGACTTCTGGCTGGACTGGAACTCAGCATAGACCAGTATGGCCTTGTACTCATAGGATCCACCCGTCTCTGCCTCCAAGTACTGGGATTAAAGTCAGGAGCCGCTGTGAGCTGCCGTGTGTCTTCTTTGCTTTTAATACCTAGTTGACTTTCTATATCTCATTGACCAGAATAAGTTTCATGCGGACTATCTCTACTTGGAAAAATAATCTGAGAAATTGAATTCTTTTTGTTAAGGCATTTTTGCTCAACTCAGTAAAATCAGATTTCCACTGAGAAAGAAAGCCGGGTCAAAAGGTAACAGTTGTTGTCGTTGTGTGTGCAGTCAGGAAGCAGAGAGATGGTTGATCCTCATCAGGACTTATGCTGCCCTCTTTTCTTTCAGCCTGGGTTCTCAGCTCAGGATGTTTCATCTCTCCCTTAGTCCTTTCTGGAGAAGCCTCAGAGGCCCTTCTTGCATCCTCTAGGCGCTTGTTAATCTAGTCAAGTTTCTAAGATGCAATAACCATCACCCCTTCCAAAGTGACGATTTGGGGGCTAAGTGTTTAAAACCCATGAAGGACGGTACAGATTCAAACTACGGGACTAAGCTAATGAGATGTTTGCATCAAATTAGGAAATGCCTCATCCTCTAGAGCTTCTGCACCAGGTGACTCAACAGGATTGATACAAGAATGCATGACCTAGCTAGACCAACGGCCAACAAGCTAGAGTCCATAGTCAAACACACCCAGCTGCAGCTTTGCAAGTAAGTCAGTTTTTATTTTCTCAGGACCAATTTATGTTAATTGATGCATGTTTTGCTGGCTGCTTTAACACATTAAAGACGGAGTTGAGTCAGACAATCCTGCAAAACCCAAAATACTTACCTGCTGCTCTGCCATCTGATTAAGTGAGTACTTATAGTATGTGAGCATCACTTTAAAAAATATATTTATTTATTTATTTATTTATTTATTTATTTATTTATTTATTTATTATGTATACAATAATCTGTGTGTATGCCTGCAGGCCAGAAGAGGGCACCAGACCCCTATACAGATGGTTGTGATCCACCATGTTGTTGCTGGGAATTGAACTCAGGACCTTTAGAAGAGCAGGCAATGCTCTTAACCTCTGAGCCATCTCTCCAGCCCCATGAGCCCCACTTTTAAACATGCAGCAAACTCTTTTTTTCCCCTCACTTTATGCCTGAGACTTCTGGAAGCAAAGGTGCATAAAGCCTTGAAGGATTAAGCCTGGGGATTGGCACGGAAGGTAACAAGGTGCACTTCAAAAAACTGGGACTATCTTTATCAACCATCAGGACCTTGCTATCTGTCCCCACTCACACATCAATAATGCAATTCCCACCAGAGCCGTTGTTTCAAGTTTGAAACATCAAGCTTTTAGAATAATAAATAACAGTTTTCCTGAGTCAAAGAAGTTATCCTATTCCCGTGCTGGCAAACAAAACCGAACACCCCCCCCCCCCCACTTTAATTATTTGTCTAGACATCTTATCTCTTCCTTAGCCTGAGAGGCAACTGGCTCACTGAGCTTTGTGTTCTCAGTCCCTGGCAGATTGTACAGATCACAGTTAGTGCTTAAAATATTTGTAATACAGGAGCTAATTAGTAACTGATCAGTGTTCTGAAATTTATCTCAGTGGGTTTATAGGACGAGCAAAAAGGGGTTGCTCATCGCAAATGTGTAGTAACGGATGACTGTTTCCCCTAAGAGGTTGACCTTTGCCCTTAGCTCCTGGAAGGCAACCTTTCAGCTCTCGAAATGTCTTTCTTGAGTGTTTGTTGTTTACCTGGGACCTTGGGCCAGGCCAGGTCTGTGTTAATAATGTGGTGGTTGGCACTGGGGAGGACCTGACCTTCAGCCAGGCCTTATCTGCTTGATCTCTAGAGGCTGAGGTCTCCTAATGTGGCTGTGGCTGAGTCTTAAGAAAAACTCCAGACACTGTTGCTGGAGGAGGGAAGGAGGGTGCACGAGCCCTCCGGTGAGGGAAACGGAAGGTGCCCGGAAATCTTGCTTCTATCCTGTTCCGTGGGCATTTCTCCTTGGACTCTGTATTTTTGCTGTAATGAGCTGTGATTGTAAGGGCAAGAGCTTGTATGAATCCTAATGAGTTATCGAACCTTCAGGTGGGGGGGGGGTGAGGTACCCAAATCCACGACAGATGTCAAAATGAGAACAGTCTTGGGATGTTATACTTTATAGATAGTCACAGTCAGGACTTGAGCAAGCTCTCTGTACACAAGGGATAGAAGTAGGAATTAATTTGTTAAGCTTCCAGAATGAAAAAAAAAATGTGAGCTTGCTAATATTTTAATAACCATTTTAAGGATAGGCAAATAGAGACTTTAAGAACAAAGACTTCATCCACACATGCAGAAAAGACAGTAGTTATAAACTTAAGGTCCCCGAGTGTAGAGCCCACCATGACAAGACTACAACAGCTCCCCCACGGAATAGGCAGGAGTAGCTATGGGTAACTTCCAGCCCAGGCCTCCACGCTGTCTGTACTTGGGCCTCTGGACATGTTTACTTTTCTTGTTTCTTTGGCACTTCTACTTCTTAGTTCTTCAGAACTTTAGTGGAAATGGGATATCACTTTTTAATTAGCTGTCTTTATCACAGACTTTTTGCAGAAAAAAAAATTAGCCCTTTAGCAAGCTGGTCCTATTCTTTCTAACTAGACATCCCTAAATACGACGTGTATAATTTGTCTACCTGCTGGGACTCTGAGAACCAGTGACTCTGGGTAGGGAAGGCTTGATAAGGAAAGATGATCGTTATCTTTGCCCTTTGTAACTTTAAGATAATAGGGTGTGCAGAAGAAGATGCCAGAGACGTTTGTAATTCCCCAGCAAGGTCTTTAGGACAGCGGGGCTGTCTATTAGACACCTGTGGCAGGTAAGACAAGGATCCAATCCCTGGGTCAAAGGCCAGCCGGTGTGGCTCAGAATCCTGGTAAACCACAGGCAGGGGAACAACCTCCCAACACTCCATTTCAATAGCACGCAGGTTCTGGAAGCAATCACCCCACCAGATATTCGGGCTCCACGGATACTAAGATTCATCCCAGCTCTTATTTTTTCCTTCCAGGGTCATCAGTGACTCTCTGGAGGACACGGGTAACTACTATTCACATGAGAGCAACACCCGGATGATGACAGCTTTCATCCGCTCTTGCAGGACATCGCCCCTCACTTAAATGCTCCTCTGTGACACACTGTCCCACCAAATACAGGCTTACAGGATAAACCCAAGTGGCAGATTTTCCACATCTATATGTCTGAGTGGAAATTGTATCTTTCTTTTTTTTTTTTCTTTTTCCAGAGTGACTTTCTTCTAACCATCCAGGGGGATAAAAATCTTTGATTTATTATAATTAGGCAAGGAGAGAGAAGAGAGAGAGAGAGAGATAGAGAGAGAGAGAGAGAGAGGAGAGAGGAGAGGGGAGGGATGAGGGATGGGAGGAGAGGAGATAGGGAGGGAGGAGGGAGGGAGACAGACCAGCAGCCACCATAGATGCAGGATCAGTGAATCCTTGACACAGCTCCAAGAGTTGAGGAGGTCAGAGGTCAGTATCAACTTATTTATTTATTTATTTATTTTTGGCAAATATCCCTGTGAGTCATGTCCTAAAGTCCTAGAAGGACTTATTCACTTATTCATTCTTGCCCTTTCTGCCCCTTAGGACTGTTTTGCTCAGTTTTCTGCCCCTGGTTGTGAGTCTATCTGCCCCATGGTTGGTGCTGCTGTCCTGGCTCTGAGTCTATCTCCCGTGTGGTTAGTGGTGGCTGTCCGTTGTTCAGCTTCTAGGAACCTAGCTACAGAAACACCATTCTGACAGATTTTGGAAATGCCCTGGAAACAATTCCCAAACAGTACCCCCATCTCTCTGGACCAAACAGATTTCATGATGCTTTTGGTATTTTAAACTCATGCACATCTCTCAAAAATAATATAACTCACTGGGCAGTGGTGGTGCACACTTTTAATTCCAGCACTTGGGAGGAAGAGACAGGCGGACCTCTGTGAGTTCGAGGCCAATCTGGTCTACAAGAGCCATTTACAGGAGAGGCTCCAAAGTTACAGGGAAACCCTATCTCAAAAACAAAACAAAACCAAAACAAATCAAAACAATGATATAACTCAATAAAGAACCATTTGAGAGTGGTATCATAACCATTAGGAGAACTTTTGACACAGAAAAAGAGAAACAGATTTTAGCCATTGCTCTTTCATTTCATGTCGATATCAGAAAACCTCCCTACGTAGTTTGAATTCTAAATGTACCTCCCCCAGAGATTTGTCAGTACCTAGAACGTTTAAAGTAAAAATTTAAATGTAGACCTTGTGATGGCCCTTGAGTCACGAGGGGACGAGAAGCAGGAGAGGGAGAGAGACACACACACAGAGGGGTTTCAGGTAGACTGTAAGTCCCACTTTCCAAGGCCCCTAGAACATAAGGAGAGCTTTCTACAAACTGTTCCAACAGGCCAGACACTGCCTTGGGAATCCTTTGTGGCCTCTATTTGAACATTAGGAGATTTAGGCGATTGGCATGACTCATCCAATCTGTAAGCCCTTTCATTCTTGCCTGTAGCTATTTTCCTCCTATTTCATTTCTTTTCCATCTCTTTGGAAGCATCTGAACTTAATCACGGACAAGTTGATATTATAGATCATCCTAACAACGTCTAACTCAGACGGATAGACCCAACCAGGAGGGAAAACATAAGAAGGTAGAGTTCATGGAACAAGTCCTGGTTGCAATCAGCCTTTAAGATTATAAAATCGAAGTTTTATATGAGCAAGTAAGATGACTCATAGTAGGTAATGTCTTCATGCAAAAAAGATAAATTTATGTAATGTTACAAACCAAAGATTTTTTTTTAAGAACCTAGGTTTGAAATTTTAAATTAGTTGATAAGGAATCTTTGAGTACATAGACACGCATTCCTCAATCAGCACTGTCACGTGATAAATTATAAAGCAACCTTTATTCTATATGTATATATATTGCATACATATGTAGGCTTATTATTAAATATTTATATTGACTTAGCATTTAAAATGGTAGTTTTGTCTTAAGAGCCAATAATTGATGAAGTTTAGATGGAAAATCATCTTAAGAGATAACTTTACTTGTTTGAAGATAGAATGTCTACAGTTGATGGATTTACCCCTCAACAGAAGAAGACCTACAGATCCTTAACCTCTGTCTAAAAAGAGAGCCCGAGGATGGGTTTTCCTTCTGCTGAAATATGTGAGTTGGCTTTGGGTGGAGCCAAGAAGACAGTGGAAGCACAGGCTTATTCTGAGGACAGAAAGAGTGAATGAACTTGGAAAACCACAATGCGTGTGACAGACCAGGGGTGGGGAGGGATGGGGGGTGCAGAGAAACAGCCGGGAGGATCAAGCAGCACTAGGCTCCAGCGGCAGCTCTGCAATGAGGAGGGGAAGCAGACGCCTCATCCAACACTGTAGGAAAATAATAAGACTCTCCTGGTGTAACTGACGCCTCTACCTGCCTGTCACACCCACATACCTGTGCAAGTGTATATGTGTATAGTCATGTGTGTACACACGCATGTGCAAGTGTGCATGTGTATATTCACGTGTGTACACGTGCCTCTGCAAGTGGGTATGTGTATAGTCATGTGCGTACACATGCCTGGGCAAGTGTATGTGTATATTCACGTGTGCATGCGTGCCTGTGCAAGTGTGTGTGTGTGTGTATATTCACACGTGCACATGTGTTTGCTTGAGTCTGGGGACCAGAAGGCCACCTCACGTCATTCCTCAGGAGCCCTTCACCTTCTGGAACACATCAAACAGCTCAGGCTATTTAAACCCAGAGAACTGCATGTCTGCACTCTTAAAAACTGGGATAAGGATGCTGAAGTGTAGCTAGCTCCCCACAAGGCTTCTGGCAGGTGCGCAGGTGGAGAAGGCCTCAGTTTGCTTCAGGGGGTTGGCTACTCGGGGTTTGACCATGCTCCAGTGAGTATATGGGTAACACAAGTTGGACTCCTGTTTTCCTTTTCCTTTTTTTTTTTTGTAGGAGGGGGGAGATGTCACAGGGTTGGGGCTGGACATGGGACAAGCAGGAAGTGAGTATCATTGGGGTGCATGAAATTCCCAAATAATCAGTAAAAATAAAATGTTGGAAAAAAAGGAAAGAAATGAAACCCAACAATCCAGAAGACAGAAGAGGGAGCTGAAGTTTAAAACTAAAGATGCCCCAATTCAGTGCAATAGAATTAAAGCAGAAAGTTTCCTTAATCTAGGGAAAGAGATGGACACCCAAGTATAAGAGACATATAACCCAAAAATATATGATCAAAGACTCAGTATAAGCAAGTGCCTAAACTAAGAGAAATATTAACATACGTAAGACAAAGATGTCAACTCTTTTATAAAGGCAAACCTATTAAAATAACATGAGTTCTCTCAGCAGAAATTCTAAAATCTAGGAAAATGTGCAATGAGATGTTGAGCTAAAAAGTAAATCATGGTGAACCAAGATTACTAGACCCATCATAGATTTTACTTTAAAAAAGTCAATGAAGACATAAAGACCTTTCAAGACAAGCATAGACTTAATTAGTGACTATCAAACTAGAACGGCAGATGACATGAACAGGGTTCTAACCGCAGTCGAGGAGGCAGAGAACTCTGAAGACTGCATTTCACAAGAAGAACGGGTTGACAGAGGAGAGTTAGGAGGGCAGCATTTGTGTAGAGTTCAGCAAGCCAGCAAACCGCTAACACAAATAGGTAAGAAAGAAGAGAACAAATAACATTCCAACCAACCGAAAAACAACTCACAAAATTACGGGCAGATTCAGTAGACTTAGGTTAATTAAAAAAATTCTATGTGTAATGCGACTTAAAAATAATGACTAGCTGATAAGATTAAAAAACAAAATCCAACTATGTGTTGACTACAGAAAGCATGTCACAGATGCAGAGACTGGGAACAAGAAGGGCAATCAAATGCAACCCCCCAAGGAAATGCTGGCTGCATTTATACATCTGACAGCAGGATTCATGCCAGATCAGACAGAAGACATGAAGAGTGTCATTATATATTGCTAAAGAAAGTAAGCCATCACGAGCATACAGTGACTGTATATACATATAAATATGTATGCAGCAAACATTGGTGCATTTAATTCCACAAAACAAAATCCATGGCTGGCCATAAAGGGATAGCTAGATCCAGGCAGAGCAATGTGTGACTTCATCTCCCAGCTCTTAACAATTGGTAGGTTGTTTGGGAAAAAGAATCAACAAAGGAGCTTCTGAGTTAAACTGCATCAAAAATCAAACAGACTTAACTGTTATCTACAGAACATTGCAACCGATGACTATGAAATACACATTTCAGGAGCTGGTGGCCCTTTCATCATGATAGACCACTTTTTCTTGTGTCTTACTAGATCATAGTAGAATAAAACCAAAAATCAATAGCAAGAGAATCCACAGAAACTATAGAAATATATGGAGATTGAACAATACACTCTTGCTAGGTGTGGTGATGCATATCTTTAATCTCAGCAGCACTCGGGAGGCAGAGGCAGGAAGGTCTCTGTGAGTGTGAGGCCAGCCTGGTCTACAGAGTAGTCAGAGCTATGAAGACAAAAAAAAACCTCGGTCTCAAAAAACAAACAAATAAACAATCCCAAATAACAAACAAACAAAACACTGTTGAATGACCAGTAGGTCCCTGAAGAAATCAAAGAGGGAATGTTAGTTTCCCAGAATCCACTGAAAACAAAATCACAACTTCTCAGAACTTTTGGAATAGGCCTAGAGACATGGTTCAGTGGTTAAGAGCACTGGTTGCTCTTCCAGAGGACGTGGGTTCATTTCCCAGCACCCACATGGTAGCCCACAACTGTCTGTAATTCCAGTTCCAGGGGATCTGACACTAAATATTATTTTAAGGTGTGTTACATTTGTTCATGCTCTGGAACATTTGCTTAATGATGGAAAGATGTGTTGCTTTGGTTTATGCTGCATGTGTTTTATTCTGGGAAGCCATGATTCATTGCCTGTCTAAAATACCTGATGGTCTAATAAAGAGTTTGATGGCCAATAGCGAGGCAGAAGAAAGGAGAGGCGGGGCTGGCAAACAGAGAGAATAATTAGGAGAAAAGATGAGGAAAAGGGGGAGGAGGTCAAGGGCCAGCCACCCAGCCACGCAGCCATGCAGCCACGTAGCCACCCAGCCACCCAGCCACCCAGTCGCCCAGCCACCCAGCCGCCCAGTTGCCCAGCTGCCCAGCCACCCAGCCACCCACTCACCCAGCCACCCAGCTACCCAGCTACCCAGCCACCCAGCTACCTAGCCACCCAGCTGCCCAGCCACCCAGCCACCCAGCTACCCAGCCACCCAGCCACCCAGCCACCCAGCTACCTAGCCACCCAGCTGCCCAGCCGCCCAGCCACCCAGCTACCTAGCCACCCAACCACCCAGCCACCCAGCTACCTAGCCACCCAGCCGCCCAGCCACCCAGCCACCCAGCTACCCAGCCACCCAGCCACCCAGCTACCTAGCCACCCAGCTGCCCAGCCACCCAGCCACCCAGCCAGCCAGCCACCCAGCCACCCAGCCACCCAGCCACCCAGCTACCTAGCCACCCAGTTGCCCAGTCACCCAGCCACCCAGCTACCCAGCCACCCAGCTGCCCAGCCACCCAGCCACCCAGCCACCCAGCTACCTAGCCACCCAGCCGCCCAGCCGCCCAGCCACCCAGCCACCCAGCCAGCCATGAGTAAGAGTGTAAGCAAGATTACAGAAGGCAGATGAGATAATTTAAGTTAAGAAAAACTGGCTGGAAACAAGTCAAGCTAAGGCCTGGCGTTTATAAGTAATAATAAGCTTCTGTGTGTGTGATTTATTTGGGAGCTGGGTGGCGGGCACCCCCAAGGAGTCTAAAAGAGTAAAAAGAGTAAAACAACCAACAACATTTTGGCATTCCAACATGGGGCTGGAGTAAAAGAAATTCCAACTACATTTAAAACCCCCAACAACAAGGCAGTATCTTCTGATCTCCATGGCCACCAGGTACACACACACACACACAAATACAAACTTTCAAAAATTATTTAAAAGCCTGTTTTGGAATATTTAGAATGTAGCAAAGACAGTTCTCAGAGAGGAAAAGTTGAGGCCCTGAGTGCTTTGGTTGACATCATCAAGGAGATATACTCCGGCAATACATCAAAAATAACCCAGAAAAAAAAAAAGAACAAACCAGACTCAACGCTTTAGCCAGAAGGAAACAAGGACTGGGGCAGAAGGTAATGTTATGTAGGCTAAAGAGAACTATATGAAGGATTAATAAGACAGAGATGGCTCTCAGAAAAAAAAATAAAGATCAGCACACCTATACCCAAACCAACTGAAAGAGAGAGAAATCCTAAATTAATAAAGTTGTAGATGAAATGAGGACATGAGTCGAGATACCAGCGATGTTCCAGAGGATCATCAGGTAATCATTTGAGAGCTTACATTTGAGAAAGACGGGAAGCCCGGCCTATGGATTGAAACAGATCCATAATGAAGAACAGGAAGGAAGCAGTCTGCGCCCACTCCTTGAGAGAAAGAAAAGTGAAGGACTGGATGGATTCATCGATGAGTTCTACAGACTTCTAAAGAGCTGACAGAGATGCCTACGCTAGTCCATAGAGCAGAAAAGAAGGACCATCCTGAAACCACGCTGTGAATCCACCGTCACCTGGCACGGCACGGATGACTTGGTTTCAGCTGAGACCATAGCAAGAACAGATGAAAATCAAAGACCAGCTTTTTTTATGAGCACACATACAAGCCTTCTCCATAAACCCTTGGAAACAGAAGCCAACGCCACATTAAACAGAGCGACACCATAATCACTGGGTGTCATCCCAGGGAGGTAAGGATGGTTCAAAACGCAGAACTCAACAAATATCAGCACACAGACAAATACATGTACAGAAGCACGCAATCATCTCAATAGATACAGGGAGGACCTTTGGAAGAATTCAAAATCTTCTCACAATCAAAGCTTTAAAAGACAAAGAGTAGGTTACAGGCCTCAACATCATAAGGCTGAGTTTATCAACAAATCTTTAGCTAACAATATATTAAATGAATAAAGACAAGAAAAATAGCCTCTGAAATCAGAAGGAGGTACAGGTGCACACATTTTCTTCTCCTTCTCAATATAACAGCTAAAACCCTGCCTACTACAGTGAAGTAGGAGAGAGGATTAAAATAATACAAACAGGAGAAGAAGAAACAGAAAGCTCCCTATTTGCAGATGACAAACTCCTGAGACTTCATCTGAAGTCCCTATCAGAAACCTCTTAGATATGATGAACAGATAACATTTTGCTCCTTTACATAATAAAGAAAAGAATAGATGGCAATCAGTAGGTTTTTATTTGGGCTGCTTGCAGAGAATTTCCAAGCCACTGGTTTGTACTCTGGGGACTTAAAAAAAAAAATAAATGGATTTGTTATTTAAAAAATCAGATGAACTCAAGATTATTGTGAAACTTTCCAGAATTCACATATATACATACCCACACTTATTATTTATATTTTATATTTATATTTATATGTGAATTTCGGTCTTGCTATATTACCCAGGACAACCTTGAGTTCTTGGGCCCATGAAATCCTCTTACCTCAGTTTCTTGGGTAACTGCGACAAGTATGTAGTACTATACCTGACAGAATTTAAAAAAAAATCTCACAAATTCCAAGAAAAGTTCATCTTTCTGTGTTGACTTTATGTCTAAATAAAATGTATGACTAGAAGTGCATGTCACTTATTGTGCGATCTTCATGTTAAGATGGCATACTTATGGAGATGCAGCAAGAGTGTGAAGATTTTTGTCTCCTAGTTTAAATATAAAATGTCAGTTGATGACTTTGATAATACATATTTTTTTGATTTATCAAAAGCTTGGGGATTTATCTAAAAATATGCTCTTCCTAGAATAATTATTGGCGAAGTACACGCAAGTTAATTTTGTGTGATACCTTAATATAGAATCGTACTACCACCCAACCTAGTTTAGTTTACTATGTGAAAAGTTCTCAAGGGATGTTCACATTTCGCCCCGAGCGTTCGAGCGGCTTCCGTTGCCCACCAGGCAGTCATATCCCTATGACAACCAACCAGGCAATCAGCTACTTTAGCAAGACCATCAGGTAGAGATTTTCCTTGCAGTTCAGTGTGCAGCATTAACGCTTAGCAGGGCAGTTGGAGTCCTGGGCTAGAGAAGACAATGCTCTCCATTCTCCAGTATTAAAAAAAATGTAAAATGACCCTTGATGGATTCGAGATTCCATAGGATGGTTGACTAACACTAACAATTACACCAATGGGATTTTTGCTGAATATAGACATGATCTGTCATCTGTAAGCTACTTACCGCATGTGGTAAGTAAGGGTCGTGTGTCAGGAGTGGAGGTTCCCAGTTTCATTTCAGTTGATTTAAATCAAACAGGGACATGTGACAAGAGACTGTAGCACTGGGCATTGCAGACTTGAAGCCCACACCGCTTCTCACTCTGAAGATGGACTTCATTTACCAAAGGAGCCACTCTCCCTAGGGAAAGCCTTCTTTATGGAGCCGTATAATGGTCTTCGAATGGACGGAGAGTGACAGCCACTGATATGGAGGGGAAGGTTAACATTGGAGGCGATACAGTCTGAAGACAAGGTCTACCTCATTTGCAGACTGATGTAACTTTGTATCATTGGACAGAGATTAACAGTAGCCTCCTTCGACTTCTACATTAGTCAAAAGATCTCATTCCTGTTCAGGGGGACATAGTGGGAATGCCACAGATCGTAAACACAGATCCTTATTCACGGATGTCCATGAAGGTCTGGCATATGGTAAAACATTGCCTCTGTTTTCCTTTACAATGTAAGTTTGTATCATTTTATGTTTTCTAAAGCTAGATGTAGTGGCAAATGCTTGTATTTCCAGTATTTGTGAGGTGGATGGGGGGGGGGAGGGTCAGGAGTTAGACGCCAGCTTGAGTTATATGAGACCTTACAAACAAACAAAACGTAGTTACATGCCCTAATGTACATTTCAGTTGAAAGTTGAGAAGCTGCCTAGGTTGGCACCGTTGGAATCCTAAACTCCACCTCTGCTAGGATATTGGGGACTGTTGTGGAATATTATTTTAACTGGGCAAAGATGTGTTACATTTGTTTATGCCGCAGAATGTGACTTTAACTGTGCAAAGGTGTGTTACATTGGTTTATGTTGTATTTGTTTAACGGTGTGAGGATGTGTGTTTAATTATGTAAGATGTGTTGCATCTGTTTCACCTTGACAGTCTAAGGCACGTGATTGGTCTAATAAAAAGCTGAACAGCCAATAGCTAGGCAAATGAGGAATAGGTGGGGCTGCCAGGCAGAGAATAAATAGGAGGAGCCATCCAGGTGAGAGAAAGAGAGAGAGAGAGAGAGAGAGAGAGAGAGAGAGAGAGGGGGGGGGGGGGGGAGGGAGGGAGGGAGGGAGGGAGGACAAAAGGAAGAAGGAGGAGAGAATGAGGGAGATGCCCAGACCAAGAAGTCAGACGGACCCCAGCCAGCAGACACAGAGAAGCAGTGAAGTAAGATATGCAGAAATAAGAAAGGCAATAAGCCCAGAGTCAAAAGGGAGATAAAGAGAAACAGGTTAATTTAAGTTAAAAGACCTAGTCAGAAACATGTGTAAGCTATACTGGGCATTCAAAACTAAGACTCTGTGTCATTAGTCAATTAGCTGATTGGTGGCCCAGAAAGATAAAGGCTAGGACAGGAGGCAGGATTGATGACAGTGTTTGATGGCGTGGCGAGAATGCCTATTGCTAATCTGGCTTGTTTTAGATTATTGATTCCAGTGCTGATAGCACACTAAAATTACCTAAGGAGCATTTAAAAACTCGAAGGCAAGACCACGTCATCGAGAATCTCTGAGTATCAATATGTTCTTAAACTCCCTAAATAATCCCAATGGGTATTTGAAGACAGGACAGTCATCTTTAGCAAATAGTTTGATGTAACTAATGAGTTATACTAAAGAGAGAAGGGCATATCTACCAAAGAAGTTCAAAGGAAAAAAAAGATAATATAACAAGTCGTTCTTTATATCAGATTGTGGGGCTTTTAGTCCCACAGCATTTTTGTACAGTAAGGATTTTCATTTACATTTGTGACATGAGAGAAATTGATTAGTAGTTGATTGGGGATGTGAACTGCTAAATTCTTGCTTTTTCAATATATCGAAAATACATTTATTTATTTAGTTTTTATGTACGTGTGTGTGTGTGTACGACACACATGTAGGGATGGGCGTGTTTTGGCATTCATGTGAAGGTCAGAACCCAACTTTTGAGAATCAATTCTCTTTCTCTACCCCATGAGTCCTGGGATTTGAACCTAGGTCTTCGGCTTGCTAGCAAGCACCTTTACCCTCTGAGCCATCTTGCTGACCCCAACATACTGCTTCGACACACGGTCAGTTGAATCTCTAGTAAGGCATTGGTGCCATTAAGAATTAATTCTGGGAGCTGAAGAGGCGGCCCAGCAGTTAAGAGCACCTGCCGAGGACCTGAGATCAGTTCCCTGTTCACACACCACCAGAAGCTCACAAACACCAGAAGCTCCAGTTCCGAGGATCTGATGCCCTGTTCTGGACTCTGAGGGCATCCGCACTCACAGGTACACACATCATCCCCAAGTATACAAGTAAATAAAATAAATCTTTAAAAGAAACACTTAATTCTGTTCAGGCAGAGTGTTACATGTATAAAATCCCAGCACTTGGAAGAGATAAGAGCTAGAGAGCCAGAACTCTGAGGCTAGCCTGTGCTATATGGCAATCTCTGTTTCACACAAAACAAAGAATCATCATTTTGAGCACTTATGTATCTCATTCAGGATTTCTCATTGAAGAAAGCATTCATTTAGACACATTTGGAAGGTTATTAGCATTCATCTAAAATAAAAATTTTGTCTTTGGGTAGCTTAAGCTGGAAATAAAATATTTAAATGGAATAAACATGTAAAACTGATGATATGAAATTTAAAACACAGGACATGGGGGAGGTGGCTCAGTGGGTAAGAGAATTTGCTGCCAACCTGGCTGCCTGAGTTTGGCATTTGAGACTCACACGGTGAAAGGAAAAAAAAAAAAACATAGAACAGACACCTTAAGTTCTTCTCTGACTTCTGTACGTTCCCACAATGTGAGTACCCTGAATACATGGTAGCATGTGTGTGTGTGCACACGCGCACACACGCATGTGTGCACACACACAAACACACACACACCCCTACACACAGCTGTTAAAAAATGACATCATGAAATTTGCAGGAAAATGGATAGAACCAGAAAAAAATCATACCAAGTGAGAAAACCCAGACCCCAAAAGATAAACGTGATGTGAATTCACTTATATGTGAATATTAACTATAAAGTAAATGATCACCAGGCTACAATTCATAGACTCACAGAGGTTAGGCATAGAGGACGGGGCTGGAGAAGACACACGGATCTCCCTGGGAGGAGAAAACAGAGCAGATTTTTATGGATGGGCTGGTGGTGGTAGCGACCGGAACTGGAGGATCAGGTGGAGGGGGTAAGGGAGGGGAAGGTTGAGGGAGGAAATGTGGGGAGAGTTCCGGAACTGAGGGTCATGTGATGGGTAGTATAGAAACCTAGAGCTGGGCAAACTTCCTAAAATACATGGAGGCAATTTTAACGAAGTCTCCAGATCAGGGGAGAGAGGAGTCCCACCTGGACATCTTTTGTCACCAAACAAAGCTTCCAGTACTAGGACTGGCTTGTATCCACTTGATTGTTGGCCAAAGGGGTCCCATGGACATCTCCAAACAACCTAACCTGTTGCCGAGACTGTGGGTTGCTCACCACAAACTGACAGAAAGGCCCCATTGCCGAAGACAACCACGGAATTCATTGAACTGGTAGAAGCTGAGTTGGCTTCTACATGGGGCCGCCATCCCATGTTCTAGTGTTTTGGGTATAGGTGGTTACTCAGCAGACTCTCAAAAGAGAAACATAAAGACCAACCCAGCCACAAACCCTTTGCTCTATCGTCTGCCCTGCCTGCAAAACCTGCTAGGGGAATACTGGCACAAAGCTTGTGGGAATAACCAACCAATGTCTGATTTGACACTCGAAAGGAATGATACTTGATGCTGCTTGGATGATCAAGAACCAGAGACCAATAGCCCAGAGACCTAAGGTAAAACTGAATATTACTGGTCTAGAAAAAACAAACAAACAGAAAACAAAAAAAGTAATGACAAAATGACTCCTAATGATATTCTGCTATACATAGACCAGGGCTTTATTCAGCCACCGTCAGAGAAGCTTCCTCCTGCAGCGGATGGAAACACATAAAGAGACCATAGCCAGACATTCAGACATCACACACACACACACACACACACACACGCGCACACACACACACACACAAACACACACACACGCACACACACACACAGACCTTAAAACACTCAGCTGTAAATGGGTTATCTTCATCAAATCCCTCTCAGAGCTCAAGGAACCCTGGAGAAGAGGAGGCAGGAAGAGTGTGAAGAGCCAGGAAACAAGACTCTCTAAGTCAACTGAACTCTTATGATGGCAGAGACTGAAGCACCAAGCTCAGGGGCTACGGACATCTTCTGCGCATATATTATGGCTTCCAGTTTCGTGTTTTTATGAGCTCAGTGGTATTTTTGGAGGATTTTTTTTGTCTCATAATATTTTGTTTAAACATTTTTTAACCCCAAAGGTCTTTTGCTTATTAATTATGCTTTCTAATTTTGTGACTCTAGGTGTTGGCTACTACTGCTTCATGTGGGGTCTGCCCTTAAGTGTGATCGACATGTATTCCCAGTGAAATTTTTCCTTTGTGAGCAGTTATCAGTTGGAGACTTGAAGGGGCGTGGTTGATCGGCAGTTATGATTAACCAGACTAGCTTTATTATAAAATACTCAGCTTTAATAAAAGGAGGAAATGGGAGAAACTTACAGAGCCAGAGTTCCAGTGAAGTACAGGAAATAAAGAGAATGAAAACAAAAACACATGGATCTTTTAAAGGTATTTGGGGCCCTGGAGGGGGCACGCCCTTCAGACAAAGGGATTGGTTAGCTCCCCCATCAGAGACTGTGTGAAAATATAACGTAGTCTTCGACCTGGGAAAACTCATATTATTGTTTTGCATCCATGTGGTGGCATTTTAATTGTATTTTAATAATACAATAATTTATAATAAATAATACAATAAATAAAGCTTGCCTCAAGATCAGAGAGTCACACAGCCCCACTGGTCAGACTTACAGAACAGGCAGTGGTAACGAATACCTTTAATCCCAGCAGCTACACTAGTTGCCATAGAAACTGGGTGGTGCATGCCTTTAATCCCAGTCCTAGAGAGGGTTATAAGATGGGAGGAGACAGCTCTCAGACACAGTCTCATTCTGAGATTTCTGGGTGCAGGATCTGTAACTGCTCACATTTTTTAGGAACTCGCTTGCTCGTATTTCCTGCTTACTCAGTTCATATTATTTCCTTCTTGGGTCTCTGAGGGAGCTGAAGATTAGATAGTTATAGTTTACCAGAAGCAGAAAGCAAGTTATGATAGAAAGTAAATGAGGTATATTGTATATAGTTGTTGTACTTATTGTATATAGTTTTCTTATATTAGTTATAGCCTTTTTATTTTAGACAAAAAGGGGAAATGTAGTGCCTTTTCGATTGTATTTTAATACATAAAATAATGACACAGAGTTTAGAAAGGGGTCAGATTGCTCATTTCCCATACATTCTGCTTCTGGTCATGTCAGTCAGTCAAGAACAGTCTTTCCAATAGAGGCCTCAAATCTTAACTTTCCTTCCTACTTTAAGCAACTCAAGAGCGACAAGATTCAGGGCAATTTGGGAGATGTTTTTTCCTCTCCAGTCAGTGCGACCGTGTGTTCCGAGGCCTCACTGGTTCTGGCAGACTGACACTCCCGTGTGTAGCGTTTACTTCGCTCTCTGCGTACCTATGTATTAGTCCTTGCCAGGAGACTCTGAAAACCCATTACAGACTCTGGGGAGACAGAACCGCTCAGCAGCACGGGAGATTTACAAGCCGCTCTATTTGACAACGAACCCCATGGGTGTACACATTAAGGATTTGAAGAATTTTTATTTACGACAAGGAAGACCTTCTTCGGTAAGCTGTTTCTCTTTCTTGGCACACAGTTGGACCTGTCTATAAAACTTCTCTTTCTTGCCTGCCAAACAGAAAGGCCCATTTTCATCAGAATCTTAGTTCTTCTTTCTGAATTTTGCTCATCATTTTCCCTGTCCGGCACATGGCTAAGAAAATGCCACATAGAAGGTTTCTCAGCTATGGTCACAGCTTGCCTGCTTATTTCTTTGCTCTGGAATCTCCTCTTCCGGTTCTTCCGGAATCTTCTGCCACCCTGACGTCAGACTTCCAAAACAAAGAGTTAATCATATCATTTTAAGAATACTCGTGGTTTCCCTGTAGGCCTACGGGATGAAGGCAAAATTCCTTAAGAAGATACAGAGGGCCCTTTTCACATTGCCCCAACTTCTTTCATACCCAAGCTCCCAGGGAAGTCTTCCGCTTCATATGCTACCTAAGAAGAGTCCTGGTGATCTGTCCAACATTCTCTCCAAAACCAGTCAGGACAGAGGTGGCCAGGCCTTATGCAGCATGGTGGGGGCATGGTGAGCTGGCGAGCAGGGCTTCTTGCAAAGAGGGAGGGGCCTGGGAGCTGCAGCTTAGCTTCAGTCATTTGTTGCCATGTGGGAATGTGGTCCCGATCTTGCCAGATCTTCAGATTTTTTTTTCTTCCCAAGAGAAGCCAGAAATCTGGAATTTTATGAGAAATCTTCCAATTTTCAAATCTTGGCAACTAATTCAAAATATTTTTAAAACACTACATGGGCCAAAAAGAAAGGAAAAAAAAAAAGTCTGCCAACTGCGTGGAGCGGGACATTAGACTGTGACCTCTTTCCTGAGAGGCAGGAGCTGGGTGCTCTCTGCTTAGCTATGTGTTCAACCCTCACCAAACATCTCGCGATTCTCTGAGCACACACCAGAGACCACGCGCACCTCACCAGAAGCTGTCTTGCCGTCATCCCATTTCCTCCTCACTCTTCAGGACACAACCCAAGTGTCACGCATGTCCCCCGGCGTAGTCCACCCTTCCCTGGAATGCAGTCAGGGGTCTTCCCAGACTAGATGCTCCTGTCCGCCATCCATATGGCTGCCATGCAGATGCAAAGGGGCTCCTCCGCGGCTCGTCCCTGGCACCTAACCCAGGGTCTGGCACATAGTAGGCGCTCACGAAATGTCTGTGTTCCCATTGGTAGGAATAGATGAGGTTCCCCAAGGAAATAAACACGTCTCGATGCCTCCCATCTTTGCCATGTTGATTTCAATGTGGTAGGCAAACCCATCTGTGGATGCGGGTGTCCTTTTTCAGTTCTGCACTGCGTGCAGCAGACTGTACTCTTTTGGAGCGTTCATTGAGCTCACTCTTCACCGCACTCATTGGCTTAGGGTTAAGCGCATCTCGGCAGATGGTGACGTAACTCCTCGTCTCCAGAGGGCTTAAATTATTCAGTGTGGCTTTGAAGAAGTGAAGGTGTAGAAGAATTGTTCCCTCGACGACCTTGGAGTCAGATTTATAGAAATGAAATTGTTGCGTGGTGGGTCAGGTATTTTCCATGCAAAGATCCCGCCTACTAATTTTGTCTAATTCATTTCTTAAAACCGTCCTGGGTTCACGTTTGATGTGTATTATGAGAATAATGCCAGTCTAAATGATTTCATATGAATAATGAAAACCACTTGAATCCATACTTACCTCTGTTAAAGTAAAGCCATAAGGGCTTCTAATTCCTAATTTCCTGTATACAGCCCACACTTTCGAACAAACAAGCTCGTCCACATAATTTGACCACACATCCACCCACACAAGAAAGCCCACAGATTCCATACACATACACTCCTATAAACACAGAAATATGCAAAGCAATTTGCATAATCATCTCATCTTACCCAATAATACTCAAAGTAGACGTCCCCTCTGGAATGTGATGCACTCATACGTTAATTAAGAAAGTGCATTCTCTTGCCTCCATAAATACAGATACGCCTCTGTTTTACTTCTTTGAGAATTTCTACATTTTTCTAAGATTCAGATAAAACTTGTTTGAAAATCTGGAAGGATTTTTGATCAAAGATCCACCTGCTTTCCTACCCTTATCAACAGAAATTAACTATCTTGTTCAAGATCGCACTATAATTAGCAGAATCAGGTAAGGCCTATAAAAGGTACCACCCACCTGTGACCACTACCATTCCTACGGAATTATATAGATTTTATTTCTTTTAGGAGCCAGGCCAAAGGGCGCAATCTGAAGAGTGGCTAAATGTTATAAAACAAAAATTTTCAAATAACTAAAAAGATTAAAAAAGCAAATCTTCCAAACAAGTTTTTGTCTCAGTCAATTTGATATATTGTGTTATTATTTTTTTTTTTGAGTATTGGTTGACAGTGGGTTTTGCAATATACAGTTTACATGCATGATTACAGGACAGCCCTTGTTCTTCTCCTTACACTGTTTTCTTCTAAAGCACACCACTAATAGGAGCTCTTAATTAGGGCCTTGAGAACTCCAGAGAAAGGTCAGGGCAACATACAGTGCTATGCTTGGCAGAGAAATCCAACCACAACCCCGGATCTCCCACTCGGCCCTCACATACGAGAGTCCAGAGACATAAAATATGCCCAGTCATCAAACTGCTGGATTGAACAGAATGGCTCTTCAACCCTGGAAAAGAATGGGGGAACCGCAGCCATCCAGAGGTGACATTCAAGGTCAGACAGATGCGTCCCAGGTGGCGTCTGGTGACTGGTGAGCATTAAATACGGACGGGTGGATTTTGAGTGTCCCCTTTCTAGATCGGCCACCACGCATTTGAGGGAAACACAGAAACAGGAGACCACCTCTCCTTCCTTATTTGGCCCTTCCCCCTTGAAACCACTCACAGGAACTAAGGATTCTCCCTTTTGTTCCTTTTTATAAATTTCATTTCTTTAAAAAAATTAATTTATTTTCTGACACACGTTCTTACTACGGAGTCCAGCTGGCTTTGCATTCAAGAATCTTGTGCCCTGCCTCCCGCATGCTCGGATTACAGGTGTGTGCTAACAGGGCCTGGTTTCTGAGAAGAACTTTCTGATTGCCCCTTGAAGCAGGTCATAAGATTCTTAGCCCACCTCTGGGCCTTCATTACATTGGCAGCCAAGGAGCAGCCTTATCCTGAAGACATCAGGAGAACTCCATACAAGTGCACCACACGTCACATTTCCTCCCAGTGTGTCACTACTGGATCGTTTTCTTCAGTCCCGTTGTGTCCCCAGGACTATCCCTTCTTCCTCAGGCCCAACATGAATAACACGCATGCACACAAATTTACCCCTTTCTTCAAGTTTTAATTTTACTGCGAAGACTCTTGTATCTAGAAAGCATGCAGCCAATTTGTCTGCTTTCCCCTCGCCCCTCATCTGTCTGCAGTTCCAGGGGCCTCAGCCGCAGATCTGGTGGGTAACAAGCTGTTATGTCTCCTCTGTTGTAGTGCTGGTTCCTGTTTTCTTTTGCTTATGTTCTCTTCTGTGTTTACAAATGGGACAGTAATGTGGGGTTTCAGAGCACGAAGCTGCTCATCAGAAGGCAGGGAGTTCAGGCTTGGGTTGAGGGATTCTAGGCTACGCTGTGCTCTGTTCTTCCCGTTCTTCTCTCTAGTGCTCAGGAGCTTTGTCCGGGCAGCTTCCTTGCTCTTTGGTGGATCTTTGCTCTTCCTGCCCATTTGCCCTAAAGCACACTTGGGAATCACCTGTCAGCACAGCCTTAGGGACGACAGTGATGTTGTCTTTAGTGCGTGCAGGAGACTGTAACAAAAACACCAAGGGCTTACGAGCAACAGTTACTTCTCATGGGTCTAGATGCCGGAAAGAGCAGCTTGGAAAGTGCTGAGGGTCCATCTCTCAATCCACAGAGAATACCTTTCCCGTGTGCTTACAAAGAGGAAGTTGCAAGCAAGGCACTGGGGCCCCTTTGTGAGGGCATCCTTCATCCGAGTCTCAAGAGCTCCACGTTCAAGATCTTAAATGCCTCCGAGAGGCCTTGGATCCTATGACTGCCAACATAGAATGAGGTCTCCAAACACGAATTTTTTTGGGGGGGGGGGATAGAAACTCTTAGACAGCAGCAGGTGTTGAACAGGAAAGAAAAAAAATCAAAAGACAATAGGGACCAGACTATACAGCCTGGGGATAAAATGGACTATCCGAGAGAAAGAAGAGCCCTTCAGAGGACTCTCTTGCTCTCCTTCAGCGGAGTACAGTTTCAGCTCTCACAGGGAAACAACAGACAATAGCGGTACTCAGAATTTCCACGTGGGTCAGAGTAAGATCCCCACATCTTTCCTTTTAAGGGAAATAAAAACCCTCCGGTGTGCTGCAGGGGGACACGGCTGTTACTAGGTTCTGAAGTTTAAATGCTCTTATTAGGATTCCCAAACCAGGAATATAAAACGCAATTTCCCCTCCCCCCCAAGACATATTTATTGCCATCTATAGTGGAAAAAAAAAAATAAGAGCTTGTGAGATTCCCAAATGTATCCAAATAAGCAGTTAAGAATACACAATGCGCGTACGTCACATCAAAAGAGGTAGTGTAATTTAAGGACTGCTGGGTAAAAATAAAACCCAAACCTGCCACAGTTGCATAGAAATGTGGCTAATCCCCTGCCTGAGTTATTTGGTAATGAAGCATCACCCCGCCCCCACAAACTCTGCCACAGGTCTGGGTGGGACGCTAGCCAGACCAGGTTGGCCAGACTTCATTGCCCTCCTGGGGCCATCACGCTTCAGATAAACTCAACTGACTTGAAAGAGAGGTTCAGCAGACAGGCTGTTTGCACGTGAGTTTCTAACGTGGGGATGGGCCTTGCTTGTGTTTAAGTTGCGTCAAGAAACTCCATTGCAAAGTGTAGCTAGACAGGGCCTCTCACTTGGACCTGGGAAGGAGGCTCAGCCCCTTTGCTCTGGGCTACGGCTCTGCTTGGGACCATGAGGAGTCCACATGGCACTCGCTGAAAGGAAGAGTCTTCCCCACATTCTGTTTGTCATGCTTGAGTGGCAAAAAAAAAAAAAAAAAAAAAAAAAAATGGGAAATGATTTTTTTTTCATATTTCCATGGCACACGCATGTGATGGTCATAGGCACAGAAGAACTTGCTGACATAGCAACAGAGCTAAACCTGGTCCTCTCAACATCCTTATCTGCTTATCAAACATCTGCCCAGGTCTGTTCTTGGGTCACCTCAAATAGAAACCCATAAAGAATACACCTGAAACGTTAAAAGATGTCACAAAGGCTAGACAATGGCTAGAACACCAGGAGGTGACTCGTTAGTGCCATAATGGAGCCTAATTTACAAAAAGGTAGGATGAAGTGTCAGTGTGCAAAAAAAAAGAAGAAGAAAAAGAAAAAAAGAAGAAAAAAGAAAAGAAAAAAGTCTCACTTTCAATGTTCTTAAAAATATCCCATGAAGACACCACGTTGGCCCCATGTGTCCTCTCTGTCCATTCCTTGAATAGAGAAGGGCCACCTATCTTTGGAGAAGGCTGATTACCTGGTTGAGAACCATGTTGAGAAACAAACAAAAAGGAAAAAGACAGACCTCAACCCTGAAACTCAGTGGCTGTCATTGCTGAACTCACAATTATTTGTCTTTGAGCTTGTGTGTTTCAGCTGGGGTTGGTCAGATCTCTGCGCTGAATTCAAGATCCCAAGAAACTGCTGAAAAAAGCAAGAACAAGCTCACTCTTGGACAGGCCCTTGGTTTTTTTTTTTTATTGTTTTTACTGAGCTATATATTTTCCTCTGTTCCCTTCCCTCCCTCACCCCTCCCAGGAGGAGAGATCCTGTCTTTTTCCAGCTTCCTTGTAGATTAGAACTACGTATGTCTCTCACAGGGTCCTCTTTGTTGTCTAGGTTCTCTGGGGTTGTGGATTATAGGCTGGTTTTTTTCTTTGCTTTATGTCTAAAAGCCACTTATGAGTGAGTACATATTGTGTTTGTCTTTCTGGGTTTGGGTTATCTTACTCAATATGATGTTTCTAGATCCATCCCTTTGCCGGGACAGGCCCTTATTTGGTGACATGGGATGTGGGATCTATAGTACGGTTGCTGTCACTCTGGACTCCTACACCAGAGACCTTTAGGTGACTTTTAAAAAGTTAAAGGGGAGAGGGTGAGCATCACTGGTTGGCAGATGCTTTGGAAGGAAGCTGACATGATTATATCGGCGATTCTGAACAGCTGATTGCACTCAGAGGAAGTGTCCAAGGGAGGCGCAGGGAGGAGGGGTTGAATTCTGCCATAAGGCTTACGTTGAAACAAGGAGATTGGAGGTGTTGAGGCTAGCCTTCCAAGAGCTAAACTTCAGAACCGACAGGCTAGGGACTCCTGACGAGGGGAAAGGGAGCTCCAGGAAGATTGGTTGTGAGCGAGCATGGGAAGTTGGTAGCATTCTGGAAAGCAACACAGAATGAGCTACCGACAGTAGATATCAGAATCACAAGGGAAAGTGTGGGGTTCACAGCATGGATGATCCGATTCTTATCAATTAAAATCCAGTATTTGTGTGGCACCTTTTATGCTGCCACTGCCTGAAACTATGATATGATTTAAAAAAATGAATAGATTTGACTCTGGAATTAAGGATATTAAACTGTTACCTGGAGGCCCAGGATTGACCAGGGGATGTATATTTTATAATATGTTACTAGTTTTATAATATGTTTTTCAGGAAAGCCCACAATTGTCAAATCAGTGGTCTATGGATTACACCAGGTTATCAGCGAGAAGTAAGTAGGAGCAAAGGCCCTACTTAGCAAAGGCATTTACTGTAACACTCTCCTAACGTAAGCGCGTCCACCGTGACCAAATCAAAGCAGCGTGGCATAAAAGCAATTTTTCTTTCAATATGGGTTATTTCTAGCATGATACCAAATCCTTCGGGATTAAGGCCCAATGTTTGTACTTGCCTTTGTGAAGTGAGGAACAAAAGATCGATAAAATTCTATCTTGATAATCGATTGCTTGGACTAAATATTACCTGCGTTCTCTTCACTGAGATCATGTCTTCATTTCCCTTTTCGTGTGCCCTTTTAGAGAGGGTTTATGTAACAATGCTGCTGACTCTATAAGTTATAGCCCAAGTGAAGCTGTGTCTGCCCACCTCATTCTAGAGATTTTAGCCACAGAGACAAGAATGACTCTCTCTTAAATTCAACGATACAGGAACACGATAATGCTGAAACGTTATGGTTCTTGTTTGAGTTTGCCTAATAGAATTTTTTTCTAGGAGCTGACATTTTATGTACTTCCTTAAAAGTAAATCTCGCCTGTGTTCATTCTTCTGAGTTTTTTTTAGTAGTAAATACAATCATAGCCTTAAGTTCTAACACACATATACTTTTAGAGCTGAGTCAAACTACGTTATGAAATTCTTTTAACAATAAACAATTCAGTTAGGTATGTTATAATAATGTTTTATTTTTTAATTAGTAAAATATGTCTAAATTTATAAATAAAACAACCCCTTTATTACTGAAATATATCAAACATTGAAATAAAATGAATCTGCCATTTTAATTTGCCCATTTGCTTCCTTATTGAAGGACTGACTGTATCAAAATCTAGTTAATGCAAAGAAAAAATTCTCAGGTTGTCTATCATAACTACAGTTTATTTATTCAAATAAATCAATATTTTTAAAAGACTAAAGTAATACTTTACTTCTGTAATGAATGGCAGGTAAATTATATGTTAGATATGTAATAATTCTCACGCAATCCAATATTGTTCTCCATAGTTTAGAAAGGACACAACCGAGATCTCAGCTCAAAGTGCTTTTCTGCACATTGTCTTTGGTGCAGTTAGAAAAATGGCTTGAATCCGTTGAATAACCATGATGCAGAAAGAGGCTGGAATCTTTATCTATGCCCACATGTGTGAGGAAAGTCACGAGCGAGAGGCCTGTGAACACAACCGAACACCTCCTTCCGTACACCCGACACCATCACTGTGACCTCGGCGACCACTGGGGGATGCAGGCCGACACCTCCCGCAGGTTGGACACAAGGCTCTATTTCTCCTCGGCCCTGTGCAGTTGTGTGCTTTCCCTGAGCATTTTGGCCCAGCTCTCGGTTTCCTCCCCCTCGGATTCCATACCCAAAGTTTTTTCGGTAATGCTAGAAGCTGGCCTGAATTCCCGACTTTTCAGCGTTCCTAATTAAAGGAGGGGGGCCCTTCTCCAACTGGCAGACGGTGCCGCTGGAGGTGTTTCCAACAGAACCGTGGCTGTGGGGCCTTTCCTGTCAGAGATCTACCGGGAGAAGCAAACACGCCGGGCACACCTTCCAAAGCGAGAGTCCGTCGGTGAGTGACAGACAGACAGGCTTTGAAAAGTGGCAGTGGGCATGGCAGAGGCAGGTGGAGAGGGCGGTGGGAGGGGCACGGGGCTGAGGGCACCCGCAGAGATCTCCCTGTTCAGAGCCCAGCTGTAGTTTGTTGTATATTTCAGGGACTGATAAAGGCAGTGCCTGACCCAGGAGCACGGCTGACCTGGCCACGAATCCCGGCTCTGCATTTTAGGGAACGGCATGCTCTCTCAACTTTTCTGCAGTTTGGCTTCCTTATATACAAAATGGAAGATGTAATTCGGCTTTGTCAGAGGGCAATATCTGTCCGTAGACTTGTGCATGCAAAGAGATTATGTATCTGATATACAGGCCGCGTAAGGTGCCCATAAGTGGCACTACATTGTTAAATCTAAGTTAATTGAGTAATTTATACCTACCCTAGATATTGGAGACATAAATTATGTTTTTTGAGTGTGTGCTCAAATATTGCTGATCCAGACGGTCTCACAGTAGCTTACCAAACGGCTGCTAACTCAGCATAAAAAGTACTAGACTGTTTGGGGTGCAATCTTACTTTTGAACTTAATGCTTGACGTCTTAAGGTTTATTATTTAAAAAAAAAGCAGTTGGGGTTTTAAACGCAATGACTGTTTGCTGTTGTTTGTTAATTTGTAGCTCTTTTCTGATTTCATTGTTTCTCTATAACCCTAGTAAACACCCTGGCAAACCTAACTGTAAGATGTGGAGGCTCCAGGTTGGCACTTAGCCCACAGGGGGCACCGTGGTGCACCTCCACATCTTCATATCTTCCTTTCTGTCACCCTCTTCAGAATTAAGGCCGGGCTTCAGCTATGAAACCATCCTAGAACAACCCACTGTGAGCCTGGCTGATGGAAAAATGTAGACTTCTCATTAAAGTACCCTAAAATGTATAAGACTTTAGCGGTTGATGAAAATGATCCTTAATTGCAGTATCTTAGCAAAGCATGCATGTTGGAGTCTTCGTTAGAATCCTAAGTTTGCTGTCATTTACTGAAGGCCGCCATAAAGGGCAAAGGGACTTGAGGCATCTCATAAGAGATTAAAAATATATAAATATCCGGGGACAGAAACCCTCTCTTCTCTTCCTCCTACTTTTCTACAAACAGAAGAAATGCAATCACATTAATTTCTTAAAAAAGAAACCAGTAGGGGGCTGGAGAGATGGCTCAGAGGTTAAGAGCATTGCCTGCTCTTCCAAAGGTCCTGAGTTCAACTCCCAGCAACCACATGGTGGCTCACAACCATCTGTAATGGGGTCTGGTGCCCTCTTCTGGCCTGCAGAAATACACACAGACAGAATATTGTATTAAAAAAAAAGAAAGAAACCAGTATTAATGGCCAACAGAGCCTCCAGCCTCTGGTGGTGGAGTGGTGGAGTGGGTTGGGCCACTTTGGAATATTGTTAGGCAATCTCTAATAAGGTAAAACTCGTATAGTCTACGACTCAGCACTTCTCCACCAGTAATGATACCTATGTTCAACAGGATGCATAGAAATGTTTCATTTATGCATAAGAAATAGGGACCCAAAGCACCTCAAACGATGTCTAACAGAAGAATAGCTAAATAAGTTGTATTATTCAGATGGCCATCAAACTGCCACCACCCACAGCACAGGAGATGGATTCCACGGACAAAGTGTTGAGTATGAGAAGTAGATGCCAGAGAGTACACACTTTGTGGTTCTTCTTCACTAAAACCCACAGCTTTTAAACTCCATGTGCAGCCAGAGTGATGGCCACATGGGGAAGACAGGGGTAGGGAAGAGGAACAAGGGTGGATGGGATTTGGTAGCGTGCGGGCTTTGACGTGATACCGAGTGAGCCCTTTCATGAAAAGATGCCCAGGGCACAATTATGACATGGAACTACGTATGTAGCAATGCTATATGGTTGTGTACTAAAGCACATACAACAGACAGTCTCCTGTATAAAGACTTTCAAAGGCAGTAGATGGTCCAGAGGGACATTCCACTAGCTTCTGAGGCTTGTCCCCATTTTCTTCTGTGAGAAAGGACTCTGACCACAGGACTTCTCAGAGAGCTTCCTTCTTCTCTGTCATCACACACTGACCTCAGAATCAACACATATCCACCAAACTTCTTGTTTCCTGGACTGCGCAAGAGAAGGCAGGTCATGCTTTTTTATAGAGGTGGGGTGGGGGGATTCTGAACTAAAGCCACTCTTTCCTCAAAAGATTTTTGGGCAGTCTGGTGAAAAAAAAACCCTTAGAATACATTTCTAGTTTTTTCTTTTTCTTTTTGAAATTAGAATATAATTACAACATTTCTCCTTTTCCTCTCCTCCCTCCAAACCCTCCCGTATACCCTTCCTTGCTCTTTTTCAAAAGTTTTGGCCTTTTAAGTTAATAATTATTACATGTATATCTATATCTATTTTTATCTATCTATCTATCTATCTATGTATTTTTATCAAATATAATATGATCAGTCTGTAACATGTTACTGTGTATTTGTTCTCAGGGCTGACCATTCGGCATTGGATAGCCAGTTGGTTTGCTTCTATAAAAGAAAGATTTTTTTCTTGGTAGCTGCTATCCCTTCAGTGTTGATTCTTGTTAAGTAATAATCTCCTGAAAAGAATGTGTCCTTAATCCTAATAAAAAAATGAGAGGCTCAAACCAGCCTTAGAACGGAGGCAAGCATCTTAAAGACACAGTACCTCAGTGAGGTGTCCACTAGGGAGGGCTTCATGCTTCTGAACTGCCCATGACATCATTTGAACTTTATTTGCATACTAAACCTGGCCCAGCAAACTAAGCTTCTGAACACAGCTTTGCTCATTAGATCCTGATGAGAAAATGTGACCTGAGTCAGATACAAACAGACTGTATGGGACTTTCTGTGCTACTAACCTTCTCTAGGACAAGAGCGTTCCCAAACCAGGATTCTTGTTCGGTGAGTCTGCCCTCTTCCCTGGAGTGTTGGAGGGGAGCTGTGTTTCTTTTAGGGACCCTTTCTCCGTCTCCTCTTTTCTTACCTTGGGACAACCTACAGAAGTCATTGGGGTTGAAAATGTTTTGCTGAACGTTTTGTACCTCTCATTTCCGAGAATTTTCCAAAATAGCAAAAGGGATGTTGACTTCCCACCAGGACTCAATTAAGTGTAGCAAATCAAACAGTTTTCGGGAAGACGTTCTCGTTCCTCTGACCACATTTCCTGCTCCACAGAGAGACGCTGCAGTTGCGACCAAAATTTATCTGAAACTCTCCGTTGGAAGCAAGGAACATATTCTGTCTTGGAGGGAGAAAGGGGCAGGGAAAGGTCCCGGGGGGTGGATTTGGGAGTGGGGAGACCACCAAGGATAGCTATGTAATTAGGAAGGAAATGACGGTGACGGACGCGCTCACCAAGTTTATAGATCTGAGCAGACGCTGGAAAACATCCACTACCTAGCAAGAGAGAGAGTAGTGACTTCTCTAGCATAGAGAATGGCTTAAGATTCTACTCCAGCAATTGAGGGTCTTATCCAACTGGGGAAACTGATTTTTATCATTCTTCACTGAGGTATGACACACAAAAGCCATTGTTAAGGTTAGAGAGAGAAAATATTTATTAAGTCAGCTTCTTTATAGAGACTAGCTCCCCTATGGGCCTGGTATCAACAAGCTGCTATGTCCTTACCTCCCACCCCTGGGAAGCAGCTCGCCATCCCTGCCCAGAGTCTACTGGACCTGTGAGGGCCATGGAAGAGACAGGAGAAAGCAGTAAGACATACCACCAGCAGAAATGTCTCCCTCTGGGCACTGGCCAGCTACAAGACCCAGTAGCTGTGGGATTTGGCTTCTGAAGACAGATCTGCTGTGGTTTGGATATGAACTCCCTCAAGAGGCAAGAGTGGAAGACTTGGCACTCAGTAGGTGATGTGGCCAAAAGGTGCTTGGCTCCCAGGTCGCTAAAGTCACAAATAGATTAACTTGTTAATGAATTCCCAGTGGACGGGGGTTATTCAGAGGAGAGGCCCAGCTGGGAGAAGGGCATCACTGTGCTTTCAAAGGCTACATATATCCTGCCCACATATATATATATGTATGTATGTATATATATACATATACGTATTCACATACATATATATGTATGTATGTATATATACATATACATATACACATACACACACACACAAACACACACACACACACACACACACACACACACACACACACCCATATATATATCCCTCCTTCATTGTGTCTCTCTCTCTCTTTCTCTGCCTCCTGTCCACCATGACGTAAACAGCTCTGCTCTACCGGGCTCTTGATTGGTGGAACTCCGCCCCACCACACACAGGCCAAGAAGAAACAGGCTGAATGGAGCCCTCAAGTCATGAACCCAAATAAGCCTGCCCTCCCACCCGTTGCTCTCTCAAGCATTTGATCAGATTTCAGCAACGAAGTCTGACTGCTGAAAACTTCTGACCCTTGCCCAAAGTCTCTGCTGCCAGTTTAGGAGGGAAGGGTGGACACCCATGAGCCGGGTCCTGTCCCCTTAAGCACTGGCCGTGCTGGTTTAGAGCAGTTTCCCTGCAGGGGTTTCCCAGGTGCTGACTCGGCTCATTGCCTATCACTTAGCCAAGCAAGGGCGACCCCACCGCTGCTGCTGCCGTGATTTGCCTGTTCCTGTTCTCTGCTGTTTATCTTTTGCACGGCTTCCAGCTCGCTGACATTAAACCCTGCTTAAGAGACCATTGTAGCTCTTAGCAGTCTAAACGTGGTCTCGAGGCAGGATTGCCCCCTGTGTTAACCTCCTGAATAAAAGGGTTCTTCTCGATCCCCCACCAGCTCCAGTCTGTGAACCCTTGTTTTGAGCAAAAATCTAGTCTGGCTTCGCTACAGGACTCGGCTCTCAGAGGCACTTTCTATGTGTAAAATAGTGTTCTCCGCGATACCCAGCTCCCCCGGAGACGAGGGAGCATGAGGGCAAACGGGGGTTTCCATCCCCCGAATCACCTAGCACACTGACAAGCGTAGCCAGGACCCCACACAGAACGAGACTGAGAAAAATCGCTCAAAGCATTGACTTGTATGCAAGCTTCAGATCATCTAAGGGGAAAACGGACCAAAAGTTTGTCATAAAATTAAGGAAATAGCTGAGGAATAGGTTCTAATGATTGAAGATATTCACATCGGCTGCTGGGGTTGCTTGTACAGGTGGTGGAGGGTGGGACTAAGCACACACACAATGACAAATGATCCATAGGGTCTGCTTGTCCGCCTACAAGCAGGGCCTATACGGGATGTTTGGAAGGTAACTGAAAACCACCCACAGTTCCCCTGGGCCACTTCATAGGTCTGCCGAGAGGAAGATCTTGGAACGGCATGAGATACGGCCCCCAATATTACCACAGGCTGTTTACAGACTTTAGGCCCGCCGGGCAGGGCGGGCGATAATTGAGCCCTCAGCTGGGCACCGAGTCGGTGTGTTAGAGATGAGGCCTTCACACAGAACGGGACTTGGGGGACGCTTGAATTAAATAGGCTGTGCTAACCAGTCACCTCCCACGCTCGTCCACATCTGAGGCCCAACATGGCGCACCCAAAGGGCTTAAAATCCTTCCTATATGTTAGCCAAGAATATTTCCTGAAGGGAATACCTCAATGAGGAACTGGGTCATTGGTATTTCAGGCTATGTTATGTTTTACTAAAATAATGAAACAAACTTGGTTTTAATGAGTGGAAGAAATCGTCTTTAGTAAATGAGAACTATCCAACTTATTAATTTAACTGTAGTGTGAAGGCTGGCCCTCCCTCCCTCTCTCTCTCCCTCCCTCCCTCCGTCCCTCCCTCCTTCCCTCCGTCCTTCCCTCCCTTTGTTTGGCAGCAGGAACTCACCCATGTAGCTCAGGCTAGCCTCTAAAATCCTAAATTTCTAGGATCACAGACTTTCAGTATCAGGATCCTGTTTCAGCTTCTCTTTCAAATGAGTTAGACACTAATAGGAATTTTTGTGGTATAATAAGCTGCCCTTGGGAGAAGGGGAATATGAAAAATACCCATAAATGGCTGGCTAAAAGTTTGGGGGCTGGGGAGACAGCTTTTCAGTAAGGCCGGAGGGAGTTCAGCAACTAAAACCGGGAAGAGGGCTCAGGCAGTAACAAGCTTGCCGTGCAAGCAGAAGAACCCAGGTTAACCCCAGAAGCTACATCAAAGGCCTTGCTTGGTGCTTATACCTATAATCCCAGCACTGGGCAGGCAGAGGCAGGAGGATTCTTGGAACTCACTGACTAGCCAACCTAGCCTCACCTGCAAGCCTCAGGGCCTACTGAGAGACCC
The DNA here is from genome assembly GCF_903992535.2 of Arvicola amphibius. Taxonomy (NCBI): domain Eukaryota; kingdom Metazoa; phylum Chordata; class Mammalia; order Rodentia; family Cricetidae; genus Arvicola; species Arvicola amphibius. The sequence continues at coordinate 30,598,139 of NC_052064.1, forward strand.
TGCCTCAAAACCAAGATTTACAGATCTTGAGGAACAATACCAGAGGCTGCCTCTGGCCTCTATGTGCACATACATGCACCCGAGGACATACATGTACTCCCATGCATGTACAAGCATGCACACAGTCCAATAAAAAAGAAGAAACAGTCTCAGAATGAATTTTAAAGGTGGAATTGTTAAAATGATAGTTCTATTTCATGACTTTTTTTTCTTTATACTAAATCTGGATAATCTTGTTTGGTCTCTTATCTTTAATAACTGTTAAAAACTTGCTTTATAGCTACCAAGGGAACCTTGTAGGAGACGTGCTATCTTCTTTTCAATGTATTTTTTTTTCTTATTCATCCCTAATAGTCATAAACACTTCAATTTTCTTCCCTCGTCTGCTGGAGAAAAATTCATGCTTTTTGCTTCCCCCCCACCTCTGGAAAATAAATTAACCAAAATGTAACGTGATATGTAAGTGAAGAGTGTGCCGCTGACGTTAAATGGTCCACGTGGCATTACATTATGTTTTGCGTTTCATCTCGTGCATCTTCCTAATACAGGCCAAAGCCGGCGTTCATGTAAATTGCTCTGATTTTATAGAGCTGGGAGCTGCATTCTTCCTGAAACCTAGGGCTCTTGTGCAGTAATAGAAAAAAAGACGGCAGCAAAATAATGGGCATGAGCAATCAAAGTATCATTATAGGTGCATTATGTGTGGGGCGCTAAATTGGTAGAAGGCCTTTATTTTTAATTTCTGCTCATCTGTTCACCATTATTAAGCGAGCTTAGATACCGAGGAGATTTAAGAGTGACAGAGGGTAATTATACACTTTAGGGAAAGATATTTCTCATCGTAGGCTCAGGACTGCACCGAGAGAGAGAAGCCCGTTAGGATTTTCTGCAGAGTCGCTGTGTATGTTCCTGTTTGGGTAGGAACGTATATTCAGTCTATAGCCCAGCTTGGGTTCCCACACAGCATCGTTTCTGTTAGATTTTTGTCGCCTGGCTGGAAATCGTTTTGAAGTCTTTGTTAAGGGCATTATTTTAATAATGAATTGTTGACTTTGCACTTTATACTTAAGAATGATTCATAAAGCAGTTGGTGAAAATTCAAGTTTTCCGGTTGCGGTTTGTGTCGTTTGAGAAGAAACGGCGAACATTTTAAACATAATTGGAGACATTACTTAGCTTCTGAATGATTGAGTGTATTGACTGAGAGAATTAAGTGTATTGATTGGGAGAATCCGTAAAAATCTAATAGTTTTATTGATGTATAATTGACAGAAAAATAGCATACATATATATATAAAATGTATATTTTTAAAGTATAAAGTAGATTTAAACTGCAAACTTCTTATAAATTTATATATAGGTATATACATGTATATATACACATACATGTGTATATACACATACATGTGTATATATACATGTATATATACCTACACACACCATATATGGCATCTGTTTTGATATCCACACACCCCAACAAGCATATACTAGCTAACTGTTCTCAAAGGTAGTTTTTAGATCATAGTGTCCCCACATCTCCTGCTATTTCCTTATAATTTCCCCTTTGATTCTTTTTCCCCAAGCCTACTGCATAACTCTTTAGTTATACTTCTGTGAAATCACATCTGCTCCTGTGTGACGCCATCCCTCCTCAGTGGGTGCTCTGAGACAAATCTGTGCTAATCTTTACATCAGGAATGTCTCGCCTTTCGTTGGCAAGTGCCATTGTTGTGCCAATACGTTAAGTGAACCCAGTTTTAGGCTAAACCTGCTTCCGTGTGTAGTAGACCGCAACCTAACTTAGTATATATACAAATTACAAGACAACTAAAGAGAGCCTTCCTAAAGCAAGTAGCCCAGTCTCAGCCAGTCCCAGGAGCTGAGGATCAGCCAGTCAGAGGCTACCACGTGAGGGAGCTCACAGAAGGCAAACCTGGACGGGGAGGGGGAGAGGGAGAGGGAGAGGGAGAGGGAGAGGGAGAGGAGAGGGAGAGGGAGAGGGAGAGGGAGAGGGAGAGGGAGAGGGAGAGGGAGAGGGAGAGGGAGATGTACCACAATCTGTGAATTTATAGACCTTTAAATTGCCTCAACTTTTTGGGTATTATAAACAAATTTGTTATTGATACTTAATGTTTGTTTTTGAATGTGTCTACGTTTTTCTACTCTCAAGTCTCTATGAGTGTGTGTAAACACATGCCCATGAGTGTGTGTGCCTGTGCACACCCATGCACGCAGGCCATACAGGGGTGCTTCATGCCTTTCTAGATCAGTCTGCACTTGTCCTTTGAGTTAGTCTTCCCTAAACCAACGGCTCGTGTTTTCTCTGCTAAGCTGGAAGCCAGCAAGGCCTGGCATTGCCCTGTTTCTGTCCCTCCACAGAGCTGGGGTAACAGGAATTTGTGGGGACTCTTAGCTTATTCCACAGATGTTGGGATTTGAATTCTGGCCCTCATGATTTTGGATCAAGTGCTTTTAGCCACCGAACCGTCTCTCCAGTCCTGCTAGAGATATTCATTTACAGGCCACTGCATGAGATACATGCTTTCGTTTCTTTGAGATAGACTTAGGAGTGGAATCACTAATTCACATAGTAGATACGTGCTTATGTTTTAAAGAAACCAGTAATTGTTTTCCCAGATGATCATACCATCATGTATTCCTCATTTTCTCGTTGCTCCTCATTTTCATCAGCGCTTGATGCTCATTCGTTTTCATCTTTTTAAAAAAATATTTATTAATTTATTTATTATGTATACAATATTCTGTCTGTGTGTATGCCTGCAGGCCAGAAGAGGGCACCAGACCCCATTACAGATGGTTGTGAGCCACTATGTGGTTGCTGGAAACTGAACTTGGGACCTTTGGAAGGGCAGGCAATGCTCTTAACCACTGAGCCATCTCTCCAGCCCTCGTTTTCATCTTTAAAGTGGTGCTGTGTCATCTCCTTCCACTTTTCAAGACCCCTAGCCTTTGTTTTTATTAGATGTGTAAGAGCACTTGGAACGTGTGTCTACAAGTGTGCCATGTGCTTGCGGCACCTGCAGAGGTCGCAAGTGTACATTGGATCCATTGGAACTGGAGTTACAGGGGGTTGTGAGCCAGCATCTAGGCGTGGGGAACAGGCCCCAGTTCCTCTGCAAGAACGTTAAGTGCTCTTAACCACAGAGGCATCCCACAAGCCCCTCGTTCTGATCTAAATTTACATGTCTGTAACAACTTACACAGTGGGACCTTTGGATTTTCTCAGTGGTAATAGCACAGCCTTATCTTTTGTCAATTTTATTTCTAAGGAACTCTCCCTCCTGTTACTCTTTATAGCATTCATTTCAAACTTTAACCAATATTTAAGAAAAACTTATATATCCGTCTTATAGTTAGACGTCTCTGTGAACGCGCATGCTCTGAATTCCTGCAGATCCAATCAGATGTTGTATATATAGATGGTCTCTGTGAATAAAGACAATTTCATTTCTTCCTCTCCTATACGGATGCTTTTTTTAAAATTTATTTTTCTTGTCTGACTGCAGTGGTCTGAATGGGAGCAGTGGTAGACGGAGCCTGGCTTGACTTGCACCTGTTTATAGAGTTTTGAAACTTTTCCTGTTACGGATGCTAATTGTAGGTTGTTTCGCTTCTTCTGTAGCCAAGGCAGGCCTTGAACTTGAGGGCTCATACCCATAGACCCATTCACACAAGTGGAGAAATAGAGAAAGACTGGAGGTGCTCTCAGCATTAATGACATAAACATGAGTAATTTGTGGTTTTTCATCTACTCCGTGACATTAATTAACTAATTGCCTTTGTAGGGATAGAGTTAGGTCTTGAGTTCAAAGAAGCTCTAAATTTTACTGTTAGTTAAAAGCACTCAAACATTCTTTATCTTCTGTGTATGGGTGTTTTGCCTGCCTATATGTCTCTTCATCTACCATGATTGTGCCTTGTGCCCTCCGAGGCCAGATGAGGGCAATGGATCCCTTGGCACTGGAGTTATAAATGGTTGTGAGCCCTCGTGTGGGTACTCGGCATTTAATTTAGGTCCTCTGGAAGAATGGCAGATGCTCTCTCAACCACTGAGTCATCTCTCCAGCCCCTATGATTTTCATTTAAAAAAAAATCTTTAGGGCATTTTATTTTAAATTAAGCAGTTTTGACACAGGGTCTTATGTTGTACTGCCTGGCCTATTAGCTCGCTATTTAGACCAGGCTGGCATCACAGCTGTTTGCAGTTATTTTTAAAGTAGTGTACAAAGTAACAGCCCCCACCCATGGTATTTTCACACGTCATTTCGAACGCTTCTCCCCTGAGCTCTTTCCACCTTCTCCCTGATGTTCCTGTTGTCACCCACACTGTACCCTCTGCTCCCAATGTTCCACCTTTCTCCGTTCATACACCTGTGTTCTACATTACTCTCTCCCCGTCCCCTTCAGGACAGTCCCTCTTTCCCGCTGCATGGCCTCTTTTACAGTTCCCTGGCCTCTGTCCACACTTCCTTCAACACAAGCACACATTTGTAACAATTAGAAGCTAGGATCCACATATGCAGGCTAAGTGGTCTCTCTGAGCCAGTGTTATCCCATTTAATACATTTTCCAGACGAAGCATTTGTAAGTCAAGTACATAAGTTAAATACTGGTAATGATCATGGTGTTCCCTGTCAATAACCAAGTCCTTTTCCTATGTACCACAGCCAGTTCACTGCTGTCTTACCATGTTCAGTTTGTGACCCTGAAATGTGCCGTGAGAGGCAGCGTTTTGCCACCCCTGTCTGCGGCTGACGGTTTTGCTGATGGTATTAGAGTTCAGCAGATCTCTCTCCAGAGCAAAACAAGAGCTGATGGAAATAAAGACGCTGGGCTCACGGCCAAGAACATGAAGAAAATGGAAGGGGAAGGAGAAGACCCAGCATCTTGGTCTATCGTGAAAGCACAGGGCAGAGGCACCACCTTTGGTCAGAAGGCCATCAGCTGTAGTCACAGCGGCAGCAGGAGCAACGGAGTTGATAACCCACATCAATGCATTCCGAGGGTGTCAGTTACAAACGGTCAACCTCATAGCTTGGCATGGTGGTGCGCGCTGTTAGTCCCAGCACTGGGAGGCAGAAGCAGGCGGATCTCTAAGTTAGAGGCCAGCCTGGTCTACACAGAGAGCTCTGGGACAGCCAAGGCTACACGGACAGACTCTGTCTCTAAAAACAAACAAATCAACACAAAGAATCATCAGATTATCTAAAAGTACCACAAGAATAAAACAATCTTGACTATGCCCATAAGACTGGAGAATCGTAGGCGTCGGTTTTAACAGAAGGTGATGGGAATGATGAACAGTGGTAATCCATATATTTCTGCTATTAGTCACCATGGTTCATATCAAAAACCAAGTTTTCTCGGTCCTTACATCTATCTGAGACTGAAGTATTGACCAACTGACAAACATATCAATATTTTATGTTTACCCACGTGTAATATATTTTGATATTAGTAGCTGAACAAATAACTTGCATTATATATTGTGTCTTACCTCTTTATTTAAAAAATTTGTACAGGATTATGCAGGGCATTTTCATGCAATTATGTGATGTGCTTTAAAAGGATTTTCCCACATTCTTCTCACCCCCCCACCCCTGCTTACCCCAGCCTCATTCCCTACTTTGGCATCTCTACGTATAAGACTGTTTCTGTCTATAAAGCCAAGAGAAAACATGTAGTATTTTGCTGTGGAATAATCCTCTTCTACACTGTAAGGAGTTGGCACTCGAATTGGTTTAATAAAAAGCTGATTGGATAGTAGCCAGGCAGGAAGTGTAGGCAGGGCGACCAAACTAAAGATTATTGGAAGGAGAAGGGCGGAGTCAGGAGTTGCCAGCGGATGCAGAGGGAGCAAGAGATGAATGTGCTGTGCTAACCGAGGTACTGCCACGTGGCAGAGCATAAACAGCTGGTAATAAGCCTGAGCTATTGGCCAAGCATTTATAATTTGCATTCAGACTCTGAGTGTCAGGACAGGAGCGTCCATTTACGATATCTGATGTGCTGTCGCTGGCTGAATTCATTTGAGATGATGGCCTCCAATTTCCATCCCCCCAACCCCTGTAAACCATGTAAGTTCATTCTTTGTGACTGAACAAAACATCAGTTGTGTATGTCACCGCATTTTGCTTCTCTGTTCACCGAGGTGGCTCTGTCACTTGGCCATTGTGAATAGCTTACCTGCACTGAGCGCTCAGGGCAAGGATCTCTGCCAGGGTTAGAGGAATGCAAACACCAGCAACCATATTCTTAACTGTGCCACATTAAACAGGAATTAGTTATGCTTTTACTACCCAAAATGTTTGGTTTTTTTTTTTTTAAAAAAAAGATGGGTGTCACTGTGTGCTAGTTTTATGTCCTCTTGACACAAGCTAAAGTCACTGCAGAGGAAAGAACCTCAGTTGAGAAAAAAAAACCTCCATAAGATCCAGCTCTACAGAAAGGGCATTTTCTTAATTAGTAATTAACGGGGGGGGGGAGGGGAGGATCAGTCCATGGTGGGTGGAGCCATCCGTGGGTTCTCTAAGAAAGCAGGCTGAGCAAGCCATGAGGAGCAAGCCAGTAAGCAGCACCCCTCCATGGTCTCTGTGTCAGCTTCTGCCTCCAGGATCCCGCCCTGCTTGAGTTCCTGTCCTGGTTTTCTTTTGATGAGGAACAGTGCTGTAGAATAGGAAGCCACATAAACCCTGTCCTCCCCAACTTGCTTTGGTCAAGGTGTTTCATCTCAGCAACAGAAACCCTGGCAAAGATACTAAGTAACCAAGATAGGGCTTGAACTTGGATCTTCCTGACTTGGTCTCCTGAATGCTGGGATTGCAGGCATTCCCCGTGACTCCTGGCTCCTGGGCTTCTAATAGTGGAAACCTCAATTGGAGGCACAGGGAAGTGTCAGTGTCAGTTAAAATAGGAAGTTAAAATGGGAACTTTGGCATTAGCCAATAGTAAAACTATTTTCTTAAAATAACTAATTAAGAAACGTGTATAATTATACATAATATAGATTTTTAAAATAATAAAAAAATACAATTCCTGTGCACCCACTGCCACTCCCATGCCCTGAAGAGGCTTCCCAAATCACGCTTTTTTTTCTTGCTCTCAATCCTGAGTCTTGTGTATGGAGGTCCCTGAAATTTTGCCACGCGCTTACGTGATTATGCATCATGTTATTTAATTCCCATGCTTTTGAATTTTATACAAATTTGATAATTATGTTTGTTTATTTATTTATTTATTTATTACACAATATTCTGTCTGTGTGTATGCTTGCTGGCCAGAAGAGGGCACCAGACCTCATTACAGATGGTTGTGAGCCACCTTGTGGTTGCCGGGGATTGAACTCAGGACCTTTGGAAGAGCAGGCAGTGCTCTTAACCTCTGAGCCATCTCTCCAGCCCCATGTGTTTTGTTTCTTATGCTCCACATTAAGTGTGATATTCCCTATCCTGATTATCTGGTTCAAGTACATTTTTCACTACTATAGATAACTACTATAGATAACTCCGTTATCACATGAACCCCATTAGGGATTCAAGAGATTAAGATCTGGTTTTGGAATTTTTTGTTTTGCTTTGTTTTTTTCAAGACTTTTTTGCTGTTGTTGTTCTCTGTGTGTTAGTCTCTGTTTAGGCCTGGCTATTCTGGAACTTTCTCTGTATATCAGGCTGGCTAGAACTTAGAGATCCACCTGCCTCTATCTTCCTGATGCTGGGATTAAAGTTGTGCATTGCCCAGTGATTTCAGATTTTTTTAAATTACTAGCTTTATGTTGTGCCCAAGGTAAATTCCTTAAAAGAAATCCAACCCCATGCTTTCTTGAAAAGTCATGAAGTCTTTGGCTAAGGGCCCTGCCTTGGCTGGACTGGCGTGACTCTGGAGATGTCCCTTAGCTCTCTCGTCACCTGTCTCGTGCAAATAACAACCACAACTATCTCAGAGTGATCAAATGAGATGATACGCACAAAATAATTCTTGGAACTAATTCCTAGAAAGGATTCAAGTGTTCAATATTTGTGATTCACCAGAAGAAACTAAGGTTTGGTACAAAATCAACGGAAAGTCATTTGAAAAAAAAAATTTTCCCCAGCTGAGAACAAAATAATTTCTATGTTTCTGGAGAAAAATTGACACAATTGAATCTCTTCCAAATATTGTCCCCAAGGCTGAATTTAACTCAAAATGTGCCAGAAGAGAAAAGGATAAAGGGAAAGACTGTTGAAGGAAAGCCCGTGGGTCCGGTCTGTGAGGGAGAGCCCGGGTGTCCTGTAAGTCACTGCAGACCCCACAGGGATCTAAACCTGGAACGGCCTTCAGTCAGCATGAAGCTCTCTGGGTGATGTGAACGCTCCACAGATAACTGGAGAAGAAATTGTCCTTTACAGAATGAAGACAAGGGAGTTCTCGGCGACGGTAAGAGTCTCCACCTTGCCCTGGGAGAGCATGAACATGCACGAAGGGCAGGAATTTCCCCTCCACAGTACCTCTGGGCTCTCCGTCTAGGTAGCAGCCCGCATCTTTTGACAACAGGAAACCTTCCTATGACCTTGCACACATGAACTGGAGAGGCTTTGAGCATCACACAAATGGAAAACACAATCTAAGACTTTAAAGGAGATTCTCTGGCGGAGCCTGAGTTATAACCAGGTGTAAAATGCAGAAATCAGCTCTTCAAGTCAACGTTCAAAAGCAAATGGATCTTACCATTAAGTTGAAATAAATAGCATTATAGGTGAAGGAGCTCACATGCCAGGCACAAACCATTGGCTTCTACCGGCCACACGCATGACACCAGCCTCTGTGTTTGCTTCCACTCTATTGTTCATAGTCATGCTTAGCACAGGCTACAGGGTACTGACACATGGATTATGGTTCATTGAATAATTGTAGACCGGATATCTATACTAACTCCTGTACTACCTTGAAGCCATAATGGCCTTAGTTACGTCAGCCTAGCAAAACATAGATCGCTGTTGGTCAGCTAATAATGTTTATTGGAAGGAAGTTAACTTTCACAGTACGCCCACACCCCAAGGTTATGCTCACCAGAAGTGACTCTCCCCTTTTCAGAAGCAAACACCCTTTTTAATATATGTATATGCATTACGTACATATTACACTTTTAATTTACTTCCGTGTAAGTGGGGCTTGTCATGGGCCATGTATGGACGTCAGAGGACAACTTACGAGAGTTGGGTTTTTTTTCCTCCTACCCCTGAGTCCCATGGATGAAGCTCAGGTTGCCAGGGTTGGAGGTAGCAACTTTACCGACAGAACCATCTCACGGGCTGGACAGGCCTCCTTTTAGAAGCAAACATTTCACATCACTGTTACACTGTGTTGCTTTTAGTGCTGGATTAAATAAAATAAATGTGAGGATCTCTAGAATAATTCAGTGGCAAGCTTGTCCTTAGATTAGGAGTCCATGAACCAGAAACCCAAACTCCCGAGTCCCTCCTTGTGTTCTTGTTTTATACAGGAGGAGAGAATGATCACTTCCATCCCTATATGAGAATCTTTGACGTGATGGCTTGCTAGTGCTTTAAACCTTAGCAAAAACCAGTCCTTTTCATCCTGCTCCAGCCCTTCCTTCTCTGGCGCTTTTATTTTGAAGTCTTTTCTGAACCCTCTCCAGCTTTTCGAAGTTGCAGGGGCCACAAGTGGCCGCAGTATTCTGGTGGCACTCCATTAGCAAGTGACACAGGGTGATAGGCTTCTTCAAGACACGCATTTGTAAATACAGAAGGCAGCGAGCAAAAACCCCAATAAAAGAAAACGCCACTACACAATTTCGGCCTATAATGTCTCATGAAAAGGTTATCACAATGCCATGTGGAGTTGCTGTGTTTCTTCGACCTTATCTTGCCCATACTCCCGTTGGTCTACTGTGTAACGGGATACACAGTTCATGTCTTTAAGCCATACAAATGTAGGAATGAGTCCCATATGTACCTTGGCTTAGTCCTTTTGATGGGGATCCTGATTAGCCCCTTGGCCACACAAGTAGAGTTAACATGTCTTTCCAAACAATTCTGCTAAGTTTCATTACTCAGACTCTTTTCCCACCGCCGAGAAGGAAGCCTGCTCTCCTCTCTCCCAGAGCCATTCAATGTCTTGAAGTTTACTGCCTGGGAACTAAGCCATCATTTCCTCCCTCTGCCTTGAAAGCGGCAAGAAAGCACAAATCACATCTTTTTTTTTTTTTTAAATCAGTGTAGGTGGGAATTATGAGCTAACTAGAGATTTCCCCAAATCCTGAGTTGGCTGCAAGTTAATTTGGTAATTCATTTAGGACAGCTGCACTGTGCAAGAAGTGGGGGTTGTATGTTCTTGGGTTTTTTTTTTTTTTTTTTTTTTTTTTTATTCAAGCGTAAGCCCAGGATCCCCAGAGGACAGCTGTGTTAAGCATGGGTCAGCAACCTTCTCCATCCAACCCTCTACCCATCAACACCTTTTCTGACCCCGTCGGAGTTTCACAGAAAGAGAAGGGATCATCAATTGCAAACTATGTTCATTCCCGACTTTCTCTCTCATCCCTTATCCTGTTTGGGTGGGGGGGGGGGGGAAGTCCCTATATTTAAGCATGTTTTTTTTTCTCCAGTACAGGCATGGCGTTCTTTGTTACGCATGCTATTTTGAGAATCAAATCAAACAACGACCCATGATGTGCTGGGTAAACTGTAGCAGAATCACATGGACAGCCACTCTGCCCTTAGCTCTTGAGGCACTTCAGGGACTAGAGACTTTCTCCTCCGGTGAACTTACAGAAATAGGCTGGCAGACGGAGCCAGCGAACCCAGTCCAGTCAAGACCTCTGGATCACACAGTTCAGAAGCAAAGAATGGGCTTCCCTATTTCTAAAGGGTTCCAGAAAACAGATGTAAAACAAATGAACCAAAGTGTAACAGACTTGCCAGTCACAATACCGCAGATGGCTTACTCTCTGCCCTCTCCCCAGAGAAGATTGGTGGTTCCTAGAAGCACAAGGAGTGACTAGATCCCATGTCTCCTAGAAACCTCTCCTAATCCCACACACAAGAGGCTAAAGGCAAATAGGCGGTGATTTTGTTATCAACTGGTGGGCACCAAGACTCTTCAGCCACATGCCAAAGATCAAAAGGAATCTCAGGTTGCACAGCTGAGGGGGCCTTCCAATCTACGCTCCAATTGAGCTGTGGGCACAAATCATTTCAGAAAAGACCAAAGGGTCTCTCGTTTCGAGTTTGTGTTTCCCCCTCTAATAATCAGCTGCAAATAGAATTATCTCATCTCTCTCGTTCTCTCCTATCGCGGCCATCTTCAAAACCCCTTCATCTAAACTGATCCTGGTGGCAAGGGACCGCTGACGTAATTAAATTCAACCATATGAATTCTGGATCAAGATTAAGCAAAAGAAAAAAATTAAAGCATTTATTATGTTGAAATTTCTTATGCCAATTTTCTGCTAGGAGGGAGGGTTTTAAAGGTCAGGGCCCTTGCTGCAGACTTCGGGGCATATTAGTTACAGCCGCTCAGCCTGAAAATTCCGGGAGAAAGGAATACAACGGAACGTCACGACTTACAAGAGACCACAGCTCTAATCAGCTCGTGGGAAGCAGACAAACACGCATTCTCCTATTGACAGTTGCTAAGTGGGACCCTGACCCTGAAGTGTGTTTAGAGGAGAGAGAGCTGGAGCTTCCGGGCTCTGCTGTCGGGCTGAAGAGAGCATCTGAGTTCCTCTAGTCCGCTCCAGCTGGCCTCGGCAGGAAGGCGCACAGAACCCAAAGCTATCTGCGCTCTCCCTGGTAGATCTTTATCACAGCCATTCGGTGGGTGTTCTCTGAGCCAGACAATGCCGGAAAGCAGGGGAGTCAATATGGCCGATGGTAAGGAACAGAATGACAGAAACCGTATGGAATACTTTGCTCTACTTTCAGAAGCCACAGCGAACACCGCCACAAACCTGAGCACATTCTTCTGAGGCAGAGCTTTCTGTATCGATAGTGGTCGAAGACTCACAACTGAGAGTGATTCTCGAGCTGCATCTTGTGAATAAGTTTTTCCTTCTCAAAAACCATATAGAAGCCGGGTGGTGGTGGCGCACGCCTTTAATCCCAGCACTCGGGAGGCAGAGGCAGGTGGATCTCTGTGAGTTCGAGACCAGCCTGGTCTACAAGAGCTAGTTCCAGGACAGGCTCTAAAGCTACAGAGAAACCCTGTCTCGAAAAACCAAAAAAAAAAAAAAAAAAACATGTAGAGTTTTTTTTTTTTTTTTTTTAAATTGGCGTACAATGTCCAGACTTCATATAAAATCTCAGCCCATAAGAATCATGTCTGCATTTACAATCCCTATTGCCTTTCAAGACTAAGTGATTGACAGGGGACTGCAGGGCGAGATCAGTTGGCAAAGGGCTTTCTGGGCAAGTGTGAGGTGCTGATTTTGAACCCACGTTAAAGAAAAAGCCCAACGCTAAGGAGGTGGAGCTGGGCAGCTCCCCAACATGGGCTGGCCAGCTAGTCAAGCCTATCGGTGAGTTCCAGGCCAATGAAAGACTCTGTTTCAAAAACAAAGGTGGTGCTTGATGCTTGAGGGACGTTCAAGGTGGTCCCTGGCTGCCACACACATGTGAACAGGCAGCTCCACTTCCCACGGGCGAGCACACATCTGGAAATGAGAGCAGAGCAGAAAATTCTACTCTATTTGAACGACCTCACTAGCACCAAAACAATGAAATGGTTGACATAAAAGATGAAAATCTCCAAATTGTTATGATACAGGCCCCACAAACAAGCACAAATAGCAATATACACGACCAAGGGATGTTCTTACGATACAGGTCCCACAGACAAGATCAAACAGCATTATACACAACCTACAGGATGTCTTCCTACAGGAACAATAAGACGAAGAATATCACAAAGAAAGATAAGGTAGACCACAAATACGTAAATCACAAGAGGATGTCCTAACCGTCTAGATCAATGGGAAGGCCCTCAGATGTTTGTTATCAGAACTACTTTTCATGACAGGGTAGAAATTTTCGTCTTTGATTTTTAAAATTTACAATTATTTATTTATTGTGTGCATGTGTGTGTCCACGCGTGGAGGTTGAGGGATAACTTGCAAGAGTTGGTGTTCCCTTCTTCCCCTGTGAATTCTGGGAGCTGAACCCACTTAGCCAGGCTCCGTGGAAAGCACCTTTACCATTGAGTATCTTGCCTGCCCAGCTTTGTGGTTTTGTTTGTTAATGATCAAGGGATACTATGTACACAATTTGACCCCAGAATCTTACTTCTAACCTTTTGTGATAAGACAAAAGAGTAAGGAAACGCTGGAAGGAACTGTCTTTGTACCTGGTAGTAACAAAAGTTGTGGTATAGCTAATTACCTAACGTGTATAGTGGGATATCATGGTCAATAGCTTAAAAGAATGAGAGACTGCAAAGATATAGTAGCATTGATATTAAGAATGACAATGACAGCTGGGCGGGTGTAGTGCACGTCTTTAATCCCAGCACTTGGGAGATAAACTCTCACTGATCTCTGTGAGTTCGAGATCAGCCTGGTCTACAAGAGCTAGTTCCAGGACAGGCTCCAAAGCCACAGAAAAACCCTGTCTCAAAAAAACCAAAAAAAGGGAAAAATAGAATGGCATTGACATTGGTTACTTATGTAGCATTTTTTCTTCCCCTCAAACATTCTTCTTTGCCATCACCTAATTGCATGGTTTAAATGATGCATCTGCCCTTGTCATTAAAAGTTTAGATTATTTCCATGAAAACACATTCATGATTTCTCAGTGAAAAAAAAAAGGACCAGAGAGCAGTGTGTGTTATGTCCTATGTAGCATATTTAAAGCTTTTACATATTCCATTATGTACAGACAATACGGACAGATAATATGAACAGACAATAAGAGAGAAAAGAAGGGACTGGAGGGAGACCATGGCTCCAACGGGGTTCCTGTGGCTGTGGTTGAGAAAGGAGATTGTAAGATTGCATATGAGTTCATGGCTTTTCTTCTTAAAACTTGAAATATGCTGTCCTTGCAATAGTAACAATAACAGTGTTTTTAATTGGGAAGGTTTGATTATCTAAACTCAGACTAAAGTAGCTATCCAGTTGCAGGCACACAGTAGGTCTTCATGAACTGCTTTTGCTTGCTGTGGTAGCTTGATTGTAATTGGTCCCCATAAGCCCATAGGGAGTGGCACTCTTAGGAAGCATGGCTTTGTTGGAGTGGGTACGGTCTTGTTGGAGGAAATGTGTTACCGCGGGGGCAGGCGTTGAGGTTTCCTACGCTCAAGATTTTGTCCAGTATCACATCAGCTTCCTGCTGCTTTCTGATCAAGATGTAGCCAGAACCACGTCTGCCTGCACACCACCATGTCCCCTGCCATGATGATAATGGACTGGACCTCTGAACTGTGAGCGACCGATGGTGTAGGATGTCCTTCTGTATATGTGTTGCTTTATTTGTTAATGAATAAAGCCGTTTTGGTCAATGGCTTAGCAGAGTAAAGCCAGGTGAGAAATCCGAGCAGAGATATATAGAGTAGGCAGGGTCAATGAGACTGTAGCTGCTGAAGGAGAAAGAGGCCAGAACCTTTCTAATAGGCCACAGCCCAGTGGTAACATACAGATTAATAGAAATGGGTTAATTAAAAATATAACAGTTAGCTAGGAATACGTCTGAGTCATTAGCCAAACTGTTATAATTAATATAGTTTCTGTGTGATTATTCGGGTCTACGCGTTCAGGAAGCAGAGGTACAGTCTCCATTTAGAGACCACCTCAGTGAAATGTTTTCATTTATAAGAGTTGCTGTGGTCTAGGTGTCTCTTCACGGCAGTAGAAACCGTAAGACGCTTGCTAAGCCCTGGGCCTCTAAGGCTCGGTCTTACCTTCCATTTTGTTCCTTTCTGCCTGCTACTCCTTCCTGAGCTAGGGACGGCACTAGGCAGCCTACCAGATTGCCACACAGTATCAGACATTTCTATCCATGGAACGGCTTACCTTGTCTTCTCCCTTAAAGGAGCCACTGACAATTGTAAGATTCATAAATGACAAACTTCCTCATTCTATACCGCTGCTGTTCCGGCCCTTCCTGGAGCTCAGGCCAAATTTCCATTAGTCTAAATGGGAAACACCTTCAGGGAAGACTGAAGTTTTGGCATTCAGAACCATTGTTTAACGTATTCCTTCCTGGGTAGAGGACTCTGTAGAAGAACCAATAATTGACCCCATGTCTGGAGTCCTGAAAGAAGAGTGGCTGCGTGTAACCTCCCCCGCTCCATGAAGCCTGTGATGTGGATGCTTGTTTAGGCCATTAATAAAACATACGTGCTCATTACCCAATGACCCATTAGCTCTCCTTCCAAGCCTGCACCGTGTGTGTGTGCGTGCGGTGCGCCATTCTTACAGAGAACAGAATGTGTTCTGAATTGCGACCAAGAACCATTTAAATTCCTGCTCAGGCTATTTAAAAAATGAGTATCTGGCTCCAAATAGCTGAAGTCTCTCTGCTCTACAGTGTAAAGATAGATATGGGTGCTTCTCTGACACTGCAGTCATGAGCCAAACACAGTAGGTGCCATTACAGAGATGGGATGTGGGAAACCAGCCCAGGTGATGGCCCTACCTGGGTACCAAAATTGTAACTGCCCCAATCTCACGGAGCATAGCATTTTACCATCACCAAGGTAGCAGCAGCTGAAAACCATTCGGCATACAGAGCCTCTAGTAAGTTCTTCCCTGTCCTCCCTGTACTTAGGTAATCTCCTCAACCCTGCAGGATACGCCCCCCTCTGCTCAGGAGGGGGTCACCTGAAGCAAGAACAAGTGGCTCTCTGTGTTCACATTCTGTAGGTTAAACCAACGGAGGATTAGATATTAAAAAGGAATGATGAATTGTCTCTGTACCTAGCACATGGTGACTTTTCTCCTTATCAGCAAACAACAACATGTCTATTTACATAGCATTTAAAATATATTAGATATCAGGGACTCACAGCAGGGTGTATGCAAAGACAACACCATTTTATGCAAAGGATATCAACAGCCACAGACTTTGGTGTCTGAGGAGGACCTTGGAACTGGTCTCTGTGGAAGCCAAGGCACGTGCGTGCAAAAGTAGGGTGACATCTTAGGACTTTGTGGACATTACTCAAGGGGAAAATGAATAGAATAAAAGAAGAGTCATTCTTCAAGTTCTTGAGGGATGGAGGTATGGGGGCAGCCTATTAACGTGTAATAAGGATGTTCTTGTGATGGAACTCCAGAACTGCCTGCCTGGTTTCAGAGGATGAAAATAAACCAAGAAATGCAGGAAGGGGGGGGGCAGAAGGAAGAGGAAGAGCGGGGAGGAGGAAGAGAGGGAAAATTAGTAAAGGAAGGAGAAATGTTTTCTCTTCTCTTCCCCAGTGGAACCACCCAAGAAAGCAAGCAAGTTTTCTTCCAAATGGAATGGATTTTAATTTCTTCAGAAGGTAGACACTGCGCTAAGTCACTACATTTGTTGATTAACTGTTTTGTGTCCTCTCTATCTACATAACGTCTCAATGGCTATTACAACTTTCAGTCAGGCTTCAGGATTCCTGTCAATAAAGCTCAGCATGTGATCACCAATGACAAATGATAATCAATAAGATTTGATACTAAGTTCAGAGCAGAAATCATGTTTCAAGACATTTTAGGCAGCTGAGAAACTGTACATGTATGTTACAGGTTAGAGTTTCTTTGGTTGTCCTAGATTTTCTATATGTTAAAGGTTTGGGAATTCATAGAAATTCTGCCTTTTAAATTTCATTTTGTTAGTCATGGTCTTGGTTAGTGTTTCAATTGTTGTCAAGAGACACCATGACCACAGCAGCAACATCTAATTGTGGTTAGCTTACAGTTTGAAAGGTTTAGTCCATTATCATCATGGTGGGGTATGGTGGCATGCAGGCAGACACGGTGCTGGAGATGGAGCTGAGGGTCCTACATCTTGATCCGAAGGCAACAGGAAGTGAACTGTGTTACACACAGTGTGTAGCTTGAGCATAAGAGACCTCAAAACTCACCCCTATGGCAACACACTTCCTCCAACAGGGCCACACCTTCACCAACAAGGACACACCTCCTAGTAGTGCCACTCTCTTTTGGGGCCATTTTCTTTCAAACCACCACACCTGTCTGCCTATTTTTTTTTCACCCATATTTGAGTCCCTGTTATGCAACAGACCTGGCGTTTAGTGGTAGGGATCACAAAGTTGAATAAGAAAGATCTGTAAACCCTAAGGCGTTCACATTTTAATATGGAAAGATACCACCATCATCACATCATTTTGGGAATAATTTCCATCGTACTACTGGAATCCTTTTATTTACTATTTATTATTCAAGATTCACTTCATTTATTTTGTCGTTTGATAATTTCATACATGCGTAGAATATGCTTTGAGGATGTCCAGCCTCCCCATCCTGTCTCCTCCAGCTCCTCCACTATCTCTCCTGGACCACTATCCGGCTTCACATGCTATCTTTGTAAAACCCACTGAGACCGTATAGCTAGCTTCGTGTGTGCCTGAGTGTAGGGTCAGCTGCTGGAGCACCAGCCTCTTGGGTTGCAGAGATCCTCTAAAAGCAGCCGTCATGGCCTCAGCCTTGCTCATAGGGGCAGCACCATGTGGACTCAGTGGGGGGGGGGGGACAAGAAACAAGAGGACACGAAGTTGAGAGGGGAAAGTATGAAAGAGAGAATAACATGTAACAATGAAATTCTCAAAGAATAAATGGAAATATTACATAAAATATGTATTTTTTTTTTTTGGTTTTTCGAGACAGGGTTTCTCTGTGGCTTTGGAGCCTGTCCTGGAACTAGCTCTTGTAGACCAGGCTGGTCTCGAACTCACTGAGATCTGCCTGCCTCTGCCTCCCGAGTGCTGGGATTAAAGGCGTGCGCCACCACCGCCCGGCAAATATGTATTTTTTTAAAAGGCCAGTTATCTCTTCAAAGTCTTCAGATGCCGCCCTGATTCAGGTAGAGCTGGGTCCCAGCCCCACTACTGTCTCATTAGGACACTGATCTTACTTGCGGCGGGACATAGATTTAGTCAGATACGTAACGGCCACACAAGCAAACACACACCTGCAAATCCCAGGAAGACGGCAAGCAATCGGCAGTCAGACAGGACTGGACGGCATTTATCCTGCACTGTGGTACCCCATGGAGGTTGACAGGTCATAGAAACAGAGTAGGTGCCTCCCTAGGAATGAATTTCAGCAGAGCATTTAATCCCTGGAGTTCAAGGTCATTGCTTTGATTATGTGTTCCCTTAAAGAAATCCTACATCCTGAAAACCACAGAATTCGTCTTCAACAGACTGAAATCACTGTCGTCTTTCTGATATTGTTTCCATTTTGGCAATGGTGAGCAGACCTTCAGAGCAGCAAGGGTGAGAGAGGGTGTGGGAATTACAGGGGCCTGTATTTCAGCTAACTAGAGTCTTTTCTCACGGTGACTCAGGAGAAGGCTTTAGGTTTCATTTCCAACTTTCTTAAAATCGTTTTGGAAGAGTTACCACTTCCAAGTAAATTTCAAAAAATAAGGTAGAAATACTAGATTATTTTTTAAAAAATCATATTTAACCTGCATATTTATTGTTCATATTTATTACATTTAAATAATTTCTTATTCAGATCAACTGATAGAAAGTTAATCAACCAACACAGTTAACACAGAATCTTTTGTTTTCCATTGTTCTTTTATCCTGATTTTCTGTTTTTGTTTTTTCGAGATAGGGTTTCTCTGTGTGGTCCTGGCTGTCCTGGAACTTGCTGTGGACACCAGGCTGGCCTTGTACTCATAGAGATTTGCCTACTTCTGTCTCCCAAGTGCTGGGATTAAAGGCGTGCACCACCACTTCTGGGTTTATTCTGATTTTTTTTTCATAGCTTCTGGTCTCTCAGTATAACCTGATTGGTTTTTTGTATTTATCTATCCATCTATCCGTCTGTCTATCTATCTATCTATCTATCTATCTATCTATCTATCTATCTATCTATCTATCTATCATCTATCTATCTATCTATCATCTATCGATCTACCAGTGTGTGTGTGTGTGTGTGTGTGTGTGTAATGTGCGTGTGCACGTGCCTGCATCAGCTTATCTGCCCCACGTGCACACAGTGCCTCAGAGGTGCTGGATCACCTGGAATGGGGTTGTGAGCCATCACTTGGTGCTGGGACCTGAGTCAAGGTCTTTTGCCAGAGGAGGAAGTGATCTTAATCCTTGGGCCATCTCTCCAGCCTCCTCATTCTTACTAATAAATACAGCAAAACTTTGAGGCTCAACAAAGGTTTTTTTTTTTTTTTACCAAATTTTCATTTTACTAAATAAAATCTTTTAAAAATCCAATAATTAATATTTATTATCCCATTAGTTCATGAAAGGATGCCATACAAGATTCAGAAGGACCTACTAGCCTAAATAGACATTTAAATCAAATAAACTCAGTTTTCAGAAGTCCACTTTATGTCTTAACTATTTTTATTTTAATATGGACCACTGAAAATTTTGGTATAGACACACAACTTCAAAAATTCAGACTTTGAAATTTCTGTTGGTTATTCTTTTCTCTCCTCTCCTATACCACTCGATAATCCTGTGCTCCTCGTCTGTTCCTGGGGCCACAGTAGGAAGATCCATCTTGCATTCTCACAGTGGGATTGCAACAAGTTGCTTTGGACTGCGGCTCCTTAAGCAGTACCTCCACCGCAGTGAATCAGGCTCAGTATATACCACCCCACACTCTCCACCCCAGTGAATCAGGCTCAGTACTCATTGTTCAGAACCAATTTCAAAAGGGTTCACAAAGAATTAGGTATTATTACTTAGTTACATTAAACAAAGACAGAAGACTTTCTTAAGGTATACATTCAGGGCTTGCAAGTGCATATATTATTACAAAGTAGCTTTTTAGAACAGGGGTTTTACTTTTTAAAAATGAAGCCGGGCGGTGGTGGCGCACGCCTTTAATCCCAGCACTTGGGAGGCAGAGGCAGGCGGATCTCTGTGAGTTCGAGACCAGCCTGGTCTACAAGAGCTAGTTCCAGGACAGGCTCTAAAAAGCTGCAGAGAAACCCTGTCTCGAAAAACCAAAAAAAAAAAAAAATGAATTATTACTCCGCCCTGCGCACTGAAAACAGCCCTCGCAGTAAGGAAGGCCATATGGTGGGAACCCTTCCTCCTCTTCCTGACTCCCAGTTTCTCAAATCCCCTCCCCAGAGATAACTACGGCAACTATGCTTACCAGATTTTTATCCGTCTTTCCATAGATAGTCTGTGATTATGCAAACACATATATCCCCAATTCTTTCTTTTTTATAAAATGGTAGCACATCATTGCTCCTGACTTTTGAGGTTAATATATCTGAAGGCTGGTCTGTGTTGGAAACTGTGGGCTTTCCTCGCTCTTTTTAATGCCTGTGTAGTGTTTTAACTTGCATATCTGCACACAGTTTGCTTAACTAGTTGCCCCCTATGCTTTCTACAGTCTTTTACCTTTTCAAATGATCGCATGTTACATGTGTACCTGTGTGAGGATAGCTGTGGAGTATTCTGACCGGAGCTGCCAGGATCAGGAATGGGCATACTTTTGACACTTCCTGCACATTTCAATAAAACATTTGGGGTTTTGAAGGATAGTAACCTTCTCTGCACCTGCTATTTGGAACTTCTCCAGGAAGATCCTAATTCCTACAGGAGTGTTTCTGAAGAACGCTGAACGTCACGTTCAACGTGGGGCCTTTAAAAAGGTCAGAGTCGCCTTCGCAGATACTCTGCTTTGGTTGCTGACTCTGATTTGCAGTTTTCCAGGTCTAGATCACAGCCCCACCATTCCCCCTTGGACATGCTTAGGTTGATCCAGATGGATAACCTAGGCAGTCAAAAAATTGTTCAAATGAAAATAATACATTGTTCTTAGAAGCTAGGTGTGAGGGAGCCCATGCGCAATCCTGGCATGGGCCAGGTTTAGGCAGGATTGTGAGTTTAAGGCCAGCCTGGGCTATACAGAAAGACTCAGCATAAAAGAACAACAACAAACCCCAAAACCCAAAAACCCAAAACCAAAAAGCTGCTGCGGGAATCTGAGACAGGTAAGGCTCGTGGTCCTCCTGCTTATCATCCTCTCTCACTTCTCTGCTGCTTCACCTTAAGCAGTCACAGAGACATTGCTGGATCTTCCACTCCTTTAGGAAATATGGGTTGATGAAATCCATATTAGGAGATGGGGAAATGGAGGAGGGAGGGAGGGAGGGAGGGAGGGAGAGGAGGAGGAAGGAAGGAAGGAAGGAAAGAAGGAAGGAAGGAAGGAAGGAAGGAAGGAAGGAAGGAAGGAAGGAAGGAAGGGACAAGGGAGGTCAAGAAAGAGGTGGGAGAGTCCATAGCGATCTGAATCCTTCCTTGCATTATTACATGCAATTCTTGCAGACCTGTGCTTTCTCCTTTTATGCATGCATTTTTTTTAAAATTTCACTTTCTCTCACTCTCCTTCCCTCCCCTTCCTTTCCTTTTTTTTTTTGTGCTTGTTTTGAAAGATACGGCCCCTTCTTGAACGGGTAGGATAGAGCAGTGGTTCTCAACCTTCCCTGATGCTGCTACCCTTGAATACAGTTCCTCATGTTGTGCTGACCCCTAACCATAACATTATTTTTGTTGCTATTTCAGAATCGTAGTTAGGCTACTGTTATGAATCATAACGCAAATGTTTTTTGGTAACTAGAAGTTTGTCAAAGGGGTCGCGACCCAGAGGCTGAGAAGCACCGCTATAGAGCGTGGTAATTATTCCATGTGGATCAGGTTCCGGCTAGCAGCATCCAGTGGGGATGATTTTTTTTTTAATTTTAGTTTTTAATTATATGTGTGTGTGGCAGGGGGAATGTGGGGTATGCACCTGTGAATGCAGGCATCCGTGGAGGCCAGAGCTGTCGGATCCTGCACCCCAAGGGAAGTTGGGCTGCAGGGTGGTTGCGATTTGTTCAATGCTTGCACCTGAACTCAGGTGCCTTAAAGAGCAGCACCTGCTCTTCACTGCTGGGCCTCCTCAGGGTGATGCTGTCGGGTGAGTTTTCCCGTGCTGGGTGTGGCATAGTACCTGCGGTCCGTGGGCTTTGTTAGTGATTTGGTCGCTGAAAGCTCGTGGGTTCCGAGAAAAAAACCCGATGAAGCTTTTCTCTTTAGTTATCCATTCACATGATGCTGAAAAGCCCCATTCGGGGCTTCTCTATAAGGCTGCTTTATAACAATTAAGCTAACTGTGGTTAGGAGATTAGTTCCAGCATCTTTTATGGGCAGCTACAATTTTGGTCGAAAGGATGGAGTGCGCAGTCTCAGCCATTCCGAAAGGAAAATGTTACCGGCAAATTCCAACGTCTTTCCAACCAGCTGGGGCTCTCGGAAACCACTGACACCTCTCATCAGTGAGCTCACACAGTCGGAAGCAAACCAGGGAGGGATGTGCCCTTAGTCTGAGAAGCTGGTCCCATTCCATTAAATGACAGCACCCCCCCTGCATCCCACTCAAGCGGCTGAAGGAAAATTGTGGAATTGCTAACGCTAGCTGCAGCTGCCAGGAAATGATACTAATTAGTTTAATTTGCAATAACACAAGCACTTAACTCTCCAAATAATCTAAGTTGGTAAGTCAGTTTTTATATTATGACAATGACGTGCTTAAGAGACAGGGAAGCGGTGCTTTTTTGACCTTTGACACACATTTTTTGATGAAGGAGCGGAGCCAAAGACAATTATACTTTCATCTGTTTTCTGGGGGAAATTATTTAATACACTAGAAGGTTTGGTGGCGTTACATAAAGAAAGGAAGCTGAGCATGTCACCAAAGGTTTACAGTCAAAAGGATTATTTTGTTAAAAAAAAAAAAAAGAAAGAAAAGATGATTGTCCCAAAGGATGGTAATAGCTCTTGGATCACTAAAGTCCCGGCAACCCCAGGTTCACCTTTGCAGGGCTCTAGTTTCCGCCTTTGCCCTTCTCTGTGGCGATTGTCAGCTCTGGAGAAGAGGATGTCGCATTTCTCGTCCCCCTGACGCCCTGGCCTTTATCTGTCCTCAGACAAGGCCCGCACTGCTGTTCCCGCTCCTCCACACAGGCGAGCATTTATTAGCTTTCCCTCTCTCTGGACACCTTGTATCCACATGGCTTTTCCAAGTCAGAAAGGCGCAGCCTTCGAAAGTGTCTGCATACACAGTCCCCGGGCGCCTCGGAGCTGAACGAGCTGCATCTTTCCAGTTGGTCTCTTCTTGGGATGATCATTTTTATTCCATACCAGGCTGGGGGGTTTGTGTCTGCCACCAAATGCATGAACTAGTGTAGAGCAAAACGGCATCCTCCATCCAAGAACCACATACGTGCACCGGGTGGTCTTCCTGAGATGAGAGTCTTGTTTTGGGGTCTCAGCTTGGTTTTTTGTTTTTGTTTTTGTTTTGTTTTTCATATTTCACCCTTTTCCCCCCTTCTCCTCCCTTCTCTTCCCCTCCGTGATTTCATTACTAAGTTTAACCTGGGTCGGCGAAGCTTGTGAAAATCTTACCATAGTAGGAGTCTTTCCCAGGAGTCAATGCGCCGAAAGCTGTGTGGCTTTCTGGAGCTCCCTTACTCCTAGCAACGCCTATTTGCACTCGGTGAATGACGTTTATAAAGAATGGTTGGACTTGTGTTTCTCCTTGCCATCCCAACTGTCGTTCAGGGGTAAAAGCAAAAGTGTGCTTTCTTCTGGGAGATTTAATCGTAGCGAAGAGGAGCTAAGTTTAAGGTCCAACATCAAACATGTGCCGGATACTTCTCCGCCACGTCTTGTTCTTATAGCAATTACTGGGGGAAACTAGCACAGGTTTTACCATTAAAAAGAAAAAAGGAAAGAAAACCCACAACATGACGTTCTCTTTTTTAATTGATACACAGCATTGTATCAATTAAATTAAATGTTCAAACATTGAAAAAAAATCATCCCTGAAATGGATAAAATACTCTTAAAATAGGGCAGACGGGGATGGCGCACAATGTTGAGGGAAGGGCATTAAAATAGATGCTTAATAATTTTTACCAGTTTTTGTTGTTGTTGTTCGGAAATTCTGCCTCACTGGAGTCTGTCATGGAAGCCACCTCGTTAACATTCTGTCAATGTTTCCATCATAAATAATCCTCCCTGTTGAGAGCTTTTATAAAAATTTGCTTTCTCCTAAAACTTGACAGGATACACAGGATTCCTTTGTCCCAGAGAGAGAGATTGTTTCAAAAACAGTTGGGAGGAATAAATAAGGATGATGAGCATATTGTGAAATGAGAATCAGGAGTTTCGCACCGTATTTCTTTTAGTGGCCTAAGCAGTGATGTGTTTAGATAGATTTTGGCCCCCCAAAATGAAATTTTAGAAAGATGTCACTTGTCCGCTGGTAGTGATTGAGTAAGGATGCTTTCGTCCCTCTCTGGTCCCACCTCCTCTCACTCTCCACAGCCCATCTCATTTGGTATCAAAGAAGACACACAAGAAAGAAAGGCCAGGGTTACATCCCACTATCCATTTCTTTCTTATTAAACATCTAAAGAAAAATTATCATTAAGGACTCTGGGTACTATACTAGTCACATGCCCATCCATGGGCAATGCCTACACACGTCTTAGAGCATGCTTAAAATAAGAAAAATGGAAGAACAATTTTTTTAAAAAAAAAATAATGGGTTGACGGGAGGCCAAGAATCTACCTTGGCTCCTGTCGATGATTGACAGGGTTAGGAACGCCCCCTAAATCTCTGCAGAGCTGGTTTCCTCAAGTGAGAAACGCGGGCATCGGCAATCTAGTTCTTTCTTCCTATGAGCACAGTTTTGTTATCTGAGGTAGGAAGGGCACAGCTTTCAAAGACTGAGCTTCCTTCCCACACTTTGCAAATGCCTCCTGATGAATGAGCAAAGCCTGGGGCCTCTAAAAACTGTTTGGGGCTCCACCAGAAGTACGACTTTAAGGATTGGGAACAATACTACCGTGTGTACCGTGTATCTTATGAAAATAATCGCTAATGTATATCATCCATTTTATTCTTTAAAAACAGGTTAAGTCATCTCCATTGTGTAGGTGAGAAAACGGAAGTCCTCCAGGCCGACTGACAGGGCCATGTGGGAGCTGCTACAGCATTCAGAAATGGATTCTGTCCTGCTTCTGGACAGTTGCTTCTCTTCAAATTTCCCTGAGAATGCTTCTGCTTAAAGCAATAGGACTTAAGGTTTACAAGTCCCTATGTGTGTATCTGCTTGCCAGTGAGCCAGACCTTTGTCTTATGGCTCTGATGTCCTCAAAACTATCAGCATAGCATCCCTGCATCTCTGGACCTCAGCCTGTTGACAGTCAGTCTCGTGCTGCACATCCCTGCATCTCTGGACCTCAGCCTGTTGACAGTCAGTCTTGTGCTGCACATCCCTGCATCTCTGGACCTCAGCTTCATGCTGCGGGTCCTTGCATCTCTGGACCTCAGCCTGTTGACAGTCAGTCTCGTGCTGCAAGCCCTGTTCGACTTCAGAGTGCAGAAGGCTTGCTCTCATTCTCAAAGCTTCAATCCCCATCTTTCTGTCTTGTGTTCTCTCTCCCTCCTTCCCACTCCTTTTCTCTTTCTTTGGCTTGTACGATGTCTCAAAAGACAAGAAATACCCAAACCCTTCGATTCTTAAAGATAAACAGGTTTTATTTGGACGCTCTTTAAGACCAAGACTTTCAGTTTCCAGAGGACCTGAGAACCTCTCCCTGGTGTCTGGCTGCTGAGAAGCTCTGATGTCAGATACTGTTCTCAGTGCAAGAGCCATCTGGATTCTCAAACTTCTGGTGCAGCCTCTGATGCCTCCAGTGTCTCCACATATGCTATCAAGAGTGTGGCATGGGGACCACTCACCAACCCTTGCATATATCACCTAGTTCTCTAAGCTTCCACACCTAGAACTCTCAATGCTGTGACAGCTAAAACATGAAAGAAATTCAGCCCTTAGTTCAAAATTAGCCAACGAAGGGCTCTTTTGAGTTCCGAAGAAATGAGGGAACTCCCCCATTTTATCGGTGATGCCCAACATCACAAAAGCTGAGTTCTGTGATTTGTTCAGTTAACAGAAGGGCAGATAGAGAGTGGAAAGGGGGAAATTCAGTAGGGCAGATGGGGACCAAAGAGCCCACTGCTACTTATGGTGATCTAAAGAACAATACTGCCTATGGATTTAAAGTAGACGTCAATATTTCTGGTCAAATATTCAAGGTCTTGGCTTTAGCAAGAAATAAAAAAAGAATAATGCATTCCCTTGCCAGAAATATTCAAGAGTTTTACATCATAAATCAGTTGTTTGAGACTGAAGAGCCTTCTATTATCCTCTCCTATTACAGCAGCGACCACAAGAGTGTAGGGAAACTTGCCATGTTGGTCTCCTCCGGGGGGGTGGGTAAGGCCAGACCTGCTGGGAATGGTACCCACAGTGGACTTCACCCAGCGCAGCTTCTCAAATACATCATTATTCAGGACCCGCTGCCGTCCGACAGCAGGCTTGCTCAGAGACGCATGGCTTGCCTTTGTGATTTCTGTCTCCACGTCAGTAAACAGAACTCAAGAATTCAGAGGGATTACGGAAGGTCTCGGAACCAGCCAAGCAAATTGGAGGAAATAAGCGATGTGTTGATTACATAGGCTCACTTGGAACACAGCGCTATCACGGATAACATACAAACCCAGGGTTGGGGGATTCTTAAATCTTCCTTAACGCTCGGAAGTGCGTGAATCGCATCGCATTTACCAAGCTCTCTTGGGTGTGGGGGGACAGCATGATAAGGTGGAGAGAGAGTCATTTTATTGTCTTAACATTAGAATATGGATCATTCCCAGAAAACCTGAGCTCGCAAGGACCCTGGCAACTGGCACCATATAGCATATACCCTGTAGGTCAGGAAAGCACAATAGAAAGGAAGAAACAGCTTCTGTTGGCTTGCGGGGCTCCGATATAGGCTTGCTATGTGTCCTTTATGTGAGAACTTAGCGTGCCCATCACAGCCATCCCCGATGGGTACCCTAGGAGGCTGTTTAATTGTAATTCGGCAACTTAATGGGGCTGCATAGGAAGCCAGAGCCACTTTGCATATGAAGGTATACCAGTCGTCTGAGTACGCTCCTCCTCATCACTCATAGAGTGCAGCTTTAAGGCTAAATGTGTTTGTTCAAAATCCCCCCCCCCCTTCCCAAGTCACAAGGGTTGCTCACTCTAACCAGCAATTTAGAAACAATAAGAACACTTTTCAGGAGAATTATAATGTGGTTGTCTGATACCCAGAATGCCCCTTTGTCAAAGCGTCCCTTATAATCAGCATGAGAAATGCAGGGTGAGTTGGCTTGGAGAAAAGGGGTGGTGTGTGTGTGTGTGTGGGGGGGGTGGATGCCACATCGCTGCTGGCTTGATAGAACTTTACTTTCTTCTCCGTGAACACACTGATACAGAGTTATCCCAGTCTGTGAGCCCCTGCCCTGCCCCACCTCTGCTGGGCTTGCTGTCACCTCTCAGGCCCAAGAAATCAGGAACAGATGTGCCAGGCCTTGAATGAGAAAGCAGGGGTCAGAGGGCACTTTGTAATATGCCCAAAACTTATCCGAGGGCTTCCAGACAATTAAAGGATGTCAGAATTCATGCTTCAACAGTGTCTAACTCTTTGGGAGATTCCACGTCGAGTTTTTGACAAGTAAAAATTGGAAATGTCTTTTGAAATAATTTGCAATACCTAAATTGACTGTGTAGCTCATGTTACAATTAAAACACAGAACACTCAGTTATGAATGGGGAATGTATTAATATGAGGCCAAGAAAACCTTTATCTGTAGAAGTCTGAAGACTGAAGTTTTTTTATTTTTAAGTGTGTTCTATTAGAAGCATCAAAGACACCTTTATTTAGATTTAAGAAGCCAAAAGCTTGGGCATCCTGGATGCTGCAAAAAATGTCAGGTTCCTGTTATGACAGGATTTATTTCCACCTGTGTTGCTCCATGAGCCTCTGGTCAAGGCATCTCAAGAAAAATAAAACAGACCATAAATTTACCCAGAAGGGAATATGAATAAATGATGCTGGATTTTTAAGGAGAATTTTTTTTTTTATTTTTTGCTGAGATTAGGCTACAAAAGTAGTGCATGTCTATAAGGAAAGACGAAAGCTGATTACGTGGTAGAAGAATAAACACCGGCTTGCTGAAGCCTAATTTTCCAGATCTAGCACAAGGAAAGCTTTTAGATAAAGTTCCTGTGTTGTAGGGAATTTGTAAACGTTGCTCTTTCAAATATTAATAAGCCAGCTTGCTCTGAATTTAGACGACGGGATTGGGTGTGAAGGGAGAAGTGGAAATTGTCCCTGTCCCTGTCCCTGTCTCCTGCTTCTTCCTCTCCCTCCTTCCCTCCTTCCCTCCTTCCTTTATTTCCAGTGCTAGGCACTGAACCCAAGACCTCATGAAGGTTAAGCACATTACCGGCGAAGGTTCAGCCCTTTTACTGATGTGATACCACAGCAGTAGTCCCCCAGGACTTTCTATCCATCCGAGACACATAGAGACCTAGCCTAGAAAGGGGGCGTCTGGTTCCTGTGACCTCAAGGAGGAAGAGGAATGGGTCAGGCCACCTCCTTAAACTCCCAAATTCCCGTCAGCTGGAAACCCCGGCCGAAGACTTGGAGAGCTAACTTTTACCAGGCGGTAGTCACTGCACGTCATTAACCCAGTTTCATTATTGTGGTTATTCTTAGTCCTCAGGGGGAAAAGGAACGATGCCTCGATCTGAAAAAATACAACAGTACTGACTTCCATATAAAGACAAGAATCGAAGGGAAAGCGTTTAGGCGGCGCACAGACGGTGCTAACTGAAAGTAAAAGTACTGTTTCCTTTGTCGCAGTCCTTGGACGTTTATAGACATTACAATGCGGTTTACAAAGGACAAAGGTCAAGCATGCACCAAGGGCCTTAGGGACCGTCTGCCAAGTGGACGCCAGGGCATCCCGAGCAGCCCATCTGTTCAGTGTGTCTGTCCTGGAGACTGGCTCCAAGCTATCTCGGCCTTTGAGAAAAGGGTGGGGCTGTTGGGAGTCTACCAGCCCACGGGACTCGCCATCTAGACCTGGGCTTTCACAGAGACAGAAAAACTCTGCCCACAATTTTTCTGTCACCTTCTGTTCTTGGAGTCTTGTTGGTGTTTGATCTTAAGGTAGACCGGAGAACGGGTCATTGCCAATGAACTCTTCAGCTGTGGTTTGTCAGACTTACAGGCTGCACACACACACACACACACACACACACGCACACACACACGCACACACACATGCACACACACACACTACTACTCTCTCTCTCCCCCCACCTCTCTCTCTCTCACACACACACCCCACATATACACCACACACGCACACATGTACACCACACATACCACACATATCACACACACACACACACACACACGAGAATACATGTTGTACTAAGTAAATTAATCCCTAGAGAACACTGGTGCTCATGCCTTCCCCCTGACAGAAAGGTGCCGCGTATAACAGTCAGGAGGGCAGGGAGGAGGCACACAATAAAGCGTTTAGGACCTTAACCCTCTGCTCATCACCTCATTAAGGCAGAAAATGTGGCATGACTCTCACCACTCAGGCCAAAGTGATATCTCTTTTTCTGCTGGGACCTGAACCATCACGCCGTCTCTTGGACTTTATGTAGCCCTACTGCGGGCCCTAGTGTACTAAGGACTTAGTTGGTGAAATGTTTGCAATGGTTCTGAATGCCAAAAAAAAAAAAAAAAAAAGTTATAAAAGTTGATCTGAGCAGTTGTAGGATGCTGGGGTCCCCAGCTGCTCCACCCTCCACCGGATCCACCCTGCCATTTCAGTGGGCAATTGCTAAGAGGGAGGAAGGAAACCTCACATAAAGAGATCCCCCCTCTAAATGTTAACTAAAAGTCCCTTATCTCTGCTGCCGCCCTAACTACCTCACTAATTCTGGTACCAAAGTCATGCTGTTAAGGAAATAGCTGATTTAAACAAAGCAGGCGTATTTTTAGAACAATAAAAAACCCTATTCAGGATATCTAATTATGCAAACTGTGAACAAGAAGACACTAGTCTTGCATTAGCAGAGACTTGACTCTTGTTGTAATTTGCTCTTTTTTTCGCAGCAGAAAGCGGTTCCTTTCTGTCTCTCTGCTGCCTTAGCAGGGCTTGGCGCTTCTGCCAGAGCGGCGCGGGTCACCGCAAAGTGTTTCTGTTGCTGCGGTAGACTGCAGTTAGGGAGCGTGGCAGGATAATGTATTGTAATGCAGATTACGGTGGTTTGCTGCTGCGTGATTCACAGATATGATTGCATCTAATTTCAGAAGTAAGTGGAACCGTCTGCTCTTTTGTGTGGGCTGAAAGGCCCTTCGACGGCATTCAAATGACTGCTGCTTTTGCACCCTGAAGAAGAGAAAGGAAACCCACCCAGTGGCATTGCTCTATCTCCCCTTGCCCATCGTACCCGCCCCCCTCCAACCCAGCGCCATACTGGTTTTTTTTTTTTTTATGAGAATTTTATTTCTTTTATCTTTCCTCTGAGAAATAGTGCTGTCTGATGTTTTGGGGGTGTCGGAACATTTAGTTTTATTAAATTTTCTCCTTTCTCCTCTTACAGAGGGACCCCTCTCTCTGTCTCCTCGCCCCTCTCTCTCGCTCTTCCCTGAGGCTCTACCACAACGCAGTTCTCACTCTTCGCAGAAAACATCTCCAGGGAGACCCACGGCGACGAGGTGCTGGCTAACTTTATGAAGCCTGGTCTTCAGAGACCATCACGGACCCAGCTCTGAAGGATCCAGGTCACGTTTCCATTGAGCGAATAAGAGTTCAAGCTGTCCCCCACGTTCCCCGTCACGCGCCGATCCCGGCTTACGGTCTCCGTGTGTAGGTCTAGGCTAGGAAGCCCATCAGGAGGTCATGGTGGGAGAAAGAGTCCGGTAAAAGGAGCACAGGATGGATATATGTGGCAGGAGAGTGGGAAGGAAGTCAGAGGAGGGCGGAAGAGGACAAGTGGGCTCAGGGAAGAATGTGGGGGGAAAGAACCAACAGCAAATTTTGTTTGAGGTGCCTTAATAAAACCTAACGCTGTGCAAGCTAATTTTTTAAGTAAACAAGTAAAAGAGTAAAAACAGTTTAAAGTGCTATGGTTCATACAAAACTGCACCACTGAAAAAAGATAATGAGAATACTTGCAAATCTCTGAGTTCGAGGCCAGCCTGGTCTACAAGAGCTAGTTCCAGGACAGGCTCTAGAAACTACAGGGAAACCCTGTCTCGAAAAACCAAAAAAAAAAAAAAAAAAAAAAGAGAATACTTGCAATTAAGTAATCACAGTCTTAATTCTCAGGTATGACTAGGCTGTGGACTCTTTTTAAAGCCAGGTTCCTTTAACCTGCTAGCTCCCGGGATCCCACTTTGGAGGGAGGGTTTGCCGGGGCAGGCTGGCCGTGCACATCCTCTCTGGTCTTCTACGGCCACACACAGTCCTCTTTATGCAATCAGCCCCCCCCCCCCCCAAGTTTGAGTTTGTATCCCCTAATTGTGTGTTTCCTCTAATGTTTGTTTTCCATTGCTCTAACTCTGGTTTTACATCTCTCTCTAAAACAGCCCACAGAAGCAAGCTAACCATACTTTGCATTCCAAACAGACATGAAACCTAGGTAACAAGGCCTTTGGCAGGAAAACAGTGGGATTTCCCAGCGAACCACATGAATGTAGATGATTCTGGAAGCCAGAGGCTGATATAAGAGGGTAAGGACCAAATATCTGCAAAGAACCAGCCTGTCATTTCCTACAGATGTTCCGTC
Source organism: Arvicola amphibius (assembly GCF_903992535.2). Classification (NCBI taxonomy): domain Eukaryota; kingdom Metazoa; phylum Chordata; class Mammalia; order Rodentia; family Cricetidae; genus Arvicola; species Arvicola amphibius. Next base: position 30,630,046 of record NC_052064.1, read on the forward strand.
TTCCCGGGTCAGGCACGAGACTGAGTCAGGTTCTTTCCTCAGTTGACACCCAGAAAAGGATCTAGGCGATCAGAGTATAAATATCTTTAAAGGGGCCCCTCCCTTAGCCTTGCTCCCTCTCCTAGAGGCTGCTCTGTGTCTCCAGGCCACAGGTGTTGGGGTTGTGGGTTTTTATCTGACCCACAATTAAGTAGAAATCTGTGAGACAATGAGCTCTCCCCAAGAGAGCCACTATGTGACTCAGTTTCCCAGTATGGTTTTCAGAAGTCACCTTATATCTGCTGTTCAAGGCTTTTTCCCCCCAAGTGCTTCCTTTGAGTGGGCCACAGTAAAAGATGTTGTACTTTATGTAAACTTCTATCTACTTTTTTTTCTTAAATGCAGTTTTCTTTGCTGCCGGTTCTCTGATAGTCTGCTGGTTGGGCTGTTTCTAAGCTTTGCATCCTTGATCTTAAGGACTGAAGAGGCTGAGGCCAGAACCTCCAGTGAATCCCATGGGAGCTGTCTTCCCAGCACAGCCACTTAGCAAGCAGAAAACGCCACGAGGTGCCCTGAGCATCCTAGGTGAAAGGCACAGGTACCACCTCACCTGTACCCCAGGTGGGAAGGCCTACTAAGGAGAGCATCATTATCCCACACGATGTACACAAGATGGAAGAGGAGAGTCATTAGAAAACACACATCTGTAAGAGACAACGACTGGGCTCCCTTTCATCTATTAAAACTAATTGTAACATAGCAGCATCAGTTCTCCTAATTATTAGCATCTACTTCAAAGAGAACACTAGGGTGGGGCACAGCAGAGAAGATGTAGCAGAGAGAGCTCTTCCCCCTCTTCCCCGTCTTGAGGGGGTGTCTACCTAGTTTGTAGCAGGCGCAAGGGAGAGAGGAGAGAATAAAGGAGTCGGGCATCCTTTTACAATGTTGCAGCTCTTTGCTTCTATTTTTAAATAAACAAGCTAGGGGCTGGAGAGATGGCTCAGAGATTAAGAGCACTGACTGTTCTACCAAAGGTCCTGTGTTCAATTCCCAGCAACCACATGGTGGCTCACAACCATCTGTAATGAGATCTGATGCCCTCTTCTGGCCTGCAGGTATACATGGAGGCAGGAAACTAAATATAATAAACAAGCTAATTCCCACCCCAAACACAACAGTGCCCTCTGCTAACCTAATGCCACAGCTGCCAAGGCCCAATCAAGGGGTAAATGAGTCAAGCCCAAAGCTTTAGAAACGAACGGCATTCCTTTGAATGGGCAGCTAGGGCACTTAGGTTACTCCAACACAGCGTATCTTTGGAAAACCCAAGCTACACTATCTGTCAAACGAAGGGGTAGCCCTGTCGTTTTCAGACAGAAGAACATTCAGAAAAATCTCCAGGCACGGTGGGAAATATACATTCTTTTAAGCTATCACACACAGAAGGACCCAGTGCAGGTATCTGGAATTTATATGTAAGAATATCTATGTATATACAAATACATATATGCATGCAATCACAATGAATGATCAAAGAGACCGTGCATTGGAAGGAGAGTGGGGAGGGAACTATAGGGGGTGGAGAGAGGAGAGGAAAGGGAGGGACATTGTAATTAAATAAACAAAACAAAATCAAAAAGGAGATGAACAGGGCGATTCTAGTGAGCTGGCTGTTACAGGCTCCAGAACAATCCTGTGAGGAAGAAGTGTGTTGTTAGGGGGTGGTTGGGCTAGTTTGGCTGGCCATTGATGGGAGATAAAACCTTCTAAATTATAGAAGGTAGTCTTTACGAAAAATGTGCTTTTTTTCTCTCTCCATGGAGGAGCCACTCTCTCAGAGTGTAAGGATGGTCAAGTGTGTTCTTGCCTCACTCCAAACTGCAGGCGAAGGTCACTACCTCTTCAGAGAGGTCAGGACATTGCCTGTGTGTGGAGAGAGAGCTGTTCCCTCAGCACACCTGAGACGGCTCTACTCTGAGTCTTCTTGCACACTCTGCTAACCCGTGCCGATGGTGATGCCTTCGTGTTGACAGCCTGGGTTCCTACCACATGCCAGTGCCATTTAGGGAAGGAGTCCATGGCTCCCTGTCATTGTGCTTGAGTAAGGAATAGGGCAATTACCAGAGGCTTCTGGAAGCTCCTGTCTTCTCAGCTCCCTAATGGAGCATTGGATTCTGAGACTTGGGAGCCTAAACGGCAGTGAGGGCGCCCACGTATTTCAAAGGCTGTGGAAACTGCATTGCACAAGTGAAACCACCGGAAGTGTTCTGGCTTTCTGAAAGCATCCTGCTGAGATATTTTTCATCACTTTTTCAATATTTTTTTCTTGCTGTCATTTAAATAGAGCCTTGGAAACTTGAAACTTAAATCTGTTTCCCTACCCGAAGTTTTCCTTCCAGCGCGCGCACACACACACACACACACAACATACACACACACACACACATGCACACACACACATAGCTGCTTTGTTATTTTAGGATCACTTGTGGACTAGAGACACTGATCATTTTTTTTAATCAAAAATATACATGAGTCTTCTTTCCTCATATTTTCCCCACACAGGCTACATCATATTCCAATGGTGAATTAAAAGCCACGTAGGCAAAAAACGAGAGACGGGCTCATTGCAACAGAGGAACAAGAATGGTTAAGTGTGCATCTCTTCCCAAGTAAGTATCTATCCACCGCCTTTCTTCTTTCCTTTTACTCTTATTTTTCTTCCTTTTTTTCTTCCTTCCTTCCTCCCTCCTCCCCTCACTCTCTCAATTTGTTTTTGTTTTGTGGTGTTTCTTTAATGATTTAATTCTGCAAGCCGAGATGTCACAGGTCACTTTGCCAGGTGCAGACTTTACGTACCACACGGCACTGGTGGTCTCTCATACGCTCAGCGTGAGGAGCCCAGGCTGTGATTCCAGGCCTCATGACAGCTTGGCCTCGCACACACACACTCCTCTTCCAGATCGGCACGTACGCGCTCTGCATTAGCTCTGGGTGCTCTCTATTCACTTCTTCTTTTAAAACTTTGTTTTTCCCGTTGTTTCTCCTGCATTCTCATAATAATTGGCGCTCCCTCTGGTAGCTAAAATTACACCTGTAACTGTCCAAAACTATTAGTAAAGTCAGCTTCACCCGGAGGATAAAGTATCTGTCTTGTATTTCAGACAGATTGTGTTCCAACACCATTGTGGTCAGATTTTTATTAAAAATTCTTCATATTTCTTTTCTCTCTGTGCCAAACAGATCGCTACATTTTCAACACTTAATCATCTTCATCATCTCAAAATATTTCCACATTAAAGGAAAATATTTAAACTTCTTTCTGGGGCATCAAAACTTTAGAACACTGCATGAAGCCTGGTTTTCATAAAGCCCCGCAGAAGGGTAGTGTGTGCACAGAAGTGACTTTAGAAATAATTGTCAAGGTCAGCTCTGGGGAGCGCTGGAGTGGTCACCCTGGAATGCCCTGTGCTGGAGTTCTCTGACGGCTGCCTCTGCACCCAAGCTTGCTCTCCCTTTCTTGGAACAACTTGGAGAGTTCTTACCACTGATAGGAAACTGGCTACCTTTAAGAGGGCTGCTCTTGGGCAGGGATGGGAACTGGGAGAGAAGAGGGTAGAGGAGGAAGAAGGGTGAGAAGCTGGGGGTGGACGGAAGGAGGGACACAGTCATGGCTCCCCCTTTTTCCAACGGCAAAAGGCAACATCTTTAAATAGCTGCTGCTCTAATAGTCTGACAAGAAAAGTAGAAACCTTTCTGGACGTCTAAGACTGAAGGAGTTCAGCACAGAGACCTGATCATGCCTGTGATCGAACAAGAGGCCCCCCCAGAAAACCCAGAGATGAACGACAAGCTGAAGCCACAGATGGGAGGAACAGAGGTAGAAGTGAAGCCTGCTTTCGTAGTGACAGTAACCCAGCAGGTGACACTTGAGGCAGGAAGATAGGGACAGTGAGGCTTCTGGGACAAGATCTAGACCTGTCCCTGAAAGACTTCCAGTCTCTCCTGATATTCCTCCAGCTAGGAGCCGCCGTGAGTAAAGAATCCTGGACCTACCAGGAGGTACCTGTGTCCAGGGCCTCTGTATTCGGTCCGTCCAGACAGGCTAGGTTTTGTCTCTAGAGGACCATGGGGGCCCGTGGCTCTCTCTGGAAGTGCAAAGGTCAAGTCTGAGAGCCAAAGATGGCAGGGGCAGATGTTTGAAGGAAGAGGCATGTGGCTTGAATATATAAGATAGGGCTATGTATGCATAAATTGTCATAAGCAACAAGCGGCTGGCAGGCCAACGGCCGGGCCTCATCAGAGAACAGGACAGCTAGGCAGAAGTGGGAGCCTACCCTGTCGTGCTCACTGCCTCCATGTCTAGGTTTGAACTTTGGAGAGGCTGTGAATTCTGCTAGGAGAGAGACAAGGTCAGAAGAAAGGGTGTGTTTGACAACTGGAGAATTTACTGTCCAATCAGATTGGGACGTGTACAGTACAAGAGCCCCCAAATGATTCGCAGGCTGTAAATGTTAGAGGCATGCCTAGGGAAGAGGAAAGCGTCTCCGTGCTCTGGGGGCCACCTGGAAAGGCTGTGGGCTCTGACCGCCCTGCCAAAGCTGTACACTGGGTCATGTATGCCCAGTCATAATCTACTACCTGAAGCAATATGGTTAAGCTATTGGCCAAGCGTCATTGCATTAACACAGCTTCTGTGTGATTATTTCCGGTCTAGGTTGCCAGAAACGAACAAGCAGCCTCCGGCTCGTGCCCCCATTCCCAGAGCACTTGGATGTGGCGAGAGGACCTTGGCTGGTTAGGTGAGGGTCCCTGAGCTGGCAGATGATGTTTCAGTATCCTACCGGGCTCAATGTAAAACAGAAGACCCGTAGCAGGTGTGTCCAGAGATGGGGCGCATGGGTGGTCTTGAAGTGCAAGGGGGTGCTCTCCCCCAAAAGGAGCAGAGCCCTGCAGACCACTTGGTCCCAGACTTGGGGTCTTCAGAGCCAGAAGCAAATCAAATGCACACGGCTTTACGCAGCAGAATATGTAGCAGTAAGAGAGTGGGATTCGGGGAAGTCGTTCGGTCATGACACTACAGCCCGCAAACTGTTGCTTCATAAGGAGAGGACAGTGGTGAGCAGGAAATCAGTACACTGCTCCAGGTGAGGTCAGAGAGAGGAGGCAGAACGTCAGCATGCAGGCATAAAGCCCTTGCCAGCAACTGAATCAGCTGGTACCTTGGTCCTAGGGTCCTCAACAGTTAGGGCTGTGAGAAACGAATCTATCCAAGCCACACCCACTGTGGTAGACCATGCCAGCATCTGGAACCAAGACACTTGAAGACCCTGCATAGTGCCATGAAGACAGACAAACAGCAAAAGGCCTGAACGAGGAGAGACCTTATGGTCCAGGGAATGGCACAAAATGTGATCTGAACCGTGACATGCGGAAGACCTGAAGGCTCACATCCCCGCTTCAGGAAGTTAAGAAGCAAATCTGAAAGGAAGAAGAATTCTCCCCAGAGCATAATTTCTGTAAGCAGAGATTAACCAGGTTGAAAATGCTGGGGAGAAAATATATGCAAAGTCAGAAAAGTCTCCAAAGGCATGATTTATTCAGGGACAACTTGGAGTAAGGAACATATCAGGACAGAGGCAAGATACAATGAAAAGCTAGCTAAGGGGCAGGTTCTGAAATGTCTTACATGCCTCATCATGGAGGCCTGTGGGGTGAAAAGACAAGAGATTGAAGAGTGGATGATACCTTGATTTTTCTACCGTGTGATATCGAACCAATTCTTTAATTCTAATTTCATATCAGTAAAATACAAATGGAAGCTGGGCATGTACTTCAGTGTTAAACTGTTTGCCCAAAATGGATGAGGTCCTAGGTTTGAACCCCAACACCGTAAAAGGAAGAGAGAGAAAAAGAGAGGGGGTGGAAGAGGGACAGGGAGGGAACCTATGAACACGGAGCTATGTTTCTCCTCCTATCAGCAGAGAAAATGCAGCCAAGCAAAGAGATTGCCTATCCCCCCTCCCCGCCACACTATACACTCAGTTAGCCAACATATATCTGAGTGGAAGCAATCAATGCTGGTAAAGATGTGGAGAAGCAGACACTTCCCAACATTATTGGGGTGTCGCTCTGTCGTTTGAACAGGAAAATGTCCCTCCCCTGGTTGGTTGAAGTCTTTGTGTCCAGATGTCAGTGCAGCACTGTATTGGGAGGAAGTGGAAAGTTTATGTCGTCAGTTATCTCTGAAGAAGACAAGGCAGTGGCCCTGAAGATGACACCTAGTCCCTGGCCTCTTCCTCCCTCCCTCCCTCCCTCCCTCCCTCCCTCCCCCCCTCCCTCCCTCCCTCCCTCCCTCCCTCCCTCCCTCTCTCTCTCTCTCTCTCTCTCTCTCTCTCTCTCTCTCTCTCTCTCTCTCTCTTTCTCTCTCTCTGCATCCTGAGTATTCTCGGCTACACATTCCCAACACTGTGAGGTTCTGTCTTATCACAGGGACAGAACTGACTGAGCCAAGGACTGTGATCTGGGATCTCTGAAATCATGAGTCAAAATAATCTTCCCTCTCTCGAATTGTTTAGGGCAGGAGCCTTGTCACCGTGACGAGGCCCAGCTGATACATGTCGCATTAATACAACTTGCTAGGGTAAAGGTCTAAATATTTTACCAATTCCCCTGCTCGTCTGCTCCTTACACAGTTTCCTCTGGGAGCATGAACTCCCACAGTGCTTGGCTATTATACAGGACTCCAGTACGTTTATGTTCCTTGCTGCCTTCCCTGAGGATTTTGTGGAAGATTCCTAGAAACGTCTTTTATTTCTTTAAGGAAGAGAAGGCTTTACAATTTTGATCTGATGGCGGACATAAAGAGCTTCACCATGGGAGAAAGAGGGTGACAGCCACGGGCCTCCTTCTGTCGCTCTTCCTAGGGCCATCCTAGGATGTGCACACAGCGTGGAGGAGTCAGAGTGCTCCTGTTTAGCTACTTAAAAGAAGGGTGGAGCAACTGTACCCAGGTGAAAATGAGAATCCAGAGGAGGAGGGGGGCAGAGGAGAAGGAGTGATAGGAGGAAAAGGAAGAGAAAACGTGGAGGAGGCTGTAGTAGGGGGCTGCTTGGTGGGTTCCGGCTGCTTAGCCCCGAATGATCACACAGAGACTGTATTAATTAAATCACTGCTTTGTCTACTAGCTCTAGCTTCTTATTGGCTAACTCTTACATCTTAATTTAACCCATGTCTATTAATCTGTGTATTGCCACGTGGTTGTGTCTTACTGGCTAAAGTTCTGGTGTCTGTCTCCACCAGGGCTCCATGGCGTCTCTCTGACTCCGATTCCCTTCTCCCAGCATTCCATTTAGTTGCACCGCACCCTCCACCCACCCCTTACCCGCCCTCCCCTCCTTCCAGCCCACCTCCCATCTCCCTTCTCACCCACATCCTCTCCTTCTTTACTTCCCTTCGAGATCTAATGAGACTGGGCACAAACCCTCACGTCAAGGCTGGATAAGTCAACCTGGGAGGAGGAAAAGGGTCCCAAGAGCAGGCAAGGGACAGACTCATCATATTAATACACTTCCGAGTAAAGAAAATGTCCCAGTCACTTTCCTATGGCTGTTAAGGACACTACTTTCTGAGTAGCAGCCACCTTAACTCTTGAAGGCAGCATGAATTCCTATTACATTGTATCAAAGCAGTGATCAATTAGGACCTAAATGTTCTATTATCCAAGCTTTGCTTTATGCTAAATGTTTAAGAAGAGGTGTTACAACAAAAGGTAAGTGTTGGCTAAAACCACAAACATTTGTAAACATATTCTTGGCAAATGCATGCTCGTTACAAGACCTTTTTCAAAGAATGCCTGACGTAACAATATGTTGATTCATGGCTGATCATTTTCTTCATTCTATCCAAAAGGGAAAAGAGTATGGGAGCATTCATTTAGATTTTTTTAAAAAAATAATAACAGAATCAAAATAATTCTCCTCTAGGAAGCAGAAAGCTCTGTGTATCTCTGTGAACTGTGCATTTCTTTTAGAAATGAGTTTCCCATTATTTTAAAATTTTGCATGCACATACATGTGTGTGTGTGAGTGTGTGGTGTGGTGTGGCGTGTGTGTGTGTGTGTGTGTGTGTGGTGTGGGAGTGTACACATGAGTGCAGGGGCATGAAGAGGCCAGTGATATCAGATCTCCTGAAGCAGGAGTTCCAGGGAGTTCTGAGCTACCCATGGGAGCTAGAACTCGAACTCTGGGTTTTCTGCAAGGACACTGCACACTCTAACTGCTGAGCTGTCTCTCCAGCCCTGTATTTCTTACGCTGCTTGAGTGACATCCTCATCACCAAAGGCTTCTTATTTTTTTTTAAATTTTATTTGTTATCGCTATCGCTGGCACACGTGTGTGCACATACGCCTTGCTTGCATATGCGTGCTAACATGTGGAGGTCAGAGGACATCCTTCAGAAGTTCTCTCCTCCGGCTGCATGTCTCAGAGATCAAACTCAGATCAGCAAGCTTGTCTGGCAGGCTCCCTGACCACTGAACCATCTTGCCAGCCTACCAAATGCTGTGATTGGCTCTCAGGCCCTTTTGACTGAAGGGACACTCAGATAAATACATGGACGAATAGGTAACCATCCTCATGATTTGGATCGGGTCCTCCAGTAAAGCAATTTTAGGAAGTTTCTTAAATGACAGGGAGGGTGACATCAGGTCATGGGTGACACTGAAGGCCCGTGGAGTGGGAACTCAAAACCCAAAGCCCTGAAAATAGGGCTGTTAAATATTACACACACAGCCACGCCTTGCTAAACTCATTTTTCAGGACAGAAAAGCAGATTGTGGAATTATTCACGCCAAAGTAAATCCTCGCTTAATTTAATCGTCAAACTAGGTTTCCTAATATGGATATTTTCTTAGGCTTCAATTTGTTACATAGCTAACTTATTTTCTAATAGACTATGTTGGTAATAAGAAAATGAATTACATGCTCTTGGCAGAGAGATGACAAGCTAGATCTGAATTTATCCCACACAAACTTGGTACCCCCTTTTAAATTCAATAAGCTCGGATCCCTCTACAATATATCAGATCTGGAAGCCAATTATAAACAGATGGCAAGCCTCCGCACCCCACTGCTCAGTAGAGACCGAAGGCCACACTATACTTTTATCAGGAACTTTCTGGGGCATTATCAAAAGAACACACGGTCCAGTCAGGCTCATTCCGAGTTAAGGCGGCTCTGCTTCCTATTTTGGGGTCTTCTAAAAGCAAGCATCTAGTTGGCTGAGCAAGGCAGAAGCAGACAGCAAATTTAGTGTAGGGCTCCTCCCAGGAGAGGGCAGTGGCACTCCCTAGGGGCTGCCCATGCATCCCAGAGGCCCTGTGTGCTGAAGTAGAAAAAACAGTGGAAATCAGGCGCCTGGTGCTCCGCTCCCAGAACTCTGGTCTGCCTTTACCCACCACCTCCAGACTCAAATCAGGAGAAATATGGGAAAAGCCAACAGCCACCATGTCACCAGGTTTCCCATCACAGCGGGACCCACCAAAAATAATAAGACCCGTCTATGATAGGAAACCGAATTATTAAGAGCGTTAAACGCTGAAAGATTGCAGCCCCGTCGTAGCACGGGCTGCGTGTCGCTCCTCTCACTTGTCAAACACGAGTTCGTTTTTGACACTGATTTCTTAAATTTCCGCTGACTTGGCAATCCGCAGCCACTTCGCACAAGCTCGGTAATATCTTAAAGACTTCGCAGCTAAGCTTTGGGGGTTTAATTCAGCTCACTGACCTGTTTAAGAGACTAACGGAAATTTGTATCAATTTTCAGCGAAAGGCCGAAGAAGGCCCCTCTCGCTCCGAAAAGACTCTTTGTATCAACGCCATGAATCAAATGGTTTGTCTAAGTGGTTATTCCGTACCACCAGTGAGGGCGCAGCAATGTGGCCGTGAATCACATTTAATAACTTGTGGTTAGCTGTCATGAACACTTAATTTGATGTTGAACACAAACCCTGCAGGGCCGGAGGGGGCTGGGGAACAGGGAGTGGGGGGCAGGGTTAAGATTCACTTGGGGTCGGTCTCTTGGCTTCTTCTCCTCCCTCACGTTTCTGTCTGCACTTGGTTCGGCTTAGTCCCTTCAGCCGGGCTGCAGAAGCACTTGAATTCTTGGCGTCTATTGTCCCTTCGAGTTTTCCTGGGTCCTGCCCTCGTCAGGGAGGCTCCCCCAAGTACCACAAGAACATTGCAGCCCTTTGCAGTGTGCTGGTGGCGGAGAGCCGTCAGGCTGGCTAGAAGAATTCAAAGTGTCCAGGGAACCCACAGAAGATTTCTTGCCGCTTTTTAGCTGTCTGGCATGCAGCAGAAACCCCTCTTGTGTCAACTGCTAAACACTGCTGTCCCTGTGTCCTGGATGGAAAGCGCCAAAACTCTGCGAGACCACAGCCCCACATGTCAGCCATGTGTGCTGGCGGCAGCCGGCTCCAGCCGCCTCAGACGTTTTAATTCGTCACTCGGGAAAGCAGATGTGTCAGGCAGTTGGAGTACTTGGGAGGTGACCACAGCAAACTCCCTGAGGGGCCTACCCCGCTCCGCCCCCCCCCCCCCCAGGACCTCTGATGAGCCTCTTCCAGGCAGACCTAGAACCTAGAATGGCGGGGGCGGAGCCATCCTGGCCTGGACACAGAGACAGAGGAAGGCCAGGTCCCTGCCTGGGATTGGGACAAAGACAGAAGGCTGAGGCCCTATAGTCTGTAGTCACCTGCCCACCACCCTGCAGGTCCCGTATTTCATAATCCAAATCCCCAAAGCCCTTTCTGAAAGTGCCATTAACCCCAGTCGTCTCTCACCAGTCTCAGAGAGTTCCTCAGTCGCTCTGAGGATCTGTAAAGTGGCTTTCAAATTCTACTTTGCATTAACACGAGCCCCCAAACACACCCTGATCATCACAGTTTAGTTTATCCTCAGGACATCTGCTTCTGAGGGAAATGGAATTTGACATTAAAAAAAAGAAGAAGAAGAAGAAGATCCCGGTTTCACAGTGCAAAGGAGAGCCAATAAATGTGTTTTCAGGTACCATCCACGCATTTCGAATCAAAGCAAGCTCTAATACATTCAATAAACGCTAATTAAGTTGTAACACCTCTGAAAGCAATAAACACTCCCTCGGCATTCCAAGAAACTGAGAGACCTTTTCTGACTCCCCGCAGACACCTTTTCCTCTGGCCAGCCCTCCTCCACCGCAGAAACTGTATCACTGCTCAGAGCCACTGTCGAACGAGAGCCTGAGCCAAATTATTACCTTTGGCACGATGAATGTGAAAAGTGAATATTTCTGTTTGACATATTTTTATTTGAATGTGTCTATAAAATAAGAGAAAAAGGTATCTTGAAAAAAAAATCCAAGTTCATGAGATAAAAGCAACAAGGATAAAGCCACCCAATGGAACACACTCAGCAGATTCGTTATATAAAAAAAAATGCATGGGTTTGGAAGTTTTGTGTCATAAAGATTAGCAGGTCCATTCAAATAACAGTTATGGCACCAAGTTCACTAGTTTATAACACTAAGTTTACTAGTCCCACAGTAAATGACAGACACAAACTTTAAGGAAAAAATAAAACCAATATAATATACAAAACTGGGAAGAGCCACTTCAACAGGATCACTGGGGCTGAGTGAAAGCAAAGGATTTAGGGCCAGAAACATTTTCAGTTATTTAAGTATTTCACTTAAGGAGAAGTGAATTGAGTTCATGTTCATTATTTAATGGATTTTTTTTCCATAAAAAGGAAACTGAGGCATGGGGGAACTCTGGGAACTGGCCTGGAGCCCTGAAACCCTGGTTAATAACAGACCAAACATGAGAATTAGCTGCACATTTAAGACTGCTTCCTCGGCGGCTTCCTCCGCCAGTGTCCACAAAAATGATAATCTCTTATGACAGTTTAAGGGGGCAGGCCTCGAGACAAACGCCGGTAAAAAGCCCTAAGCCAACAGACAGCAAAAGAGAGCCAGAGGGATCCGAACCTCCTCAACCCGACATCGTTCCTTGAGAAGGGATTTCATTAAAGCGTTTCAATTCTCAGAACATTCTGGGTAGCCTGAAAATATGCAGATAAACACAGGAGAACGCGCGCTCAAATGGCTTCCTTCGTTACTCACTTTGCAACCAAGATTCTCTCGAAAGAATTCTCTCAAGCCGCCTTTTCCAAGCAGTGGGACTAGTCCTGTATCAGGGCCCTGTGACTATAGAGCCCAGGAATCCAGGATGGGTAGCTCGGTGAAGCCCTCCGGATGCTCAGTTTGGCGTCTTTGCACCTGGCCTCAACAAGAAGTCAGGAAGCCCATCGTTGGCCACTGCTATGTGTCCGTGTACACGCTAAACTCACTAGATTCTGAGGTGTTCGTCCAGGCTTGCCTTCCTACAGCTTACCTCACCTCTGAAGAGGTTGGGGGAGGGGGAACCGGAAGAAGGGAGGAAAAACGGAGCAGAGCATGGTAACCTGAGGGACCCTGCCGGGACTGGTTAAAAACGCCGTTTTAGACATTTCACTCAACGGGCTTTCTGCATGCCACATCTCCATAGAAATCCTGTCATCAAAGCCACCAGACACTATATTTGTTTTCTAATTACAGAGCCCGAGCTAACACTTTACTTTTTCTTCCCTATAATAACAACAACACTTTGTATTTATCTAGCGCCTTTCTTCCAACCAGCTCAAGCAGCGGCCCAGACATCAACTCTTGAACCCCAAGCCTCTGGTGATCAGTGGTGACTTTGAGTTTCCGCCTTTTGAGGGTAGAGAAACAAGGCCAAGAGTAGCCAAGTCTTGATGGGGTGAAGGACAGGCTAACGGGGTTGGCTTGGGCCTTGAAGTAATGGCACCTCTTATCCTATTCAGGGACAGGCAAACAGCCAGGGGCTGGTGCCCCCAGAATCTCCCCCAATGGTACAGACGGTGTGTAAGGACAGCTCTGGAGTCAGGGAAACCAGCTAGGAGCCGTCACAACATTTCAGGAACACTGGGTAGCAACTAAGGTGTAGCAGGGTCAGGGGACAGTGGCTGGGATCAGCAAGATTGTGCCGCGCAGGGTAAAGAGCAAGGACAGGAGGGTGGGGATCGCATCAGGATTTCTGCTTCATTGAATCCTGTCAGTTCCAGTTAAAGAACTCAGAGGAGGCAGAAGCTCAAGGAAGGAGCCATTTCCAGAACTGCAAGGAACAGCTTGCAGTTTCCTTCAGTGTTATAGCAGCCTGGGCTGTAAGAAAAGACCAAGGTGAGTTCCTTCAAAGGTGGAATGGATGGATCTAGGCTCAGAGGGACCCAGGAGTAGAAGAATCTGCCGGTTTCTGTAGGCCGCCTCTCGGGCCACATGGTCCCGCTGAGTAACAGTCAAGTGTTGGAAGCAGAGAGGAGGAAAGCAAGTTTGGGAGCCTAAGGATAAGATGGCCAGATGGACCATTGCCTTAGGCACCTAGGTCATGTTGAAGTTCACAGGAGAGCAGATTGTCAAAGCCCCTTTTTCTAGTTGCTTTCAGCCAAATGGCATTTCCTTCTCTGGCCCATAAGGCCCCATGTGAGTCTTTGTTAAAAAAAAAAAAAAAAACTTATTGATTAACTACCCATTACATCAAAAATACTGCATTCCTCACCCCAATTTAAAAAAAAAACAAATAGTTTTCCGTCATGATGATTCTCAATTAGGCTTTAGTCATCTCCGCCGTCTTTTCTAAATATCTCTCTTTGATTGATTACCTATACTTGATGCTTAGAAGTGATTGATACTCAGGTGAGCCATTCTGCCCGTTTCTCTTCCCCAAATATCAAAGAAGAATTTTGCCGACGTTCTCCAAGCATTTTTCCTACTTTCCTTAGTTTCTCAAAGATGCAAGAAGATGTGAGAGGTGACCTCAGAAACCGTGACTGAATCCTGGCTCTGGGCTGTGCCTTGCCTGGGACTGGAGAGGCTGTAACCCCCCGGAAGGGGCATGTGCTACTCTGAAAAGGGTCCCCTCTTGGTTTCTTCTCCAGGATGGCAAGACAAGGGAGTCAACACAGGAGTCTAATCTCCCTGTTAGCCTTCCTTCTTATGACAGGGCAGCACAACAAGAGAGAAGTTATGGGTAGATTGCCTTGTCTGTGACCGTACCTATCAGTTTGGGATTACATATTCATTTATGTCTTAATTTCTTAGTAGCTGTCTCCTGAATTAGACCAAAGGATTCACGAGGGAAGGACCATGTTTATTTTATTCTCTCGTCTCTAGCCAATCCTTGTTGTTGAATAAGTAAGTCCCTCTTTTAAAAATCGCTCTGAAATCTGTCACCTAACATCAAGCTCATAAGCCTGAATTGCAACACAGCAGCTTCCTCGTATAAAACGCCTGTTGCCACGTAAAGGAAGCCCCAGCTCGACTCTCCGGCAAGGCAGGGCTCTGTTGTTGTCCCAATTGGGGGAGATCTTGCTGCCACAAGTGAACCAGACCTAAATGCTCACCAGAAGAGGAGCAGTGGGGAACAGTCAGCAAGCTTTCGCTGCAGGGACCAGACAGTGACTGTTCTAATGATATGAACTCTATGCTCACCATCAGACGGTCCAATTCTGATGGGGGTCGAAGGTATTGATCCATCTTCATTCTTCTGAGAACATCTGCAGTAACTCAAAACACACAGTAGCATATCCCGTGACCTGCCCTCATCAATCCAGCAGATCTGGGACCCTTAAACCTCTCAGTGACTCTAAACTCTGACTCAGTCTGACAATCACACCATAGTGTTATCCTTAAGGATACATTACTTTGAATTAATGTATTTTCTGCCTTTTAAATAATAAAACTCCTAAAGGGAAGGTGTGTGTGTGTGTGTGTGTGTGGTGTTTATATCTGCCTATCTATACCTGTTTAAACTTTCATTTTCTATTATAGTATAAAGATTCTAATTATCCCAATGTACACGGTTAAGTGGCAGCTTTTGACTCGACCTGAAGAAAGACTTTCTTAGTATTTCTTAGGCATTGGGTTTCCACTCGGCCTGTAGGGCCACGACAATGACAACACATTTTAAAGCAAATAAAACCAGGTAGAAAAGGACGAAATGGGATACAACATGCAAAAAAAAAAAAATAGCAATTATCCGTGAGCTGGAAATCTACTAAGAAGAGACAGGGAGGTAGCAGGGATGATGAACTACATGGAGTATAGAATGCCTCCCACCCCCAGTTCAATAGGTCATGGGTTGAATTGAATTGTTAAAATTTTGGTACATGTTGGAAAGTCTATATTATTAAGTGGCTAGAGAGTAAGGAGCAGCAGGGAACACACATTTTTTTTTTCTATTTGATGTCCACATTCAAGTAAGCACATTTTCTGCCTATAAATTATAAAGCCGTCCATGCTGTGAGAACTGGGCCTGGCGCACACACAGCCACGCGTGGTGAGTGATCTGGTCCATCCAGCTGCATTTGTACACAGGTTGTAGTGAGGGGCTGCAGGCAGGCTTGCTTTTCGTCCCGCCCAGCTCCTGGCTGCCTGGCTAGCTTAAAACCTGAAATAACAACATACAACCTATATTCATTTAAACAATGCCTGTCCCATTAGTGCCTCTTACTCACATCTTGACTAACCCATATTGAATAATCTATGTAACACCACGAGTGGTGTCTTACCGGGAAAGATGCAGCATGTTTGACCTGGTGGCTGGCTTCATGGTGACTGTCTCCCTGAGGAGAGGCACGGTGATCTGGCTCAGAGAGCAGAGGCATGGCGATTTATTAACTTCCCTTCCCAGCATTCTGTTCTGTCTACTCCACCCACCTAAGGGCTGGCTAATCAAATAGGCCAGGCAGTTTCTTTATTAACCAATGAAATCAACTCAAACAGAAGACCCTCCCACATCAACAGGAGATCCCTGGTCTTCCTGCTTTGAAAGGTCCTGGGTCTGCACAAATGTCAGTTTTCCTCTGCAGGCATTAGGAATAAAAATTATAGATGGGCCTCACAATAGAAGAAACACGGCCCACTTTGAGGGAAAATAATACATAAATCTCTGTATCATCATCGTCATCAACACTGTATGGTTCATCTCTCCAAGTCCTTTATCCACCTCGGTGAGCTAGTTCGCACTCGATTGGAGAGCTGCTTAAGCACATCTGGGAAGACTACCCGCATGGATTAGGGAAGAGCCTGCTGGGGACCAAGGTCCACTGTCTGCATCACAGGGTGCAGAGTGATACTCATCTCTTTCTGCAAGTCAAGCATGAACTAGTGCCTGCTCCTGATGGAGGGACCACAGCATCACAAACACAGAAGATCCGGGAGGACAACATAAGACCAATCATGTCTTGATCCTTAGCGGCAACACAAACCTTAGGAAATCTAGATGTCTTTACATTTTGTAAACCCAAGTTATTCTTACCGCATCACAGCCTTGACCCCACAGAATCAGTTGCCATTGTCCTAAGAGAAGGCTCCTCTTTTCAGGACAAGTCAGGTCATCCAATGTTTTAATGGATGTATTAATTTTCTTTTTCTTTTTTTTGTTTTTTTTTTTGTTTTGTTTTGTTTTTTCGAGACAGGGTTTCTCTGTGGCTTTGAAGCCTGTCCTGGAACTAGCTCTATAGACCAGGCTGGTCTCGAACTCACAGAGATCTGCCTGCCTCTGCCTCCCGAGTGTGTATTAATTTTCTATCACCCATCATCATCTGATTATAGAAACACTCTCTGAGCTGTGGACTGACTAACAGAAGCCTCTAATCTTTGGTAGGGTTTCCAGTGGGCTAAGACTTTGAAGATTTCTCTTGGGAACCATCCCGTGAGAGAATGAAGAAGGTAAGATTGGGCAGGGATGGATGTTAAACCCGGGTGATGTTTCAATCGGACAATCAATTTATAAAGGGATTTCTTGGTGGGTGAAGCTCCCCAGAATTGTCCTGTATTAGAACACTGGCCAAGTCCATGGATGCAGATGGCTTCTCGGAAGGACATTGCGTTTGAGGAAACACTCCCTTTGCTTGGCAGCTTCCTGAGGAAGGGATTCTTCTGTGTTGGAAGTTGCCAGAGGGCAAAAACGCTGGCAGTTGAGAGAATAAGAGGTTTGCCCCTGAAGAGGGACATTATCTTGGCACACTGTACCTACTGCGCATGTCCTTGCGCCACCCAGACTCGCTTCCTTCCTGTTTGGACAGCCCCTTTGGAAACAGCTCCTCTGGGATTCTGGTTTGTGTGTTTTGTGAAATTTTTTACCTGGAGTGTTAGTGGGGTGAACAACAGTCCCTGCCCCATCTGGTCCTGAGGCTGCAGCTGCTTCTTTTCCTTGTCCAGCTACACAGACCCAGCTTCATCAAGCTTGACTGTCCCTTTAACCAAAGTGTCACTGGATATGGCCTGCCGTGGGGGCAAAGATACAGACTGGGGGAGGAAGCTCCCTTTAAACTCTCCAGCTCTGAGAGCACAACAGGAGCTAATGATAACTCGGGCACGTGAGACTAATCCATCCCCAACAGGCAAGCAACCTCCAGCAACCGTTGGAAAAATCCCAATACAGAGGTCTACCCACGGGGGGGGGGGGGGGGTACACCTCACTGCTACGTTTTCTAATGCTGTTCTGAAATTTTAATGACCTCATGAGTACAGAAAGCATAAGACGTCTTCAACAATTTGTAAAGCCAAGATAGTCTCACTACATCACGGTTTTGACTTAGAAGAATCAGCTGCCCCAGACTCTAGGAGAAGGCCTCTTTTAAGGCCAAGCCAGACTACTCAACGTTTTAGTTTATCTGTTGGCTTCCTGGTAAGCCAACATCATCTGACTCCAAAACTTCACATTCTTGGTGGTTTACATTAAAAACAATCTTTAACTGAGCTTGATATGAAAGGTTCATATTTGATATTATGGGGGGGGGGTACAGGAAGCATGCAATTTTTTCTCACTGACCACTTAGGAGCATCTGAGGAGTGAAATTGCTAGTATCACAGGAAAATGTTGAAGCAAAACCATACGCTTAATATTTTTTTTAGGACTCAACTGATTGAACATGACACCAAGCTCTAGTTAACATGCTACATGGTTGTGGCGATATTAGGATTTAAACAGATGTCAGCATTTTTTTTTTTTTTTAACCAAGCGGAAATTGGATTCTACAGATGTTGAGGAGTAGGGAGTTCAAAGCGGTTGGGTGTTGTATTAAAATATAAATTTGAGCGGGGTGGGGGGGGGAGGAAAAGGAGTCGTCTTAGTAGTTCCTGCTGGATGTGCTTCGGGTGATGAGGATGGCTTTCAAGCCATCAGGCCAAAATCTATTGAACGTTTTCTAACTCTGCTGCTTTCTCTTCCCGCCCTGACTTCCGGGTTTGCGGGAGTCTGCGCAGTGACGCAGCACGCCTGCGCTCGGGATCTGCGCTTCACGTCCAGACCTCGCTACTTTATCCCAGCGGCGTTCTTTCCGCCTTTGCGGTCTTCGCAGCCACCGTGTATGATGTCATAACCATCATCTCCTTGCAGATTTTCAGCACCTTCTCCACACATCTGGACCTCTTTAGAAAGTATCATCTCATGCATGGATTTAATGAAGATGTTTTTGCCAATGAAGAAAAGGGTTGTAAGGTCGTGAGAAAATGAATATCCATATTTTACCTCTTCTTACCGACTCTTTTAATTATATGCTCAGAGTTTTAAAAAGCACATTTTACATAAGCCGGCAGAAATTGATGTCGTTTTTTTTTTCAAGACAGGGTTTCTCTGTGGCTTTGGAGCCTGTCCTGGAACTAAGTCCAGGCTGGCCTCGAACTCACAGAGATTCGCCTGCCTCTTCCTCCCGAGTGCTGGGATTAAAGGCGTGCACCACCAGCGCCCAGCCCAGAAATCTGTAGTTTAAAATGGAAACATATAAAATACATCCTCCTCTATAAAAGTCATCACTTTATGTTGGTGCTTTGGTTTCTGTGTCTGTACCTGTCTGCGTGTGTGCATGCAAGTGTGTTGTCCATGTGCACACGCTTGTGTAAACCAGAGGTTGCTGTTGCATGTCGGTTGTTCTTAGTTTATGTGAATGCATTTCTCAGTGGGCCTGGAGTTTACCAGTTGAGTGGCTTAGCTGGAAATGAAGCACCAGAGAGAGAGAGAGAGATATCCTCTTGTCTCTGCCTTCCAGTGCTGAGATTATAGGAACATGCCACTCTGCCTGGCTTTTACATGGGCCAGGAATCAGACTCAAGTGTTCATGCTTGTACGGCAAGCTCTTACGGACTGATCCATCTCCCCAGCCCCCTGTTTTAGTTTTTCAAGCGTACCATCCTTCCTACATGCTTGCAACAGCGGCTCAGTTTAAGAAACTACTTCTGGATATCTACCTATACCTCTCCTTAGCTCCATGGGGCTGTTTCAGAAGAAATGTGACCAGAAAGAAGAATCGTAAGACCAGATAAGACAGAAAGAATCTCCCGGGAAGCCTCAGGAACTGGGGCGGGGGGGGGGGCGGGGGGGGCTGGGGCGGGGGGGGGGGGGCCGGGGGGAGCAGAAGGAGCCACTCTGCACAAGGCTTGGTACCCGGGGCGCTCCTGGGTACCCGGGATATACCTCTAAGAAAATGTCAGCCAGTTGGTCTCAATACACAGAAGGAGATTCATGAGGCGCTCGGAGCTTCAGTAATCACAACCTCGATAAAAACAGGATTGAAATGATCGTGGATCCCGTTGCCTCATTGCTAAGCTCTGCGGCCCACCAGCAGTCCCACTAGCCTTCAGGTCAGAACCGGCTCCGGCGATCTAACCCCCCTTACAAGCCTCTCCTCCCTAGGCTCAGCAGAGCCCAGACGTGAAAACACTCTGAGAGCTCGCTCCGCTCTACTTGCTAAGTGGCACATATCTGTTTTATATGTGAATCTCTTACGGCTGGTTTCGCCTTTCTATTAAACCTAGTTTAAAAGCATCGCCTAAAGCCATTCCTGCCTCTGGCTTCTTCCTCTTTGCTCCCTCGCTCTTTGAGCTCCGATCGGAGCACATCAATCGCCGCTCCGAAAGCTTTGATGCCTCTTTGGCAGTGACTTCAGTCTCTGCTGCATTTACCACAGGGCTGTAGTGACTGTCTCATGTGGAGAGGCATTTTTGTGGTTGATAAAATACTAGTTCCAAGGCAGGGAGAGTGAACTGATTATATTGAGCATTCTTGTGACTGTCACTTTTCCTTAAAGACAAAAGAGAACAATTTTGGTTTCTTCATCCAGGCCACATAGACGCTGATTTTTAATTATCATCAGACATTATTAAAGGAAATCCAAGCGAAACGAGGGGGAAATTATAACTATGGTTTGCTGCGTAGGGGTCAGGGTAGGAGGAGGTTAGCAGGCACCTTCAATTCTTAGATGTGTGCAGGACTTGATTATGTATACAATTGCTCAGAAGGTATTTCATTCGGCATAATTACATACAGAATAAGGCATGGAGCAATGCTCTTCCATAGCCTGAATTCAGAGACATGAAAATCCCACTGCCCTTTATCTACAAAGAGTTGATTTGATAATCGCTTCCCTTTTTTTTTTAAGCCCAAAGATTTTTTTTTCTTAGAGACGAGCAACTTTGCCCTTATAACTCTCTACCATCCTTCCGCTGCCTTGCCCACTGAGCTGGATGCGAGTGGGCTCTTGCTCCGCTAACCTTCTACACAGAGAGACGACGCAGTAGAAGTTGTGTGCGGGGACTCAAAAGCAGGTAACAGACATTCAAATCGAGGCTTCCTTACCAGCACCTTCATTGGTAGCCTGTACGGCTGGGAAGGCAGTCTGTCTTAGTTTCTGTCAATTGGACACAGGCTAGACTCGTTTTTGGAAGAGAGAAACTCAGTTGAGAAAATGCCCCCATAAGCTTGGCTTGTGGGCAAGTCTGTAGTACGTTTTGTTAACTAGTGATTATTGGGGGAGGTACCATCCACAATGAGCTGGGGCACCCCTGGGCTGGTGGCTCTGGGAATGATATGGAGGCAGGTTGACTAAGTCATGAAAAAGCAAGTCAGCAAGCAGCAAGGCTGTATAACCTCTGCTTTGGTTCCTGCCTCCAGGTTCCTTTCATGAATCCCTGCTCGGATCTACTTGGATGGCGGGCTATGATCGGCAAGTTAAACCAAACCCTTTCCTCCCCAAGTTCTTCGGATGATGGTATTTCATCACCGCCACAGAGACCCTGGCTGTGGCAGAAGCTGGTGCCACAAGTACGGTGTTGCCATGGCAGACCTAGCTGTGTGTCGGGAGGGTGTTGTGTGTTGGAAAAGCTGTCAGATATTCAGAGCTCAGTGGAATATTCTGTGGGAGACTGGAGGATAAACCTGTTGAGAGCTGTGCACATGGTGGAAACCTGGCTTGCGAAGCTTCAGAGGGAAGTGAGTCCCTTAAAGACTCTCCAGAGGCCTTTGGTGCGGTGCTTTTCGTTAGCAACCTGTGACGTCTGGTTAGCTGGAGTTGAAGAATTGCCACCATTAAGAAGAGAACAGCACCAAGGAGACAGAATCTCCTGGGATGGGCTTCTTCAAGGTCGGCACATGGATGTTGCGATCCAGAGGGTCCAGGGTCCAAGGCTAGACTTTGCACTGGAAGCTGAACTTGGTGGCAAGAGTCACCCAGGTGGTACTTATAACAAAAGCTTCAGAGGTCATAGAGAAGAGCTGAGGCTTGACACCATGCCAGCATGACTCCCATCCTAGACCCTCAACGCACCTTCCCAGCAGCCAGGAGAGGCTTGGCACTGCACCACAGGGTGATAATTTCTAAAGAGAGCCCAGGGGAAGGTGTTGGTGAATGTGCCGCTCAGTTGCCATGGAGACCTGAGCATTTTGGAGATACCAGTACTATGGAGAGACCTCCGAGGACAGCAACAGCTTCGGAGTGGAGCTGGCCTGAACCCAGGGGCAAGCAGTGTGTGCTGTGGAGGGCTTTCCATGCCCTTTGGAGGAGGCAGGAAGACGGCGAACGCATCCCAGAAATCTACCACTGAACCTTAAACCGTTGGAATTTGCTTTGGTTTCATTGTGACTCTGCCACAGCTCTTTCCTCTTGGAGCAGGAAAGCATTTAACTTATTTTTCACTTACGGGAGCCCACAGTTAAAAGACTTTGAACTTTTAAAGAGACTTTGGAGTTTTAGAGAAACTAATGGTTGTGGTAGAGAAACTATGAATATTTTAAAGAGACTGAACTTTTAAAGCATTTGAATTTGTAAAGACCATGGGACTTCCAAAGCAATTATGATATTTATATTAATATGAGATCTTGGGGATGATGAAGAAGTCTATGGTTTAACAGTAATATGTTTGTGTATCAAGTTGGCAAAGCGTCAAGTGTGCTGGTTGGTTTTACGTCAGTCACCTTGACATAAGCAAGAGTCATTTTGGAAGAGGGAAACTTAAATGAGAAAACACCCTTACAAGATCGGCCTGTGGGCAAGTCTGCAGCTGTAGAGTATTTCTTAATCAGCGATTGATGGTGGAGGGCCCAGTCTGCTGTGGGCGGTGCCATCCCTGGGCTGGTTAGCAATTGATGGTGGAGGGCCCAGTCTGCTGTGGGTGGTGCCATCCCTGGGCTGGTGGTCTTGGGTTTATAAGAAAGCAGGCTGAACAAGCCATGAGGAGCAAGCCATGAGGAGCAAGTCAATAGCAGCATTTCTCTGTGGCCTCTGAGGCAGTTCCTGCCTCCAGGTTCCCATGCTGATTTCCTGCTGACTTCCCCAGATGATGAACAATGAGCTGCAAGATGAAATAAGCTTTTTTTTCTTTCCAAGTCGATTTCGGTCGTCATGTTTTATGACAGTGATAGCCACCCTGACCGAGACAGTTTCCTCATCTATGAAATGGGTATGAATGTTATCTGTCTCGTATGATTAGTGGGAGTAACAAATGTGTTGTGGGCAATGAAGTACACAGTAAATAAAAATGTTATCATTATTACCAGGATCATAAAAATCTTTAGTAGAATTACGGTGGCAGGCCCATAGGTGATTTAGGAGGCTCACGTCCCACACAAGAAATCACTTGATAAATGGTGGGGAAATCTTTAGAGATGTAGATTACCCTGGAAGGAGTGTCTGCTGCTTCTGAATGAGCCTTGTAATCCCAGACCATCCTAGAAGGACAAACTAAAAACCCCCAAACCTTAAGAAGAGGACCTGTTCTCTTAGCTCTCTTAGCCAAATAGATTGGAGGGCTGGGAGGAGGGCTCAGGTGGGCAAGTGCCATCCCACACAACACCGAGTGCAATCGCAGAGCCCATGACTCACACACAAACAGGCAAAGCTGGGATGGTGCACACAAGCTTGAAATCCAAGTGCACGAGAGGACAGAGATAGGTGAGTCTTGTCCAATCAGTGAGCTCCAGGCCGGTGAATGGAGCCTGAGGAATAGCACCCGAGGCTTCTTTTGGGTCCTCATTTACAAGTACCCACAGGGACACACACAGGTACACCCATGGGTATACCCACAAGCACACACACACACACACACACACACACAGACACACACACACAGTGCATTCAGGGTTTTATTGCCACAGGAGTTTTCCATACACACGAACTAGTTTCAAGTTTTTATTTCCACATCATTTTTCTTTCTTTTGAAGTAGCTCTTCCTCAGCAAGTTCTACACAATGGGGATGATGACAACGGTTAAGAAATACTTTTTTTTTAAAGTGTAATAATTCTGTGTGAGTGGGGATGGCAGGTGAAGGGGAGGCTTGCCAAAGGACAGCATTTCAAGTCTCCTGGGAGCTGTGCTGTTTTCCTCTTTGGCTGACTTGCCGTTTTTGTTAGTTTATTTAAACCTGTGCAACCTGACGTCTTCTGAGTCACCTGAAAGGAAGGTTGTTGATATGTCGCCCTGTAGAATTTTAGTGTCCAGAAATCACGGGAGAAGCCTAAGTGGTCTCCATGGTGACTAATCCCGAGAGATCCTCATGCACACCAACTGTGAGAACCTTTGAGGCAGAATCCAACGGAACACACTCCTGGGATGTTAGCACAAGGAGAAAGGTGATGAATACTTATACTTTGAGTATTTCTTCATGGCTGGGAGCTTTCTCTTCTCCTGGGTTTCCTTCGCAAAGTCTTCTGAACTCTTTTTAAGGGAAGACTGAGTAACTGTTTGCTAAATGTAAGCTCTCTGCCGAGAGGCAGAGCGAGTGTGCAAGCGTTAGTACCGGAGAATATGTAGGTGGAGCCGACACACATATACCGCAAGCCCTCATTTGCCATCATTTAGGGAAATAGATCTTGAAGTGGTGCCAGGGACGCTTATAGCTAAGCTACTGTCTGGCTCTGTCGAGGGGGAGCACGCTGAGCCCAGAGGAGCCGTAAAACATCAGCTGAACACTGATGGAGTTTGGAGTCAAACAGAGTCCTGTTCTTCTGTGAAAACCTGCACATCTGGGGAATGGCATTGCTACAATCAAGACACGGCCAAACTCGCAGATGTGCCCAATTTTCTGTTTCCTCTGTATTTTCCCAGGTTCACAGCCCAGTGACGAATGAGGACAGTATTGCTCTGATTCTTGCATAGCAGCCTTTGGAAGCTGCTCAGAAATCCCTGTGGTGGGGGCGAGCCTCCCAGGGCTGACGGGTGAGTGGTGCATCTGTCCGATCCATCGCTGGACACACTAAGCTCTCTGTTACCCAGCATGGAAGCAAAGAGAAGAAATCCCATTATTCTAAGTCAAGCTGCAAAAGAGAAAATATTGTCCCCTTAACCTCTTCCCAGGGGTTCCCACCCTTCTATTTTTATGTATTCAGATAAATGAGTACATATGATTGATAACATATCCAAACATATCTAAAGTACCCAATCTCGGTTCTCCTGTTTTATGAGGGTCTCACCTGTAGTTGGAATTTTCTTTGGGCCACCAACCAGCTGCCAAATAAAGACAGTGAGACTTATTATTAATTATGAATGCTCAGTCTTAGCTTAGGCTTGTCCCGCTAGCTCTTTTAATTTAATTTAATCTGCTTCTATTCATCTACATTGTACATCAGAGCTTTTTACCTTTCTTTCATTTTGTATATTCTACTTTCTTGCTTTCTCTGTGTTTGCCTGGTGTCTCTTTTTTCTTCCTCTGAACCTAAATCCCTCCTCCTACTTACTCCCCTGCCTGGGAGTCCTGCCTATACCTCCTCTCTGGCTATTGGCTGTTCGACTTTCCTCAGACCAATCAGGTGCCTTAGGTAGGCAAGGTAAAAACAGCAACACATCTTTGCATAGTTAAACAAACATTCCACAACATTCATCCTTTTTAGCTTTTGAGATGCTAAAAAAATACCTCAACCATCCCTCCCCAGAGCAGGAGATAAGATTTTCATTGCTTGCTGGCTATGACAGGATTGCTTTACTACTGAACTCACAGCAGCTGTGGCTGCCTGCACGAGACTTGAGCAAGATCAAGCCAAGCACCATTCTAGCATGAAGTGTGGATGGCCCACCGCCCACACCCATAATTGATAATAAATGATGACATCTGAACAGAGTTGGTTTTCTTTAAGGCTGTGGCCCCTGGTGGGTTAACCACACCCCATTTTATGGCCCCACACCCAGAGTCAACACAGACTGGACTCAGAGTTATCAAATAAGAAGGGGTACAGGAAGTTGGAGGACTGGTAGATCTCAGAGGAATTAGAGGAGAGATGGAAATGGGTATACTTAAAATGTATGAGATTCTCAATATTTAATAAAAATATATTAAAATAATTGACAATTTTTTTATACTTTAGAAAAGAAAAAAATACTGCAGTGGGTGATCGCTTTATTGACAACTGTTTCATGTCAGTGCCTACACATATGTGTTCATGTGCACATGTGTGTGCACACACACACTTTCCTTCACCTTTTTTGGGTAACAGCTTGCTTTGCGGGGAGTTCACCTGACTCCACATGCAGTCACCTTGTGGGGCCTGACAATCCAGATGTTTCTTGTTCCTAGTGAGGGAATTCCTGCCCTGGCAAAGCCAATCAGGAACGCTGTCCCCAGTCCCCAGACTGTGCAGAGTGCCGCCTACCACAAGAAAGCCTTTATCCCTTCTAGCATCTGTTTTGCCTGGGCTGCCCTCTACTCTCTGCTTCCTGGAGACTCAGGGCTGCCTCGATCCCCCAATCTGCTTCTTTTCATCTTGCCTTTGCTGCTTCAGCAGCTCTACCTCTTCCCCACAAATCTCTCAGACTTGGAATTCCTCACTATGATTTGCAATCAGAGGTGTCAATCAAAATCTTCACCAACTGTGATTTGTAATCAGGTATCAAGCAAAATCTTTACCAGTTGGCTTGCCCATGGCTAGGCACCAGTTCATGGCCCTCACCCAAAGGCATGGAGACTAGTCACGGTTGGCTCTGTGCAGGTAAAGCATTTTTCCTGTAGGTTAGTTCTCAGTGTCCTGTCTGTTTTAGAAATAGGGGTATTTTCATCCAGGTGAAGATATTTACACAGGGCTGTGTGATGGAAAAGTGGGAACTGAAAGGAAGATTCCATCCCAGCAAGGGTGAACCAGAGGCTGGTACACAGGGTGGGATGCTCCTGGTGTGGAGGTCAGCACGAAGAGTCACGCTCTTCATCAGGATTCCAGAGATGCCTTTGATTTGGAGATATCGGATTCATGCCTAAGAAAGACAACCTTGAGATACTAGACAGCTTTAAGTGTGTGTGGCTGGAGGAGGCTTCCCTGTACTGGGTTAAATGGTATGAACAAATCCCTCACAGAACGCCCTCCACCACGTTGCAAAAAATGGGATGTAAGTATAATGGGCAGGTCTAGCTATTCAGGCCCAGCATCTGGATTTCTTGAGAGACAAGGCAAGGGACAGCTACATTAAGGCACAATAGAGAAAGTTAGGACCTCGGCAAAGGAGACTCTCCAGCAAAACACAGAGTCTGCGCCAACTTCAGCCTCCTTCACGCTGTGGCTCAGCTCCAGGGCTTGTAACCCGCTCACAAGCGACCTGTGCTGATGCTCTGTGCTTGGCCAATTGTCCCCTCCCCAGAACATCCTTCATCCTGTCTACGCAGAAATGCCTCTCTCCTCATCTACGCAGAAATGCCTCTCTCCTCGTGGTCTCTAGTACCTGGCGTCCAGAGGAAAGTATCCCTTACTCAGAACGTGCCATTTGTCTCCATCACAAAACGGTTGGACTTACTCCACTCTTGTTAAAGCCAAATACTTTAATATTTTTGTTTAAGAATGTAAAGAGTCCTTGTCATTGGACAGCACACAGCCAGCTCACTCATTCTTGTTATGAATGACAAAATGTCTTACAAAGTCTCTGCAGAAACATTCTCCCCGGTCCCATGTTCCCTCTGCCTGGAAATCTAGCTCTGAGACACTTCTCACCATGTGCGAGTGTTCACAGGTCTAGGGTCTCCAGAAGAAAGAATTCCTTAGAGAGCAGTTACCACCCTTGGTTCACTGATACAACTCCAGCAACTGTTAGCAAAGTGTCAGCAGAGAACCAAGAGTCAGTAGGCTCTTGCCAAAGAAATGTAGTTCTCAATTCAAGGAACACAAAAGCACAGAGTGAATGAATTTCCAGAAACAAAAACTATATGATTTCTGGCACTTTGATGTCATCTGATTTGGCTATTGCTTGTTTGTGATGTGATGTGTGTGCATATGTGTGTGTGTGTGTGTTTTAAGATATTAGTTATGAGCCATGCAATGGTAGTGCATGCTTTTATGCCTTTAATCCCAGCACTCAAGGAGGCAGAGGCAGGCGGATTTCTGTGATTTGGAGGCCATCCTGGTCTACAAAGTAGTTCCTGGACAGCCGGGGCTGCACAGAATAACCCTGCCTCAAAAAGAAAAAAACAAACAAACAAACAAACAAAAAAGACATTGGTGATAAAGAGCTGGGAGAGCATAAGATGCAAATCCACAAGGACCCGAGTTCAATCTGTAGCATTCATATAATTCCACGTCACAGTCTGGGTGACGGAGACAGGAGGATCCTTGGGCTAACTACCCAGCCTAGTCAAACCAGTATCCTAAGGCTGGATGAGAGACATGGTCTCAAAATATGAGGTAGAGTCCTCCCAAGTTATGACTCCTCAATCTGTCTTCCAACCTTCATCAGCACGAGCACACATGTGCACATTCTCACACACGTGAACGCATGAGCACGCATGTGCACACTCACACACGTGAACGCATGAGCACGCATTTGCACACTCTCACACATGTGAACGCAGCCTATCACTAATAAAACACAGAACTGCGAGAGAGGCTATTTTCATCTCCCAGTTCTGTCTCTTGTGAGTGCTACAAACACAGAAGCTGCTCAACAAACATTCGTCAAGGGAATACATGTGTAAACATGGATGAGTCAGCATGATCAAAGCAAGGGCTGTCACCACCATTCTTCTTTAGGAAGCAGAGATAGCGAGACTTCCTTTCTTAATGAAGCACAGAGCTCGGAGTAGTTGAAGAATGTATCCATATCATGATAGATGTTCAAGGAAATGTGTTTTCCTTAATATAAAAGAAAAATATATTCTTCTACTGAACTTTTAGAAGGAGCGATACGCTGGAGGTTAAAAGCCCATAAGGAGGAAGCATGGGCCTGTGAAGTCAAAAGATTTCTCCCTGCTTTGAACGACTGCATTGCGGAGACCTGGAAAACTTTCAAATGGCCGTTATATTGTGACATCAGCAAAGCCACCAGTTACAGGGCCTCCCCCTCTAACCAGAAAAGATTCAGAATAGAAAAATTAGTTGACAGAGAAAAAAAAAAAAACCCAATGCCTAGAAAAGAATCAACCAACAGCTGGGTCCTCCCAAATAAACACACCTGGGAGAACTTACCCAGCGAAGAACTGGTGTTGGCCGTGAAAACCTTCAGTCCTTATCATGAACAGCTGTGTTTTTGTCCACACTGCTGCTCCCAAGCCTGTAGAGTTGTCTAAAGCAAGTAGGACAGAAGGGAACATGGCCTCTGCTTGGATCTCAGGCGCCCCACATTCCTTTCTAAGGGACACCTGCACAGTGCAGTTTCTTGAGCTTTTACGGCGTCAACAGGCGTGGTGACCTCTGTGGTAATATACCTGGTCACAGCATCAAGAGGTCTTCCTGATGCTAAGAACCTCTCAAAGCCTTTGCTTTGGGAAGACAGCCATGCCTGCCTCCACGTCTGGTACACACAGAATGGGCTGGGCTCCCCGGACCAATAGACTTTGCTAGTCTGCTTTATACTTTGGAATGAAAGCCTTGATTCCTGGTGTCTGCGATATTTCTGAAGATTCCAACATCAATTAAAAAACTCAAGTTCTTTTTTAAAAGCTTTTTCTTTGAGATGCAAAAAGGGCAACACTGAAATTATTAATAAAGTGTCTTTTCCAAACTGCTGTGCTATGCCAAATTTAGTGTTAAATTTAGAATCTATATTTTCTTTATATTTGAAAGCAACTTACAGGTTAGAGTTCATTATTTTGTTAAGTGATCAAGAAATAATAGGCAAAATTATAAAATGTTATCCGTAGTCAAATAGCTCTCAGTTCAGAATTATGAGCACCAACCTCGCAACTGTGTAAGAGCTATAGGCAATATGGGATGAGGGATATTTTCATACATTTTGTATCGTGTGCACTGGAAAAGAGGCGGACTGAGATAGACTGTCCAGCGTCTGTGGAGGGGGTTTAAAGGCGCCCCAGATAATGCTGTTACTTAGAGTAAACACAACTCAGAGTCTGAGCCCTTCCCGTCCCCGTTGGATACTTCTCCAGAGTCCGTCCACCAAGCAGGATGGAACCCAGGGAGGAGACCGTGCTGGATTTGGACACAAACACTCAGGCTCACGTTGTAGGCCATCCACCTCTTCTCACAGGATTTAATATGCTGTCTCAGCTTGAGTCTCAAGCTCTGTCTGACATGACAGAAAGAGACAATAAATCAGGCTGCACAAGATGAAATGCTGCCCGTGGAAAGACGCAGCCGTAGCAAAATGACCTGTGTTTTAGCGCAGCGCGCAAAAGGTCTTGGCAAAGCGAAAGCCGCTCTGGGCTCAGGAGTCAGGAACGGCTTGGCGTGGTCTCGCGGCAGAGTCAGCGCTAAAGGACCACACCACACCAAATGAAGCTCTTCGGTCCTTTGGCACCCTCGATCAGCAGCAGTATGTGGTCTCTTCAGCTGGCCTGAAAATTGTCACCACTCCGAGGTCTGTGTAGGACATTTGTGCGTCCCCAGAATCAAAAGGGATACTCCTCAGAACTCCCGTCTCCCCCTTTCAAAGCAAAGATGGGGTGTAACTGAGTCAGTCACCACTCTCAAGGTGCTGGGTCCTACCCGCTTACATATGCTTTAGAGCTAACGCGTTCAGAATTTCAAGATCCCATGCAGTTCTATCTCATTTATCTGTTTAAACGCCACGACCAGGCAGAGGATGACGGCGCATAGTCCCTGCCTCAAGCAGACTCCGCTTTTAACTTCGCAGCTAGAGAAGGACCATCTGCCCAGCTTGGTTTCATTCACGGGGAGAAAAGACACACCAGACAGACTCCATGGTGGAGAGAAACATCCTCAGAGTGAGGATGGAGAGTCCCCTTTACCTTGCTGCTGGTTAAAAACAGGGATCGCGAGCAAAGGCTAGAAACTTCTACATAAAAGGGCATTGGGATGCAACCACAGGAAGTGACTCCATGGGCCAGCAGAGAGGACGTTTTTCTGTCCTCATTCTCAAAGTTTCTTCACATTAATATATATATATAATATATATTCACATTTATATATTATTATATATTATATATTAATATATAAATATATATAATATATTCACACACACACACACACACACACACATATATATATATATATGGTGGGGGGTGCTTGGTGTCAGAGAATTTTCCAGGGAGTTCTAGACATTCCCAGGACTTCCTGATTCCATGCTGCCAGACTGTGGAAGTAAAAAATGAGAATTAAAAAAACAGAAAATGGAAGAAAGGGACCCAGCTCTCCAGGCTCCTCCCAGCCCCTGGCTTGCAGCGCCTGGCTACCGAGGGTTCCTGAGGTCTGGGCTCTGACCACCCTGCTAAGTTGGCTTGTTTCCTCTTACAGAATCAGTCTTCGGTGCACTTAACGAGGGAGAAATAGGATGTGCTTCTTCCCTCTTCGGAATCACTTCAGTATGGTCCGCAGCGTGATTAGCGTGGCCCAGCCATGGTTGGGATATGATGACTTAAATCATTCCTATTAGTTTCCAGCTGACCTTGGAACACAACCATTCCATCTGATTTCAATGAAACGCTAGACTCTGTTGTTCCCTGTCCACTAATGAAACAGCTGAACCTTCCCGTGACTTGTGGCGTTTGTAATAAAGAGTAAGCATTATCACGAACGAGGCGAACCAATTGACAAGATGGTGAGACAGGAGTCGCGGCGGGGGCTCGTGCGCCAACGATTCTAAACATGTGACCTGGACGCTAAGAAACAAGGCAGCGTGGTGGGTTCCTGGCGGAGCGCAGCCCTGGCAACCCACACCAACAGCGGGTGACCGTCAGACAGCCTGCTTTGGCACAGTGACCTGGTTACCAGGAGCGCCGTGTTAACAGGAAAAGGCACTTTTCAAAGTCTGTTTGCTGCTTAAGGTTCTCGAGTACACACGAATCGCTTCCCCCCAGTCCTCCGAACTGATTAAAGCCTTTATGGAAAATAAAAGTGTTCTGCCGGAGGGGAAAAGCTGAGGGAGCCGAGCCATTTGTTGCTTGTTGGTTTGTTTTCACTGAGGTGTGGAAGAGAGAGCCCCGGCTTTGACAGATTTCCAGGTTCTCATTTAGTTTGAAAGGTTTAAGAGTTTATGCCACCCTCAAACAATTTATACAAACTCAGTGGGTTTCCAAATCAAATATAATGACTCTCACTCTCTGTCGGACAGGGAGGGTCCTCCTCCTGGCTGGAATCCTGGTACGGAATACAGTACCCCACACATGGTACAGGCCTAATAAATTAGAGAAGAAAACCAGGCCCAGGGAGGTTAGAGACTACCTAAAACCTCCTCCCCAAGATGCCTGTTCAAGTCCTCATCCTTGGAGTTACTTCCCCTGACCTGTCCCAAGTCCATAATGTTTAAGACCCTGGAGTCAGGCAGTCCGGACTTGATCCCCCCGTTCTGCCTATCACAGGTAGGTTCTGGGGCTGTGGCAATGACCACGTCTTAGGGACTCCATCCGTGAAGACCGTTCATGACAAGTAAGTCCAGTGTACGGCCCAGTGACACTGAGAACAGTGTTCGTC